>NW_024412377.1:146449-158758 GCF_014898765.1 Herpailurus yagouaroundi | reverse complement strand
CCCCCCCCCCCCCCGTTACTACCAGGTGTCAGAAGAGCCGCCGCCCTGCCTGGGTCACAGGAGTGTCTCCTGCTAGGAAACAGCCCTTGGGACACACCCACATCACGGGTGCCGCCCCGGGGCCGGGTCCTGGTGCCTCGGGGCTCCTTCGTCCAGCAAGGCCAGCTGCTTCCGGGCGGGGGGAGCTCGGTAAGAGCAGGGGTGCTAGCGCACGCACGCCCGGGCTTCCTTTGGCAAAGCCCCGCCCCTAGTGTCGCACACGACACGCCGTGCGGAAGGAAGCCCCCGGTTAAGTGTGCAGACGGTGCTGGCAGAGGTGCCCAGGGCAGAGAGACAAACGCATCCCTGGAAGGAGCGTATTAAAATGAGGACACGGCCTCCCTCGGTGAAGGAGGATCCAGGGTGATCGGCCGCACTCCAGGGAGCGGCAGCACCTCGGGGGCCATGTCCGGGACCTGCTTCTGTCAAGGGGGAACCAGTGTGACCACATCGGCCCCCGGGGGGGGCTCCCGGTTGACCAACTCTGCTTCGTCTCAGTCCCCTTCCAGGGCCGCCCTGCGCAGGTGTCCACACGCTGCGTTGGCTGGGAGAAGAGGCAGCCGCCGTCCACCCCGTGTGTCCTGCCCTGGACCGAGTTCCAGAGACCAGACCCTTTGGGGAAAGTATTCTCGAGGAAATAGCAGTGTACGGTCCCGGGGACACACGGGCCAAAATCAGAAGGAAACATTCAGTGTTCTGTCACTTGTGATGGAGTCCTGGAACGGAATGTCAGAGCAAAAAAAATTACTTGACAAGATAACAGCCAGGAGTTTTGCAAATCTGTATACTCAGGCACCCAAGAAACACAAGAGGCCACAAACAGAGTAACCCTAACATACAGCAAGCCGCACTGTAAGAAACAAACAAAGGCCACTTACAGAGAGACCACTGTCCGAGCATCCAGAGAAAGGAAACCTCCACGGCCTGCACATGGAGACCGTGTGCACGAGGACTGTGCACGTGGAGGCCCTGTGCACAAGACTGTGCACGTGGAGGCCCTGTTCACGAGGACTGTGCACGTGGAGACCCTGTGCACGAGGACTGTGCACGTGGAGGCCCTCTGCAGGAGACTGTGCACGTGAAGGCCCTGTGCACGAGGACTGTGCACGTGGAGGCCCTGTGCACGAGGACTGTGCACGTGGAGACCCTGTGCGCGAGGACTGTGCACGTGGAGGCCCTGTGCACGAGGATTATACATGTGGAGACTGTGTGCACGAGGATTATGCATGTGGAGACCCTGTGCACAAGGCTGTGCGTGTGGAGACCTTGTGCACAAGGACTGTGCACGGGGAGACCCTGTGCATGAGGACTATGCACGAGATTGTGCATGTGAAGGCCCTGTGCACGAGGATTATGCATGTGGAGACCGTGTGCACGAGGATTATGCACGTGAAGACTGTGTGAATGAGGACTTGCACGTGGAGGCCCTGTGCATGAAGACTGTGCACGAGATTGTGCATGTGAAGGCCCTGTGCATGAGGATTATGCATGTGGAGACCCTGTGCACAAGGACTGTGTGCGTGGAGACCTTGTGCACAAGGACTGTGCACATGGAAACCCCGTGCATGAGGACTGTGCACGAGATTGTGCATGTGGAGGCCCTGTGCACAAGAATTATACACGTGGAGACCGTGTGCACGAGGACTGTGCACGTCGAGACCGTGTGCACGAGGATTGCGAGGATTTGAAAGTAGAATAGGATCGATGTGTATCCTAAGCCCCCAAAGAAACAAAAATGTAGAACTAAGAAGCCAATAGCAGAAGTAAAATATATTTTTAAATAATACTTTATCCAAACTAAGCAGGAAAGTGAGAAAAGGGAACAAAGGACAGACAATACAAACAGAAATCAGATAGCAAACGGTAAATTTCGATCCAACCATACCAATAATTATATCAAATATAGACTAAAAAACTCCTAAATAAGTTGCCAGACCAAATTTTTTAAAAACCTAACCATTGCTATTTAAAGGTATATTGACAGTGTTTAAATGGGAGGTGCACGTAGCGTGCAAACATAACCGTAAGCAAGTCTGTGTGGTGAGACTGTGGTCCCAGTGAGTGTGGAGGTGAAGGGTCACCTTCATGACCATCGAGGGCCCCGTTCAGGCGGAAGACACAATAGCCCCAAAGGTATATGAACCTAACGACGCGGCTTGAAATATACTTAGCGAACACTGGCCGAATTAAAAGGAGAGATCAAGAAATCAGCAAATCTAGTTGGAGGCTTTAACACAGCTCTCTCGGTAATCAATAGAACCACCAGGGAAAGAGACATAATTATGGAGGAAATTCGAACAACCCCATTTACTAAATTGACTGAATTGCTCTTTCAAGCGCGCGTGAAGCCGCGGACAAAACAGACGCGATGCTGGGCTAGAAGGTGTGTCTCCGTAAACTTGGAAGTATTGGTATGTGCCTCCTGGGACCGAGGCTGCAGAACACGGGCTCCGCCGGCTGCAGCCCTGCCCACCTGACCGCACCGGAGACCGGGTGTCTCCCGGGGGCCTAGCGGGGCTCCTCCCCGAACGCGGGGTCAGTCCCTGCCGGGTGATACCGCCAAGGGCTGGTCGGGCCGATTAATTCTTTTGAAGTGAATAGAAGTTAACGCGTCCACAGTTTTGCTCCTAGTGGCTATGGAGGAACCAAAACCGCCTCGGGTCACCCTCCCTCCGGGAACAAGCCGTCACGGAGGAGACACCGAGGAGGCACCAGCCCTGGACAAACGCTGCGCCGACCCGGCCGAACACAGCTTAAAAGCACGACCTGGAAGAATGAGCGGGCTGTTTGTAAGTGACTTACCTGTAGCCCCAGTAGAAGTGCCAGAAAACTCTCAGGAATGCAAAATTGTGCAGCACCCGACACGGTAAAATTCACAACGCCTGCCACCCGGCCGGAAATCACCGGGATGCAAGAAAGCAGAAAAGAGATCTCTCGTCAACAGAACCAGCCCTGGCAGTGACTCGGGTGATCGGATTTGCGGACCAGGCACCAACAGCTTGTCTCACTACACAACCGTATCACCTGCTCAGAAACCTCGTGGAGCCAACATGTAACGTGTGCAGTGGAGAATTAAAAATATCTTCTGAAAGACACAAATCTAAATTCTAGAGAAGAGAACGACAGTGTTTGAGATGCGAATGCACGTTTGGGATTAAGGGTGGATTTGACGTCGCAAAAGACGCGGCAAGTAAACTTCAAGATAAAGCCATACGAACAGCTCAAAACGAAATAGAGAAAAAAGAAAGAATTGAACCTTGCATCAGTGAGCAGTAGGAGCTCAAGCTGGGTCCCCAGAGGAAAAGGGCAAAGAAAAATATTTGAAGAAATAACTTTCCAAATCCGATTCAAACTGCAAACCCATGGATCCCATTTGCTCGGTGAGCTCTAAGCACAGGAACCATAACAGAAACTACCAGGCACGTCATGATGGCTAAAAGACAGTGGGCCGAGGGCTTTAGGGTGGGGAAACAGAAGACCACCAACCCAGGATTCTTTACTCAGAAAACAGAGAAATAAATGTTTTTTGAGAGAGAGAGAAGGAGAGCACACACGAGTGAGGGGGGCTGGGGGGGGGGGTGGCGGGAGGTGGACAGAGGGAGAGAGAATCTCAATCAAGCCCAACTGAAGGGGCTGGATCCCAGGACTCTGGGATCATGACCTGAGCCAAGATCAAGATTCAGACGCTCAACCGCCTGAGCCACCCACCGCCCCGAGATGTCTTTAGACTTAAAAAAGCTGAAAGAGGGGCGCCTGGGTGGCGCAGTCGGTTAAGCGTCCGACTTCAGCCAGGTCACGATCTCGCGGTCCGGGAGTTCGAGCCCCGCGTCGGGCCGTCAGGCTCTGGGCTGATGGCTCAGAGCCTGGAGCCTGTTTCCGATTCTGTGTCTCCCTCTCTCTCTGCCCCTCCCCCGTTCATGCTCTGTCTCTCTCTGTCCCAAAATAAATAAACGTTGAAAAAAAAAAAAACATTTTAAAAAAAAAAGCTGAAAGAATTCATCGCCGGCAGACCCTACCTAAAAGAAATACTAAAGTTAGTCCTTAAAGCAGAAGGACAACGATACGGTTTTGAAATCTGGATCGACAGAGAATGAGCTCCAGAGATGGGAATTACACTTCTTTTTTCATTATTTAAATCTTTTTAAAAGATAATCGACGGCCTGAAGGAAACCCGACTCCACGTGCTTGGGTCCCCAGCGTGCAGAGGCCACACGTTTGACCACAACATCACAACGACCAGGAGGGGAAAGCGAGTGCCTGCAAAGTCCTCCCACGGTGTGAGGAGGGGGTCACATCACTCAACGGAAGACTGGGCAGGCGCTGAAGTAACACAACAAAGAGACGTAGCTCATGATCCCAACAAGAGGGGAAGTTGAATTTTAAAAAAACGACTCGACCCGAAAGAAGGCAGAAAAGGAGGAAAAAGGGAACAGAGAACGCTTTGGAAAAATAGAAAACAAATGGCAGATGGTAGGTTTGAACCCAACCATATCAACATTCCCATCAAACGTAGATGATCTCAACACCCGCTCCACCCCAGTGACGGGAGAAACTAAGGATTGGGCTGAAAAGCAAGACCTAACTACACGATGCCTGAAAGAAACACCCTTGAAATAATGGGTTAAAGGGCAAAGGACAGATGCCGACGCTACTGGAAAGAAGGAGGAGTGATGGTCCTAGCATCAAAGTCCATTTCGGAGCAGAGGTTATTAGGGTTCAGCTCCCCAGGAGGACGGAACGGTCCTACGTGTGTGACCCACACAGAGCTTCACGATCGGTGGGACCGGGACACGCAGAGCCGCAGGAGAAACGGGCGGGTCCACACAATCCACCTGGGGTCTCGGCACCCGCCTCCCAACCCGGATTGGACGAGTGTGCAGAAGTGCACAAGGATACAGACGACAGAAACCGTAAAACCAGCTTGCCCTTTTTGAGTTTGCCTGTCACCCAGTGACACAGAGTATACCTTTTCAAATGCGTGTGAAGCACCTACCAAGATCGCCCGTACTCTAGAATGAGTCCCAACAAACTTAAAAGGATCCAAGTGTGTTCTCCAATGAGAAAGTAAGTAAATTAGGTACCGATACAAGAGATACATCCAGAAAAGAATAAAATATACACAGAAAATCCTCAAATATTTGGAGACTGATTTGGCACATCTATAAATGACAATGATTCCAAGAGGGAGTCGAAAGGGAAATTAGGAAATATTTTGAAATGAATGTAAACAAAAATATTTCAAACTTTACGAACTTTATGGCATCAAATGCTTAGATTTAAAAAGAACAAAGGTCATGAACGAGTGACAGCCTCCACCGAAAGCAATCCCAGCAGGATTTTTTTATGGAAATTGGAATGTTGACTCTAAAATTCATACAAAAATGAAAATGACCCAGAATAGTCAAAACAGCTTTGAAAGAGGACAAAGTTGTGTGACTTTTATTACCTGACGTAAGAATGCATCACAACACAACAGTGACCAAGATAGTGCTGTACTAGTCAGTTCAGCCGCCATAACAAAAACACCATAGACTGCATGGCTCAAACCACAGCAAGTTATTTTCGCACAGAGGCCGGGAAGTCCAAGACCAAGGTCTGTGCAATTCAGTTCCTGGTGAGAACTCTCTTCCTGATCACAGAGGGCCGATGTCTTCGATGGCTGTGTCTTCACGTGGTGGGCGGGGAGAGAGGTCATCCCTTGTTACAAGGCCACAGTCCAATTGGACTGATGACCGCATTTAACTTTGCCTCCTAAAGACCCCATCTCGGGGCGCCTGGGTGGCACAGTCGGTTAAGCGTCCGACTTCGCCAGGTCACGATCTCGCGGTCCGTGAGTTCGAGCCCTGCGTCGGGCTCTGGGCTGATGGCTCGGAGCCTGGAGCCTGTTTCCGATTCTGTGTCTCCCTCTCTCTCTGCCCCTCCCCCGTTCATGCTCTGTCTCTGTCCCAAAAATAAATTTAAAAAAAAACGTTGAAAAAAATAAAAATAAAAATAAAGACCCCATCTCCCATACAGTCACCCTGGGGTTAGGGCATTTGGGGGGCGGGGGGACATGATTCGTCCATAGCAAGAGTGGAACCAACAACAAAATGGAGGAATAGGTCAAGGAAACAGCTGAGAAATAACCCCACACCCACATGTAGGGCAACGAATTTTTCAACCAAGGTGCAAAGGCAGGTCAGTGGAGAAAAGATGTCTTTTCCACAAACGGAGCAGAAGCTACGGGCTGCCCACCTGTAGAATAGCGAACTTTTGTCCTTATCTCGACCGTGTCAATTAAAATGGGTCATCTACCTAAATGTGCAACCCGAAATTTCAAACATTTCAAAGAAAAACTTGGTGAAAAGTTTTGTGATCTTGGGTTAGGCGAATATTTCCCAAATACAGCACTTAAAAGCAAGATCCATAAAAGAAAAAAAAAAGTAAATGAGGCTTCATCAAAATTAGTGTCTTGTTTTTTGACAAACTC
This sequence comes from Herpailurus yagouaroundi, assembly GCF_014898765.1. NCBI lineage: Eukaryota > Metazoa > Chordata > Mammalia > Carnivora > Felidae > Herpailurus > Herpailurus yagouaroundi. The sequence goes on along the minus strand of NW_024412377.1, from coordinate 152,250 downwards.
CATGAAGAGAATTAAAACATAATCCAAGACTGGGGAAAGGATTTGCAAATTACTTATCTGATAAAGGATTTATAGCTGAAGCATGTAAAGAACTCTTAAAACTCGAGAATAATGAAACAATCCAACGTGCAAAATGTTTGAACAGACACGGACGAGAACTTGATGGCAGCCAAGCCACACACAGGGAGATTGCTGAAACATCTCTGTTGCTAGAGACATGACAACTTAAACCAGGAGATACTATTACACAGCAATTAGGACAGCTGAAGTTAAAAAGACTGACCATACTAGGTGTTGCAAGGATGCGGACCAACTGAAACTCTTATACGTGGTTCACAGAAAAGTAAAATGGTATAACCACTTTGCAAAACAACCTGGCAGTTTTTAAAAACAGACACACATCTACCAGACGACTCAGCCGCTCCACAACTAAGTGCTCACCCAAGGGAAATGAAAGCATATGTCCATACAAAGTCCTGTACACAAATGTACACAGTAGTCTTATTTATAATATCCTAACGCCCATCAACAGGTGGAGGGTGCATGGGCAATGCTGGAAGTATATAGTATTTCAGCAAGAAAAGGAATTAACTGCTGATTCACACCATGACATAGAGTCATCTCAAATATGCTGAGTGGAAAAGAGCATCTTAAAAAACAGTGCTTACTGTATAGCTCCAAGTATATAAGATTCTAGGGAACATAATCTAGAGCTACCGCATCAGAGGTTGCCTGGGATGGGGTGGGGTCAAAATGGATCACCAAGGAAGGGGGGAGCTTGAGAAGGACGAACATATCATCATCCCGATTGTGCTCATGTTTCCACAGCCACACAAATAACCTATCAAACTACACTTGAAATGTGTTTGTTGTGTATAGGTCAACAAATCTGTTTCTTTTTTAACATTTATTCATTTTTTAAGAGACAGAGAGACAGAGCACGAGTGGGGGAGGGGCAGAGAGAGAGACACACACACAGAATCCGAGGCAGGTTCCAGGCTCCGAGCTGTCAGCACAGAGCCCGATGCAGGGCTCGAACTCACAAACCGCGAGATCATGACCTGAACCAAAGTCATACGCTCAACCGATGGAGCCACCCAGCACCCCAACAACAACGCTGTTTTTAAAAAGAGGACACAAGTGGCAAAATAATGACAGAAACAGTAAAATCGGTTTTGTTGGGATGGTGGGATTATGAATGGTGGTTCCTCTGTCCCCCATTTTCATTCTTCTTTTTTAAGACTGTTTTGGTTGCAGTTGTTATTTCCATCTCCATATATTTTCTAGAATCTGTTGGTACATTTCTTCAAAAACAGCAAGATCGAATTCTGGTTAGTATCCAGTTGAATCTGTACATTAATTTGAGAACTGACATCGTAATAGTGAGCCTTTCCACCATGAACATGGTATACCTGTCCACTGATTTAGGCCTTTGTAGTTTCTCAGCAACGTATTCTAGTTTTTAACACAGGGTAGGTTTTTTACGAGATCTGCACATATTTTAGGCCGAGGCATTTGTTTTGGGTGGTACTGCAAGTGAAATTATTTTAAATTGTATTTTACAGTTGATTGTTGCTGGTCTGTAGAAATACAATTGACTTACGTTACACCCCACGACCTTGCTAAATTCACTTATTAATTCTGGTAGTTGATTTTAGGATTCCTTAAGACTTTCCGCATAATTATGCAGTCTGCCAATAAAGATTTTGTCATCTTCTTAATTTCCTTTGAAGTCTCTTACGATACAACAAACAATTAGCCAATGCCCGTGAGTCGATTGAGACCTCTCTCTGGCCATCCCTCTGTCTTGGCTAAGTAACAGCCTGACACACTGCTTGCTTCTCTGCCCACTGGGAACGTTTCCTGCACCGGTGCCTTCTGAGTGTCCCTGCGATGCTGCAGCCCTCCACCTCCTGGTGGGGTCAGTGTGTAGTCTACAACATATGGGATCCCCATGTGCTTCCTCAGGCAGCCATGAAGCTAGAGGTAGGGGCTACACTCGTGCAACAAGAGCGGGCCCTCGTCCGTGCACCCTCGTGTGTCCCTCGTCCGTGCAGCCTCGTGTGTCTTCAGCACCTACTCGAGCGTGATTCCGTAGATATAGCTTCCATTTCATGATGGCAGGTTGCTGTCAATACCAAACTTTATGGGTTTGTGAGTTGGTTTATGATGGGCTGTTGAGGTTATGTGCTAACTTAGAGTTCCATAAGTTTCTGCATGACTCAGAAACACACCCATTCAGAAGGAGAATACGTATTTTGAGAAGAGTATTTGGCTATTCTCCAAAACTCTACGTGTCTGCATTGTGGTCACCTACAGACGCTCCACACCAGAGGCTCCATCTTCTAGAAACCCCTCCCACCCTATTGGTTCTGCTGAGAGGGGGTCCCTGAACCCACAGCATGAGTACCACCCAGGAACTCATCATTTCAGAAATGAAAGTTCTCAGGTTCCACCTTAGACCTACTGAATCTAAATCTGAGGGTGAGCCCCAGAGATCTGTGCTTAATGCACCATAAACACAGTTTATTTAGGGGATTTCAATACATGCCACAGTCTGAGAATAATCACACCCTTACGGAACCCTTCCTGCTCTGGGCTCTCCTCAAAATTGAACACATTGGGGGTAACTCAGGAAATGGGTCAGAGACGCATTCCCAATTGGAAACCCCAAAACCCAAAGACATTCACCACATATGCTGATTCTTCCTTAGAAGTAGGTCGCCAGATGTAGCTAGCTTTTATTTGGATGTGTATCTTGCCCGGTCCCAAACTGTGGACCCATAGAAATTTCACCAAGATGGCAAGCTTTGGAATATTTATATTTCTATTTTTTTCCCGATCCTTAGTATGCTTGTGTCTCACTGAGGCATCTTGGTATTTTCTATTTCTTGCTCACCTGGTTGATTCAGCACGCCGTTGGCGGTGTGGACCAATGTCGTGCGCCGTGGAGTGGGTGACAGGCGATAACTGTCTGTGGACTGGACGTGACGGTGAGCTGGAGTGTTGACATAGTGCTGAGACGGGGGGGGGCGTACTGCTCTCCCTGCCGTGTGAGGGGAAAGTGGCCTTACGGTCTTTCCGCATAACTGTTGGGGTGGGGGGCACTCACTGCATCGGTGGCTGCATAGACCAGGATGTGAGTTGAGTTACTGCAGTTAGGAAACCAGCCCTGAAGGTGGAGCTGAGCCCTCATGAGCAGCTAAAGCAGGTGGTTCTGAGAAGGTGGGAGGGGGCAGCTAAGAATTGAACAGGTGCCATCGGAGCTGGCGGCATGCCTCTGGGGGGTAATGGCTTCCACTTTGCTTCCGGCTGTCTGGTCACTCATGACTGTCTCTTACCGGCAAATTCTAACCTAGAACCGTATGGGGCAGGGACTCGAGGACATTCCTGGTTCCTCCTTTGTGGTGCAGAGGAGATCCGAGAAGCAGGCGGTGGTGAGGTCAAGATGATAAAATAGAAGACAGAGCGCGTGGGGTCCTGGACACAGGGGCGTGGTGAAGGAGAGCGTGCCCGAAGTTCCCAGAGTCAAGGTCATGGGAAATGCCGGGACGATGGCGGGGTGCCAGGACTGAAGGGCCAGCTGTTCTACCGGGCAGAGGCAGGAGGCTCTAAATCCCAACTGCCTCCCAAGGCTTAAAAGATGTAAAGGTGATTTATACTTTTGCGGGAGAGTTTGGAGTTGAATTAATGACAGGAGCGTGGAAAATGAACGAATGAGAAAACAGGTAATAATTAATTCAAGGGACAGCAAAAAAATTCCAAGAAAGGAAATGAAATCCTAGGACGGTGCAGCTCGGTGTGAATAACATCAACACCTCAGCCCGGAGCTGCTACCCACAGACAGTCTGTGTGCCTCCAAAACCGGAGCCTTAACTCCCAGGGGCCCCAGGGTTGTGCACTGGCCGGAGGGGTCTGGGGAGCTGACTGGGGGTAGATGAGGTCAGGCGGGAGGGGCCCGCGATGGGATCAGTGCCCTTTCGAGGAGAGGCCGGGAAGGGCACTCTGTCCATCCATCTCCACACCCCACTCGTCTCTCCTCCCCCAGCACCCCTGCCCGCCCACCACGTGAGCGCAAGCCCGAGAGGCTCTCCGGACGCAGACCTGACCGGCACCCTGACCTCAGGCTTGCGGACTCCAGAACTGAGAGAAGTGGACATGTGTCCGTATGTCTGAACTCCCCCCCCCCGTGTGCCTTGGCTTCCCTCGTTGGAAAGAAAACCTTTCTGTCCTTGTCCTTGTCCTTGTTGATTAAAGCTCTGTCACTCGGCCACTTCTTTCCCTGAAACCCGAGTTGTTGAGCCTGTGTGGGGAGAGGCAGCCCTTGAGCGACGGCCACGGCCGGGTGACGCATTCAGGGTGGTCTGGCCCCATCTTCTGAACTCCCTGTCACCTCCCTGAGTTCTGGGGACTGAGTTGTGTCTCTGTCACAGTCGCGTGTTGAGATCCTACCCCTCTGGGGGTGCTTAGGTCATGAGGGTGCAGGGAGCTCCCTCCAGGTGCAGATGCAGAGACCGCCAGGGACCAGGACCCCGGTCGCCACTGAGTGCCTTGACCCTGAGTTGACAGCCTCCGCAACGGGGACAAATAAATTTCTTTGGTTCATAAGCCTCCCGTCCTGCGGTGTTTTTGTTCCTGTGGCCACGCAGCCCGAGGCCCCCAGTCTGCCTGGTTGTGGTTGGGTCTGGGAGAGCGGTTCCCGGGGCTCCAGGGAAGGGTCCTGGCTTAGCAGGAGGCGGGGCGAAAGGCAGTGAGGGCGGCCTCGGGGCTGGGGCTGGAGCGCAGTGCTGGCATGGTTCTGAGGGACAGGGATGCTCAGGGCCCCTCGCACAGAGGACCGCAGGGGGCCCAGACGCACGGCGCAGCCCCGACTGGCGCGGACGCCCCGCGGCGGCGAACGCACAGTGGGGAAACCAAAGGCTCCCCAGGAGGAAGGTCACGCCAGAGACTGGGTCCCCCCGGAGGCGGCCACTCACCTTGACACCGTTCCCCGCACCTCGGGGTCCTGCGCCCTGGTGGTGGCCTGGAACATGTACAATCTCGTCGCGGGCACGTCGACAAAGATTCCGGGCCTGTTGGGTCCCAGAGTGGGGTGGGCACCGGCCGCCGCGGCTCTCCAGGGCCCTCCGGAGAAACCGGCTCCCGAGGCGCACCGTTCGGGCCTACGGTCCCAGTGGATGCGCGGGGCTCCAGAAGGCCCCGGGCGACCGCCAGGTACCTGGCGGCCCAGAGGCCCTGGCACGGGGTCCCAGGGGGGCAAGGAAGTGCCCCGGGCGGCTCTAGCAGGTGCAGGGGTCAGCCCCGCGGGGCCGGGGACGCCGACGGGACAGCACCCGCCGGACCCGGGACCCCGCGCCGCCGGCCGAACCTCGCTCCGCGCGAGCCCCGGCTGGGAGACGCCCGGGGCGCCGGCCGCGGGAAGGGAGGCTGCTGGGGGAGGAGTCGGTGCCGCCGGACGGTTGGGGACCAGGGTCCGCGCAGCAGAGGGACGGGGCGAGTCGGGGCGCCCAGCTCGGCCCGCGAGTCCCAGCGCTGCGCCCGGCGCGCCCGCCGCCCCGCTCCCTCCCCGCCCGCCGCTCCCCCGGGGCCGACGCGGGGACACCGAGACCGGTTCCTCCGGGCAGCCGCCGTCTTGGGCCCGCGACACCCGGAGCCCAGACGTGTCCCCGCTCCCACGCGTCCGAGGCCCCGGGATGCGCGAGGTCCCCGGCGGAGAGGAGCTGCGCGGGCTGCCGGGTCCGGGGGCGGGGGCGGGGACGGGGGCGCGCCCGGGTCTGGTCCTCCGCCCACCCGGGGCGGGG
>NW_024412377.1:121806-131449 GCF_014898765.1 Herpailurus yagouaroundi | reverse complement strand
TGCTCCCTGCCCAGGCGCGTGCTGACGTCACGTGCTCCCCGCCCTGACGCCGTGTGCCCCCGCCCAGGCGCGTGCTGATGCTGTGTGCTCCCTGCCCTAGGCGTGGGCTTCACGGTCATCCTCATCTCCCTGTACGTGGGCTTCTTCTACAACGTCATCATCGCCTGGGCACTGCACTACTTCTTCTCCTCCTTCGCCGCGGAGCTGCCGTGGGTCCACTGCAACAACACGTGGAACAGCCCCGACTGCGTGGACGCGCGCTCCGCCGGCCCCGGCTCGGGCCCCAACCACACCCTCCACACCACACCCGCCACCGAGTACTTCGAGTAAGTGGGGGTCCGGGGACACGGCCCTTCCGTGGCTGCCTTGGGCAGGGCGGGATGCGGGAGCCCCGGGGGTCAGGCGCCCCGGCCGCGCTGCCCGCGAGGTGTGCCGAGGGCCCTTGCCCTGTGCTGCGCCCCCGTCCCGTGCCCTTGGGCTCTCGGGGGGGCGCCGTGCCGAATCCCACCTCTGGTGGCCCAGCGACGGTCTCGCGGGGTGAGTCCTCGGCAGCCTTGGTGTGGGTGCGGGAGGCTGGCGGAGGCGGCGCACGGAAGGCAGGGGGCGGGGGGCGCCCCCCCCCCGAGTGGGCCGGGCTCTGCCTCGTCCGCTCCCCCGGCCACCCCTGCACGCTGTGCAGGACTCGTCCTCCAGCCTTGTTCAACACGCTGACTATTGCTTTTTCCGAGATGTTCTGTTCCCGGTACAAACGCAACATTAGTCCTGGTCCGAGGCTGCCCTCGGTCCCCACGTCGAGTGGCGCTCCCGGTGCTCCCCCCTTCCAGCCCCTGCCCTCCGCGCCACTTGGCATCCACCACCTGCGGATACGTCACTCTGGCCGAATCTGTTCTTCTCGGGGTCCTTTCTGCCACGGCTTCTGCCCCCCTCGTTCGTATCCCACGTGGCCCGACCCAGTCTGGAAGGGCCGTCAGTGGCCCGATGGGTACGTCGCTTCTTCTCAGAATGCAGACACTTGCCGAGGACCCGCTGTGTCCCAAGGCCGCCCTGCCGAGGCGATGCCGACCTGGCCTTGGCGGAATGGTGTGCCGGAGACACGTTGGTAAACGTGAGCGGCCGGGTGGCGTGTGGAGCTCTAGTGCTGGCGGCTCCGGGAGCCCCTACCGGGTCCCCGCGTAGCTCAGGCTGCCTCAGCATCCCCGCAGGCAGCTTCTTCCGGAGATGAGCACAGGGCATCCCGGGGGCTTCCCGCTGATGCCAAAATTTCACAGACAGTGGGACGTTTCTTTTGGGGACGGAGTCTCAGCTGCCCGCTTACGTGTATTCTGTTAACGTTTCTACGTGAAAATGAGTCTGCTCACAACTCAGCGAAAGGAACTTCAACCGACGAAAATAAAACAAATCTGGTTTCACCAGCAAATAGACACGTTTGCAAAACACGCGTGGAGTTGAGAACCGTGAGCTGAGAAACACAGTGTCTGGGTGTCTAGGCGTCAGACCCGTCCTTCCGAGAAGACCCAGGGACTGGGCAGGTGGACAGACACCCACCGGGCGGGTCCCCCCCCCCCGGCCCGCGTCCACCGGACTCCCCCGGATCTCCATTTCTGTCCCAGAACAGTTCGAGGAGGCCTTTTCTGGGAGAAAGGGGCCCTGTCCCGGGCACAGGGGAGAGAAACAGTGCCTCCGGGCAGCCGGGAGACCTGACCTGCGGACGTCCAAGATACCACCAGCAGGGAGGTGGGTGTCCTGGATTTGAGCTGCGTTTCGGACACTGAGACTCCGAATGCTTTGTTCTGGGATTCTGAGCCCCGAGTGGGGACCGAATCTCTGTCGTGGAAAGTGGCATCGAGGGGCGGGGACAGGTCAGGTGGGTTGGGAGGGTCTGGGGCGATGCTGGGAGGATGTTCTCCCCAGGAAGAGCAGTGGCCAGGAGGAGCAGTCAGGGCGGGTGACCGTCGTGTGCCATGGGACTTGTTTGTGTTTTTAGGACGCCGTCGGTGGTTGGCGACTGGAGGAGAGTGAACGGGGGGTTGAGGGGAGCGGGGGGGCCATGAGCCCCGCCAGCTCTCCAGGGTGGCCGGCTGGTTTCAGAGGTCTGTCTGTCTCTCTTGACTTGTCCAAGAGACGCCGGCCAGGCGCGTCTGTGAGAAAGGAGACCGGGGGAAGTTTATCTGAGTGTGTGGGTGGGACTCACAGTGCGACGAGGAAGCGAGAATTGCCCAGGAAAGGAGGAGTCGAGTTTGCTGTTGCTTGCCGCTGTCTCGCTAACTGCTCCGTTTCCCAAACGTGATGGTGTCTCGCTGACGGGCCGGGTCCCGGCTGCGTGTGCCCTCCCCCTGTGGCCCAGGCTCAGCTTGGCTGGGATCAGAGGTAAGGGGTCCGCAGGGGACCCCCTGCACCAGAAAGGGGAGATGAGGACCCAGTGGCGCGCGAGCACCTGGGGCCCCCCGGTCAGGCTCACCACGCTGAGGGACGCTCAGCCGCTCGGTGCTGGCTTGGGTCTAATCCGTCGTTAAACCAACAAATTGGGGACTAAGGTTTCGTGCTGAGGCGTCTCTCGCTATTTCGAGATGGATACCCATGCAATTTTGAAGTTTGGAGAGCTCACGGAAGCTGAGAGGTGCCAAGTGACGCCATTGGGGGGCCACCTGTCTTTTGTTCGGAGGCGTGGACGGATTCATGGGGGGAAGGACTCCGCCAAGCACGTGGCTCCTCCTGAGACCCCAGAGTGAAAACTGATGTTGCTGTTACTCTCGTCACATCTTCCCCAAGAAAGCAGAGCCCCAGAACCGCTGTCCTCAGCAGCCCCTGGCGCCAGCCGAGGGTCCCGGTTTCAGTCCCTGGTGGGCGTGCCCGAGGAGACCCTGCAGGCTCAGAGCAGAAGCCAGAGGCTCATGGCTGTGGCTCCCAGGGCTGAGAAACCGCGCGGGGGACTCGCTGGACGGCCATGAGGGCCGAGCCAGGACTGCGCCCGTGGGCTTGGAGACCCCCAAACAGATTTGCGTAACCCCAGCCACTTTAAACGTCCCCGAGTCCCACAGACACTTATCAACACCACCTTCGGCTACTTTCCACTATAAACTAGAGAGCTATACGTTTAAAGCTACTTACACGTTTGCCTCTAGGAGACGGCTTTGGCTGCTCCCCCAAAGCTCCTGGTGCTGTTTTTACTTTCATTCGGTTCCAAGTATTCCCTGATCCGCCTGGTAATTTCTTCTTTGACTCATGGGAGATTTTGGAGGCGTTCCCATTTAGTGTCGAAAATTTTGGAGGTTTTCTAGATACGCTTCTGTTCTTGATTTCTGATTTAATTCTGATTTAGTGACATAATATATGTATAAAGCCTCATTATTCCAAACTCTACTGAGACCTTTCGTGCCTAGTGTGTGGTTTACGCTGGTGGGTATCGTGGGTGCACCGGCACAGAACGTGAGTCCTGCTGTCGCCGGGAAGGGACTTGCACCCACGGGTCGCGTGAGCTCCTGTGCCACCCTCCGGGTCTTCTGCGTCCTTACTGTCCGCCGTGCTACCGGCTGTGGGATGCGCTGTGGGAATGTGGGCTGTGCATGTGCCTCGTCTTGATTCCATCGGCTTCTGCCTGACTTGTGCTTCTGGGACTCTGTGGCGAAGTGTGTGTGTGTGTGTGTGTGTGTGTGTGTGTCAAGTCTTTGAGCGGACCCATTTCCATATAAAATGTCCCCCTTGGTCACGTTCCTCATCCTGGGGCAGCTTTGTCCAGCAGCAGCGTTCCTCCCCGGCCCCCGATGGGCCGTGTTTGCACTGGCACCTTTTCCATCCCGTGTTCTTAACCCACGTGTGTCATACCGAGCGCGCGTTTCTCGCAGGCGGCGTAGAGGTGGTTCTTGCTGTTTATGCAGTACAGCCATCTCTGCCTCGTCGTAGGGCTTTCCGTTCAATAATCATCCACGAGGTCGGGTTTAAGTCTTTCGTCTCCATGTTTTTCCTCTGTGTCCTGTCTCTTTGTGTTTTGTTTCCTCTACTCGTCCCTCCTTTGGAATTAATGAACACTTAGGCTTCCGCTTGAGTTACACCGTCGGCTAATAAGCTGCAGCAGCTCTTTGTTTTCATTTCCGTGGCTGTTTACCGGGCTTATGACCCACATCTGTAACTCATCACGGTCTACCTTCAGATGGCGTTGTGCCACTCCATGCGGACACTGGGAGCCTTACAACAGCGTGCTCCTATTCTCACTGCTGCCCTTTAGCGTCACAGATTTTGTTTCCACGATCTGTTATAAACTCCACAACACGTTGCTACTATTTTTGCTTTAAACGGTCCGTTATGTTTCGGGCACGTCTAAGTGGAAAAACACCTTTTATGTTTACGAGCACGTCCGCTGTCTCTGGCGCTCTCCCTGCCCTGTGCAGATCCAGATTTCCATTTGGGCATCATTTCCTCCTTTCTGAAGGGTTTCCTTTAACACGTCCTACAGCATAGACTTGCTGGCAACGAATTCTCTCTGCTTTAGTTTTTGTGAAACATGTTGTGTTGTTTTGGGGGGAGTTCTGTAAATTGCGGTGAACTCTACATAACAGAATACATCTCTTTAACCGTTCTGAGCGTGCGGTTTAATATTACACAGTCACGGCACCGTGCAGCTGTCACCACCACCCATCTCCAGGACTTTCTCGTTCTCCCAAACTGAAGCTCTGTCCCCGTGAAACACTAACTCCCTCCCCACCCCCACCCCAGCCCCTGGCGCCCACTATCTTGTGCTCTGTCTCTATGAATTCGATGACCGTAGGGACCTCATGTAGGAAGAATCGTTCAGCATTTGTCCTCGTGTCTGGCTTATTTCACTCAGCGTGATGTCCCCAAGGGCCATCCCAGCTGTAACAGCTATCGGTCTCCTTCCTTTTAAGGCTGATCACTATTCCACCGTATGGATGAGCCACATTTTTCTCGTTCGTTTGTCGATGGACACTTGGGTTGTTTTTCTGTCTTGGCCTTTGTAAATAATGCTGCAACGAACACAGGGGCGCGAGTATATTTTCGAGTTAGTGTTTTCGTCTTCTTCGGATAAAGTTGACTTTTCATGTTGTTGGTGGTTTCCTGTGCTGTGCAGAAACTTCCTAGTCTGATGTAGCCCCACTTTGCCCATCTTTAAATTGAAGTGTTTGGGGGGCATTTTGTTATCGAGATACAAATCTTTTCATATTCTGGTTGTTACTCGCTTACCTATTTTCTCATTCTGTGAGTTGCCTTTTTCTCTGTCAGTAGTGTCCTTTGATGCACAAAATTTGCGTTTTGATGAGGTCGGTTTATCTGTTTTGTCGTTGTTGCTTGTGATTTTGATGTCATATCAGAAAACCCATTGCCAAACCCAAGGTCACAAAGACCTGCCCTTTTCTTCCAAGGACGGTATCATTTTGCCTCTTCCATCCAGTCCTTTTCCCGTCTCGACTTAAGTTTTGTGTTGTGGCTGTAGGCCATGTGTTCCACCTGTGTGTCTGCTAATTTTCTTCTTCCACGTCGGACGTAGTAAGTTTGACTTTTGCATTAGGTTTTGTCGTCTTCCTTTAAGGACTGTTAGTTGCGTTCTGGCGGGAAGTTAATTTGCTCGCGGAGAGCTTTATCGTCTTGACGCCGGTCCGTAAGCTGTCTCTCGGTGGTTCTGGGCGCTGCCGTGTGGCGCTTCCGGGCCTCCCCTGAGCTCCCCGTGTGACCCACAGGTGCCCCGCCCTGGCCTGTGGGAGCCCCTGGGTCCTGCACCGTGAATCGGTGGACACGGGGACGCGTCCTTCCCAGACCTCCGGCCGCCTGAGCTTTATCGACACTGCCGTCACTTGCGGTCCTTGAGACACACCTGCCCCGGCCTCGGGGACACCCTGCCAGACAGGAAGCTGGGGCGTTACTGGGCTCACCTCATCCCTTGCCTTCTCCTGGGGGGGCAGCCCTGCATCGTCTCCGGTCTCGTATGAAAACACACGTTTGGTGTCCTTCGTCCGGCTTCCAGTTGTCTGCCACGTCGCAGACCGGTACACGTGTGTGAGGCCTTGCAGGGAGGCCGAGGTGTGACTGGGCCTTCGGCCACGCGGTCTCCCTCGGTGCTGTCGTCCCAAAGAGACTTCTGTTGGTGAGGAGAGGGCCTGGGTGAAGTGGTCTGGCTCGGGGGCCAGGACGCGGGGGCGTCAGGCAGGGCCAGGGCTGCGGGGAGGGGAGAGGAGAAGAAAGTCGTTGGCAATCGTGCTGCCGGAGGAGGCCCCGGGGAGGACAGACTCAGCGGAGGGCAGCCCTCCGGGAGGACGGACTCAGGGGAGGACGGGCAGGGCACAGCTGCCCGAGCGTTGTTGCCCCAGGGATCTCCACTCCTAGACTTCACACAGAAGACAGCATGTGTGTGTGTCGGGTCGGGGGCTCCTGTCACGTGACGGGTGGTCTGCACTCCATAGAGGAGACAGGTTGATGTGACACTTTGGTGGTGCTGAGGGAGCTGGGAGTGTCGAGTTGGGCTCTGTTCGTGCCCGTCACCCCCTCCCCCCTGCCACGGAGCTCTGATTCCGGAGTCTGAAAGCCTGGATTCCTCCACCATGGCTCCGTGACGCCTATAGCTGGTGGGAAGCTCTGGGGTCCGCAGATTTCTACCGTGGGCATCAGGATTCTTCTCTTAGGACCTCAGCAAACCTGGGCAGTGATGGCTCCTTTCATAAAACGGGGCCCCTGCGCTTCCTGGAGCAGCGGCACGGCCTGCCGTCAGGGTCAATCCAAAATTCCGGCAGCCGAGGCCAGGCAGCGGGTGCACGGCAAATGTGATGGTGCCGCCACCTTCCCCGCGGGCGGTCACGGGGACCAAAGGGACTACGGTGCAGGGAGGCGCCCAGGACCCCACAGGTGGTCACGGGAGCTAAGGGTTCTGTGTATCTAAGGAGAAAGCATGTAAAGAGGCACCCAGGGGGGCGTCTGGGTGGCTCAGTCGGTTGAGCGTCCAACTTCGGCTCAGGTCACGATCTCACGGTTTGTGAGTTGGAGCCCCGCATCGGGCTCTGCGCTGACGGCTCGGAGCCCGGATCCTGCTTCCGATTCTGTGTCTCCCTCTCTCTCTGCTCCTAACCCACTCGCATCCTGTCTCTGTCTCTCTCAAGAATAAATAAACGTTAAAAAAGAAAAACATTTTAAGAGGTGCCCAGGATCCTCGCACACAGGCACGGGATCTAAGGGGATGCCGTGCGCAGAGGCACCCGGGACCCCCGCAGACGTTCGCAGGGATCTAAGGAGAGACCGGCCCCCAGGGAGTGCTCCGTGGGCCACGAGTCCCGCTGCCTTTCTTCATGGCCTCGTGTCCTGCCCTGAGGATGGGTTCCCTCCACGAGATGGGTTCTTGGGCAAGCCTGGAGCACAGTCGTCCTGAGTCCGTTACCCGCGGAACCCTCTCCGAGGCAGCTGGAACGTGAGAGCGGGTGCTGCCAGCCGTTCCGCCGTCCCCTGAGAGAGCGGCGAAGGCGTCTGTGTGTCCCGAGCTCAGCCTCGTTTCTGCCGAGGGCGCCCTGGACCACCGCGCAGGGCACCGCACCACTGAGCACCTTCCCTCTGGTTTCTGCAGCTCCGCAAAGCGGGGGGCGCTGAGCGCGAGAGGTCGGGGCTGGGCTTCTGCGGGCTCCCGGCACGCTACAGCCCTCGAGGGCACGGGCCCCGCCCCCCAGGCGCGCTGGTGGGCCTGACCCTTCTGAGTGGGGTCTCCGGTACCATCGGGCCCGGGGATTTCCGCCAGGCCTCTTGGGGGTGGGGAGTTCTCTGGGCAAGCTCAGCTTTCCGGTTCCGGTTCCGGGTAGGGAGGCAGCACCCCGAAGCACCCGCCTGTCCCACCCTCTCCAGGCGAGGCGTGCTGCACCTTCACGAGAGCCGTGGCATCGACGACTTGGGCCCCCCTCGGTGGCAGCTGACATCCTGCCTGGTGCTGGTCATCATCCTCCTCTACTTTAGCTTGTGGAAGGGAGTGAAGACTTCTGGGAAGGTGAGGCCTTGCCCGCTAGGGAGAGGACACACGGCCATGCTCGGGGAGTGAACTTGGGGGCCGCGGTTGGGTTGGGGAGCGGAGAGGTGGGCCGTGGTACGTTGGGGAGGGCGCAGGTGGCTGTGGTAGGTTGACAAGTGGACAGGTGGCCGTGGGTAAGGAATGGCGTCGAGAGAAAGGCGCTCACGGCAGGGTGTTTCCAGCGTGAACGCAAGCACACATAAATTGTCTTTTGCCGATGAAAATATTTTGGTGGTTATCTGGGCACCCAAAGCAATTTTGACCAAAACGTGCATCGCTTGCTGTATGCATGGAGTAGGATACCAAAACCCCCGGGAGCCTCTCGGTGAAGATGGGTTCCTTTCCTCCCTCGGTCTCCCAGCCCGGAGTCCGTCGGCTACACGCCGACTACGCGTGCGTTTGCGCACCCAGTGCAAATTCACCGCGTCTCACTCATCAGGGGCTCAGCCCCTCCCGCCCACTGCTGCAGACCAAATGCAGAAGAGGAATGTCCCTTCTCTGCCAAATGGTCTGTTCCCTTTTAATCCCTGGGAAAGTTACAGGGTGGAGGACGTTAACGGTGCGCTGCAGGGAGACTTTTGCTGAGCTGGCATCCTGTGACTGTTTGGGACGATGGGTTTCCCATCCGGAGGCCACCAACCACGGTGACTGTCGGTGGGTGGCCGGTGACGCCTGGTGGCACTGTGTTCTCCCAGGTTGTGTGGATCACGGCCACCATGCCGTACGCCGTCCTCTTTGCCCTGCTTCTTCGAGGACTCACTCTCCCTGGGGCCGTCGACGGCATCCGAGCGTACCTGAGCGTAGACTTCCACCGACTCTGCGAGTCTTCTGTGAGTACGGCCTCGCTCGTGGCCCCGCTGTGCGCACGCGCTAGCAGGCTCCGTGCCGCGGGGCTCCCCCCGCATTTTGGGTCAGGGACCCCGAAGGCGGCAGCGGGGCCGGAGCCTCTTACGTGCCCTGCTGTGCCGCCGGCCCCGGGCCCCGCCCGCCGAGTGCACTGTCAGGCCAAACAGAGGGACGTGCGGGCGCGGCAGGGAGCTGAATGGACCGAATGAGAAAGTTGGGGGAGCAGGTCCCCTGCTCAGTCTCTGCAGGAACAGAACAGAAGGCTGCTTCCACCCGGCACCTTCCGCGTGGCCCACCCCTCTCCCGGACAGAGGCCCTCGGCTTCCTCTGCCCAGCCTGTGCCAGCAAGTGTGGCCACGCGCCTGGAACGCAGCCCGAGCTCTGGCTCCCTGCTCAGCACGGGTGCACGGACCGAGGCCCCCTCCTGGGGAAGCCAGACCTTGTTGGTGACTCACGTATGGCGCCGTGGCACACGGGAGCCATCTAAGTCATGCCACATCAGAAACTAGGTCTGCGGCGGGCCATGCGTTTCTCCAGCACGGGACGCGTTCGTTCTGTGTGCAGATACTGGGGGACGGCCTCGCGAAGGGAGGAGGCCTGGCCAGGCCGTGGGACAGAGGTCTCCCAGGACAGGGAGAGAGAAGCCACAGCAGCATTTTAGGGAAACAAGACGCAGAAATGGGGGTGGCCATGGGCAGAGGCGGGCGGTGATGGAAAAGGCCTTCGGGGCAGATCATTGAAAATTCGGGTGGACTAGATTTTAGCAGATGGTGGGGGCCCCGGTGGCTGCCCGGGGAATGGCCTCAC
>NW_024412377.1:113249-121796 GCF_014898765.1 Herpailurus yagouaroundi | reverse complement strand
GATGGATGGATAGATAGGTGGGCAGGTAGATAGATGATGGATGGATGAATAGATGAATTGATGGATGTTTATAGAATTAGGTAGGTAGATAGATGCATATATAGATGACGGGTGGATGGATGGATAGATAGGTAGGTAGGTAGATGGATAGATGATGGATGGATGGATGGAGAAGTAGATAGATAGGTAGATGGATAGATGGATGATGGTTGGATAGGTAGATAGATGGATAGATGGGTGATGGATGGATGGATTGATGGATGGAGAAGTACGTAGGTAGGTAGATAGATGGATAGATGAAGGGTGGATGGATGGATGGATAGATAGGTAGATGGATGATGGATGGAGAAGTAGATAGGTAGGTATGTAGATAGATGGATAGATGATAGATGGATGGATTGGATTGGATAGATGGATGGGTAGGTAGGTAGGTAGGTGGATAGATAAATTATGGATGGATGGATGGACGGATGGATTGGATAGATGGATGATGGATGGATAGGTAGGTAGATGGATAGATGGATGATAGGTAGACAGATGATGGATGGATGAATAGATGGATTGATGGATGGATAGATAGGTGATGGATTGATGGAGAGATAGGTAACAGATGGATGATAGACGTTTGGATAGATAGATGATGGTAAAACAGGTGATAGATGGTGGGTAGTTGCTAGGATGACGAGTGGATGGGTAGACAGTTCGGTGACCAATTGACGGACACAGAGGATGGGCGATGGATAGATGATGACTACCTTGGACCAGTCAGCGTGACCCGTCCTCTCCAACCACTCTGTCAGCTCAGGGCTAGGAAGGGATGTACACCAGGACAAAGCAGGCCCACGGCCCCTGGACTCCGGTGAGCCTGAGGTCCCCAAGAGACAGGTCCCTGCGATCCCGGGTCCGGAGGGCAGAGCCACTCCTGTCCTGCTGTGGGGTCCCGGCTTCCCTTTGCGGCAGCTCCTCCAGGCCTCCAGTGGGTGTGGCAGAGATGGGGCCTCACTGGCTTCCTGATGGTGCTGGGGTGTCCTCCCAGGGCTCCTCCGGCCCAGGTGCTGCAGGTATTTCCAACCCTTGACTCTTGGTGGCTACACACAGAGACACCCAGTGACCCGGGCGTCCTTCCCTGGGGCGTGGCAGCGGAGCCGTGCCCCACAGGTGCGCCCGGGGACGTGGTTGCCCAGGCTGGCCCAGATCAGGTCACTGGCTCCCTGGCAGGCCTCCTCCCAGGCTTGGCCCCGACCCATCCCCCGGGGCTCGGTCCGAGGGGACCTGCCGGAAGGCACCCTCACTACTCTCGGGAACGTCTGGAGCGGGGCTTACGCACGGGCTCCTGGCAAGCAGACAGGGCAGAGAGAGTGTCTGCCCCGTCCCTTGCCGTGTCCCTGCCCTGTCCTGACACAGAGGCGGCCCTGCATCCTGAGGTTCCGTTTCCGGACCCCCGTGCGGACAGGGGCTCCTCCTCAGGGGTCAGCATCCTCAGGTGCATCCAGACCCTCGTTCCTCCATCGGCCGACCTTGGGGCCGCTCCACGGGGTGGGCCAGGTCCAGGCGGGGGCGGAGGAGACCCGTCCTGGGAGAGCTCCCCTTCCAGCGGGGGAGCAGAGGTCAGGAAGTGAAGGAAGGAAGGGCAGTTCCAGGTCAGCCCAGAGTGGCTGCCAGGTGGGTCCCAGGGTGGTTCCCAGCATGGGTCTCGGGCTGGGTCCGGAGCCGGGTCCCACGGGTGGCAAGGAGCAGAGGCCTGGACCGAAGTCCGGGAGGCACATCCTGGTTGGCGAGCTGCACGTGCAGAGGCCGGGTGCACGCTGACCCGGCCAGGGCTAAGCAGGAGGCAGGAGCCCCCGGTGACCTCAGCTCCTGCCTGCAGCCGCCTGGCCAGGCCAGCTGACCGGTGACCGGCACACGGGGGCACGGGAGATGGCCGAGCAGGGGTCCCTTGGCCCACTGCCCACTCAGCCACCCTCGCCTCGTGCTGAGGCCCAGCCTGTAGCACACCGATCGTCAGAGTGATCCCAAGA
Organism: Herpailurus yagouaroundi; assembly: GCF_014898765.1. Classification (NCBI taxonomy): domain Eukaryota; kingdom Metazoa; phylum Chordata; class Mammalia; order Carnivora; family Felidae; genus Herpailurus; species Herpailurus yagouaroundi. Next base: position 119,778 of record NW_024412377.1, on the reverse strand, counting down.
CCCTGAGCATGCCGCCCAGATGACAGGAGCCCTGCTGGTCCTGAGCGTGGGTGGACGGCCGGCCCCCGGCAGCCCTGGAGTTACTGCCCGAGGGTCCCGCCCACACGGGCCACCACGGGCCACAGGGTCTTGTAGACAGGGGCCCCGGAACGAGCCAGCCCCTTCAGACGGCAGCTGTGGCCTCGACTCTGCGGGGTGGTTCCCCCAGGGAGGGGGCCAGCTGCTTTCCACCCCCAGCCAAGGCCGTGCGGGAGCGAGGCGGTGCCCACCTCCCCGAGAAGCTCCCGTGTCACCTGGACGCAAACGCTCCTGTTGGACTTCAGATACCGTATCGGTCCAGTCATCGGCCACACGCCTTGTACACGTGCGTGCCGCCCCGGTGTCATCCGTGCTGGGCCGAGCAAGCACACACCAGTGTCTGAGTGCAGTCAGGCCTCCCGGGCCCGTCCACGTGGGTCGCTAAGTGTATACCGCGTGCCACGGGAGAGACGTCAAGCCGTGTCAGCGGGCACAGGTCCAGTCGAGGCACCAACGTCCGTAGCATTAATAAATGAGTGACGGGTCTGGCCGCGTGGATGACCTCCTGACGTTCCGGGGGAAGCTGCAAACAAGGCCCTAAGACACGGCCCCTTTGCGTGCTGGGCTCTCGGGCCAGCCACACGGCAGGGTTAGTCCCGGAGACGGCATTTGCCGCCGATCATGTGGTCGCTGCGATTTGCTGTTGGTAACAATGTCGTGTTTAAGTTCAGCCCTGTTCCACGGCCCCCGGTGGCGGTCTTTCGCATGGTTGCCTGTGACAGCCACCTCTCCTGAGCCCCTCTTGCCCCTCTCTCTCCCCTCTGCCCTCCTGAGCGCGCCCCCTGCACCCCTGCCCCTCTCTCCCCTCTGCCCTCCTGAGCGCGCCCTCTCTCCCCTCTGCCCTGCGCAGGTCTGGATAGATGCCGCCACCCAGGTGTGCTTCTCGCTGGGCGTCGGCTTCGGGGTGCTGATCGCCTTCTCCAGCTACAATAAGTTCACCAACAACTGCTACAGGTGAGAGCCGAGCGCCTGGCCCTGCCCCAGAGCCTTCCGGCTCCCAGCTTTGGAGAGAACGTGTCCCCACACGAAGGGAGGGCGTTTGCTGTTTGCAGAGCCTCTGAGCCAGAATGGCTTTTTAAGTGGGAACCGAAAGGCAGAAGTTACAGGCAGAATGTTGATTTTCCCTGTAAAGAAGGTACAGAGAACACACGACGTGGCTCTTCACGCCCCCAGGAGGAAGCCCCTCCCACTCCCCCCCGAGGAGCCCCCCCCCCCCCCCCCCCCGCCCCCTCCCCCCCCGGGGCCCAGGCCTCCCCCGAGACTCCCCCCCCCACCCCACGACGAAGCGCCCATGTGTCTTCCCACCGGCCCCGCACCGAGGGAGCGGAGGCCCCAGACCCAGTGCAGGGCACCCAGGGAAGGCCCGGTGAGCTGCAGCCACATGCTGGACCCCAAATGGTTGCAGAAACCAAAGCAAGTTCATCTGGGACCTGCTTTCTTTGATCCTTATGGGGTCGTGTTTGTTTTCTTCGCGTCACGGGGACAAAAACTGCAGTGAAAATACAGTGTGCACGGCCAAGTGGCCGCACACGAGGGAGGACAGCCTCTGCCCAAGCTCACCTGGTCCTCACCCGGGTCCGGGCACCGTGCAGCCGCCCCTCCTCCACTCTGGTGCCCGATGGGCTGCCCCTGCCCTGCTGTCCTCCAGCCCTCTCAGTCCCCAGCCTTCAGAGCGGGGCCCCCGGGCCGGCGGTACGGGCACCCCCGCACTGGGAACCAACAGAAGTACAGCATCTGGGCCCCACCGGACCCTCCCCTCAGAACCTGCATTTCACCAAGATCCCCCCGAGGCATCTAGGAGCCCTGCCGGACATGGCTGGGGACACCCTGGGCTGTCTGTTCTGCACCCCCGGAGTCCCAGCATTGAAGGTGGGCACTGTCTCACCTTCGGTGCCGGCACACGGACGGTTGGTCACCCCGGGGCCCGCCCGGGGCTGCAGCCTGGACACACCCGGAGCCTAGAGCTGCTCAGCCAGGGGTCCCGCCACCGCGAGCACCAGGCTGTCTGCGGTACAGTCCGTGGAGAGGCTGGCAGGGTCCCTCAGCGAAAGCACCCCTCCAAAGCCACCTGCCCCAGACGCGGTACGTTAAGAACAATGGCAGGAGATTGTGGCTGCCGCAGCACGTGGCGGGGCTGTCTCGTCCCCCAGAGACGCGGTCATCACCACTTCGGTCAATTCCCTGACGAGCTTCTCCTCCGGCTTCGTGGTCTTCTCCTTCCTGGGGTACATGGCCCAGAAGCACAGCGTGCCCATCGGAGACGTGGCCAAGGACGGTGAGTCCCCCGGGGCAGGCCCGGGGCGCCCCCGGCTCTGCCTGCTCCACGGCCCTGGCCACCCCACCCGGTCCTCCCAGCGTTTACCTCACGCAGTGGGAGGGAGAGCCGGGGCCTCAAGTGCAGCTCACGGGAGTGTCACGTGTTCCAGAGCGGAGAACCCACGGTACTCGGTGAAGCGACGCTCCCGCCGCCCCGCTCCCTCCCCGCTGCCCGCGAGCTCCCACCAGAGGCCTCAGAGCTGCAGCGCCAGGGTCTGCCGCCCTGTCCCTGGGGTGGGACCTGGCACACAGCACCCCCCTGGACTTCGTTTACACTTGGGTGGGGTCCCTGAGCTACTCCAAGCCACACAGACGGCAGGGCTGGAGAGAAGCTGGGTGGCTTGGGACAGATTTGGAGGGGTTGTGCATAATGGCCGGAGACATCCTCAAGTCTCAGACACACAGGGCAACGGAGACACATGTTCCCAGCCCACGCCCCCAGCCGACCCGCAGACACCAGGTGTGTGAGTGCGGAAGTGGCCACAGGTGGATGACACGGGGAGCAGGAAGCGTGCCGGGAGGCCGGGCTCAGGTGTGGGGTGCAGACGGGGCCCCCTGGGCATTTGTGGGGGCTGCCCAGTCCTGGCACGCGGGTGCAGAGTCCTGGCATTGGGTCGGTGCGGGACTCCAGGGGCTCCTGAGATCACGACAACCCCTCGCCTGCCCAGGACTGCCTGGCAGGTCAGAGAGGAGGACTCTACCCCTGCGCCTCTGTCCTCACCCCTCGCTCCCTCTGGGAAGGTGCCTCTCCTGGGGGCAGCTCCTCAGGCTCGGGAAAGCCCTGAGTCTCGCTGACTCCTTTCCTCCTGGGTCTTTTCACTCAAGTCAGGGGCAGGGCAGCTGCTCAGGGAGGGGAGGAGGGGAGCAGAGGGCCGCCCCGCCCGTGCCCACCGCTCGCAGCCATCACCCCATCTGGTCCTCGCAGCGCTGAGGCCTCAGACTGCCGCCGTGAAAGGAGGTGGCGCGGGTCTGGCCTTCCGGGACTGGCAGGGAGGTCAGGGGCTGGGCGTGTGCTTCCTAAGTCCACGCTCTTTCCTCCAGGAAAAAAAGCCAATAAAGGCAGGAGAAGGGAAACGTACTGCAAATAAATACAGAGCGGTGAAATTTACTCACTGCTGCATTTATGCATTTCTCCTGCTCGCCCTTTTTTATGAGAAATAGGAATCGCTTACAGAACCCCCATTAACCCCTGAGCACAGAGTGAATGTCTTCTGTGCGTTTCCGTGGCCAGCAAAGTAAATGTCATTTAGCTCTAATTCTCGAGAAAACAGGGTGAAATGTTAACTGAGGTTCAGGACCGAAAGGCAGAGGTACTGACACCACGTTCAGTCGGGCTGACCGCCAACTTTCTGGGTCCAAGGCTTAAGGCATTTGGACCTAAGAGCATCTCTAATGAGCCGCCTCTCACCCCCGCGCTGGGGACTGTGCCCCTTCCATGGGAACAGGAAACGCAGGGAAGCCCAGGTCCGAGCACGGGGTCCCATGCGGACCCTGGGACACCCTGGCTGTGGCCGCTCTTCCATTTTCCACCACGATCCCTCAGTGCCCCGATCCCGTCAGCTGGGGCCCGCCACGGCCCTGCTGGAGACTGAAGGAAGATTCGGGAAGCTGTAAGTTATGTCCTTACACGCACAGGTGCAGCAGGTGTGCTAATGCCCATGAAAATAGCGAATTACCAGTTTCTCGTGGGAATATTTTTACTTTGGGATCATTTGAGACCACACCGCACTCAGTCTGGTTGAGTCCCGCACGGCTCCCATCCCTGCCTCCCTGCCGGCTCGGAGCCCACGGCCTCCACACCCACCCAGGCCGCACCCACGGGGTAAGAGGGCGGGAGTGTGTGTGTCCTGCACCCAAGGCCCCCTTCCGGGGATGTCCCAGAAGGGGATGATCCCCAGGGCTCAGATGTGAGCAGAAACCTGCCCCTTTGAAGCATTCGCTGAGCTGGTATTTTCTGTACTCACTGTGTGGTTTTCAAAGATCAGACACAGGGCGATGCGTTGACACAGAAAACTGTTGACGTGATGCTACGGGTACCATCGCGTGAGCGTGTTCGTGTGTGAGCGTGCGTGTGTGTACGCACATGCATGAGCGTGTGCAAGCTTTTACGTGTGTGGGCACACGTGTGTGGGCACGGGCATGAGTGTGTGAGCATTGTGCGTGGGCGCACGTGTGTGAGCACACGTGTATGAAAACGTGCATTCGCGCTGGGGCACGAGTGTGTGTGTGGGTGCGTGTGTCTCCAACGTGCACGGGAAAGCCGACACACGGAGGTGTCCCTGTGGTCGTCAGGGCCGCCGGGCAGGTCGCCGGAGCCCCTCCCGCCCTGTCCCGTGTCGGTTCTGCCCCGTTTCCTCTGCAGCCCCCGCACCTGGCCCACCGAGGGGCTGGAGGAACGTGGCGCGGGCCCCCCGGGCTGATTTCGGGTTTCCATTTGCCGGAGTCCTGGGCCAGGCGCCCACCGAGTCCTCAGGAGAGAGGGCTCTTCCGGGAGAACGGGGAAGAAAGCGACAGGAAGGACCCTGCCCCCTCCCCGGGCCGGGGAGGCAGGAGGCTGCGAGCGAGTAGCGAGTGAAGGGTCTGCTTTTAGGGCCCGGGCTGATCTTCATCATCTACCCCGAGGCGCTGGCCACGCTCCCGCTGTCCTCGGCCTGGGCCGTGGTTTTCTTCATCATGCTGCTCACCCTGGGGATCGACAGCGCCGTGAGTGACACCCCCCCCCCCCCCGCCGCAGGCCCCCGAGGGGCCCGGCCCGCCCCCGCGGGGGGCCCTCGAGGCCCCCCCCCAGAGTCTCTGTGCTCACCCCCAGCCCCTGCCTGGCGGGAGGGAGGGACCCCACGACCACTGGAGACCCTTCCGGAGGCGGGGGGGCTGGGCCAACTCCCCCTTCTTCCGCTCGGGGCCAGCAGCCCCGCCCTGTGCCTGAGTCCCACAGACCCTAAGTGCACCCGTGCGGGGCCAGTGGCAGGGGCAGCACAGGGAATGGGGTGAGGACCACCCAGAGCCGGGGCCGGCCCCTCCTACTCCCCACTTTCTGGGACCCCTGAGCCCCCCAGGAGGGGTGGACGCACCTGCAGGGCAGGGCAGCAATGGCGCCACAGCCAGGCCCCGGCCCACCGAGTATCTTCCCTGTGGCCCCGTGCGTGTGCGCGCGTGTGGGTGTGGGTGAGTGCGTGTGCGCTAGGGAGGCAGCACGTGGGCCTACAGGACTCCCTCGGGCTCATCTGTCCCCAGTGCCTGCTCGGGACCAACAGCTGAGACCTCGGGGTCCCCATGGCTTCCTGGAAGGTGCAGAGAACCACGAGTCCCTCCCTGTGTGTGGGTCACGGACCCTCGTCCTGGGTCCCGTGTCCCAGCCATCTGGTCAATGCCCGCTGGGTGACCATGGCCCCGGGCCCCACAGCTGGTGGGGATGAATCCCATGAACAGCACCTCCCGGAGGAAGTGGTTTCGACAGAGTAGGGCAAAGAGGGCCACCAAGTAGGAGGACGCTTGGAAGACGCCCCTTCGCGATGGCACACGGAGTCCGGGAGGTTGTCCCAGTGAGCACGGGGCCCGTGGCCACGCCAGGTCTCCCCAGGAACCAACAGGCCGTGCTGTGGGGAGACGTCTGTTTAGAGTAGGCGGGCGGGGCTGAGGTTTCGTGGCGGTGCCACGGGTGGTGTCCTGTGAGTGTGTGGCCCACGTTGGCCACTCGGGGGTCACCGCGGGGGACGGCGTCCACCCCCAGGTCCACGTTCCGGTGGCCGAGGGCACTCGCAGCCCGGATGCCGTGCGGCCCCCGCTTGTGTGCACACCCCGGGTGTGGGTTCGGTGGGCTTTGCACAGACCGAGGCCCGCCCGCAGTGCCGCACCCCTGCTGTTGCTGCAGATGGGCGGCATGGAGTCGGTGATCACCGGGCTCACCGACGAGTTCCAGCTGCTGCACCGGCACCGGGAGCTCTTCACCCTCTCCATCGTCCTGGCGACCTTCTTCCTCTCCCTCTTCTGCGTCACCAACGTAAGTACCGGCTGGCGCTTGGCCTGACCATTCTCATTGTTAGCACTTGTTGCCGGACGGGGCTGGTGCCACCAGGCCAGACAGAACCGTGTGTCCGAGAGCCTCCCCCCAGACAAGCCGTGACTCGTAATGACT
>NW_024412377.1:99046-108249 GCF_014898765.1 Herpailurus yagouaroundi | reverse complement strand
GGGGTGGGAGGAGCCGGGTCCCACGGGGCCTGCGGCAGAACTGGGTCTGTCCCGTCCTTGGATTTCTTCCATTTAACTTTCGCGAGTTTCTCAAGTGAGACCCTGGGCCCTCGGTCTCCAAGCTCTCTTCTTCCCTAACAAAGCGTTCCACCACGTTTAACCTGGTGTTTTCCCGATCGCTTAGTGCTAAGGGTATTTTAACTTCCATTGTGACTCCTCCACCCCGCGAGGTGCCTTCAAGTCCCCAGATGTGTAGGGATGTCTCCTTGATCTGCCTGCGGTCCGTGTGTGAAGCAGTCGCATTCGCTCAGACGTCTGCGACCCTGTTCCCGGAAGCGAGTGTGGGCCTGTGTGCAGCTGAGCCCCTGACCCTTGGCAGACGCTAGCACGTCCTGAGATGAACGTGCCCTCTAGCCGCTGACGTGCTCCCCCTTCCGTCCGCCCCGCTAGGCTGTGGTCGCTGCAGTCCGTCTTGTACCGTGCCGCCTTCGCCTTCGGCTTGGCTCACCCAGAGGACTGGGAGACACTAGAATATCCCACCTGGGGAGCGTACCTGTCCACTTTCCCCCCGTAGCTCCAACAGGTTTTTGCTTTATATCCTAAGGCTGCTTCTGAGGTAAAGACACGTTTCGGACGGCCACGTCTCCCCCGGGACTTCACACGTCTTCTCTCCCTTGTGATGCTTTTGCTGCTAAAGTTCTCTGGGGCTGAGATGAGCGTAGCCGCACCAGGTTTCTCCGGAGTCTCCCGGAAATATCTTGTGTAATCCTTTAAAATTTTTTTAATGTTTATTTTTGAGAGAGAGAGAGAGAGAGCACAAGCAGGGAGGTGCAGAGAGAGAGAAGGAGGCACAGAATGTGAAGCAGGCTCCAGGCTCCGAGCCGTCAGCACAGAGCCCGATGTGGGGCTCGAACCCGCGAACCGTGAGATCATGACCTGAGCCACCCGGGCGCCCTCTTGTGTAACCTTTTCACTTTCAAATTTGCGACGGTCTCAAAATGCAGGCCTCTTTTGCAGACCTGGGGTACACCTGGAATTTTTTGCTCTGACAGAGAGGTTCATCCATTTACATTTGTTGTGATCATTAATGCATTCAGGCTTGATTCCATGATCTTTTTAACTCTTTGCTGCATTTTTAATGTTTCTTTTTTCCTTTATTACCTTTTTATGGATCGCTTTTTGGAGGATTTGCTTTTTTTTTTTTTTTTTTTTTTTTTGCCTTTTTCCCCTTTTCTCTGTTTGGAACTTACATACTCATATGCTTTACTTACATAATTATACTTTATTCCTTTAATAGTTACCTTTGAAATCATACGTACGTATCTCACTTTAAATATATAAAGTACCCCATCGTTAATATTACAAGGACTTATTATGCTATTAGCGTCCAATTTCTGTCTTTTTTTTTAACCCACAGATTAGACACTATTATTATCACAATTATTGCTGTGTTGTATGGAAGTGCTCTCTTGGGTTAACGTGCATGTTGGCTGTTTATTTTTCCTCCCAACTTTTTGGCATATACATCGCCCCTTTGAGGATCGTTTTCTTGCTTGAAGAAACAGTCCTTCAGACTTGCCTTTAAGGAGGGCGCCTGACACACGTCCCGACTCTCGTGTGTCTGTGAACTTTATTCTGCCCTTACTCAGGAGACCGCTTCCGTGCGCGCACAGTTCTCGGTGGACAGCTGCGGTCCTCTGGCATTCTGAGGCTGCGCTCGGTGGCTCCCTTTGCACAAGACATCGTGCGTGTCCAGGGTCTGTGGACCGGTGGGTGTTGCCGGTTCTGGGAACTTTGCAGCCCACGCCTCCCACCCTTGCCCGTTGCCTCTGTTCCCCTCAGGGCTCCGGTGTGTGACACTCGCCCAGTCCTCCGGGTCTCGGCTCCCTCAAAAGTTCCATGAACTCTGCGACGCAGGCACGTGGACGTACAGCGCCCTTTACTCGTGCACACACAGCTCTTCCTGTTAGATTTGTCTAAGTGACAAAGCCCTGTGAACTGCCACACGGACGCCACGCTGAGAAACACGTGCACCTGCCCGCGCCCCTCCCCCCACCCCTGAAGCAAACACAGTCCCCACCACTTTGGTCTCTCGCTTGACCTCTGAACGCCGTGTGGTCCCCGCACATCGATAGATACTTCTGTGTCCCTGAAAAGCTGACTGGTCTGAAGTGGGGCGTCCCCGTGGAGCTCTAGGGCTCCAGCCCCTTCCACCTGCCTGCCCTACACGGCCCTGCCCAGGCCCCCGGGGACCCCGGCGGGCAGTGTGTGTCCCGGCCAGGACTGCAGACGCGCCCTGCGGGTCCTCCTGGAGGGGGTGGGGAGCCCTGTCCCACCCGCGGTAGACTCAGCGTCTTCCCGCCCCTGGTGCGGCCGCGCCAGGAACGAGCCTGCATGTTCTCGTTTCGAAGCGTTTAAAACATACGGTTCTTGCCATTTAGTGATCGAACGGCTTGTGCTCAAAAATAGGCCGAAGTAACAGCTGCATAATAGCAGGTGGTGACATTTGCCGGAGGACTAAATACCACTCTTGTCGGTCTTGGCCTCCCGGAGCGGTAAGTGGGGCCTGCCCCCGAGTCCTCCGGGGTTGAGCAAACACAACGGAAGCGCAGGGTGCGGCCGTCCTTGGGGACGGGGCTCAGAGGCCCCACAGAGGCGGCCCCGGGGCGCCCGGGGCATCGCCGGTCGGCCAGCCGGCGTTGTCCACCCGGCGGCTGGCGTGACACACGCCCTGGGGGCCCCGCCCCGGCCCCCCCACCGCAGCCCTGCTCTCTGGCTGCTCCTCGCCAACGGGTTTGTTTACCTGTTTCTCTGAGGCTCAGCGTGTAAGTATTCACGTGTGGTTTATTCACGTACATTTACATTACGTGGAAGGCTGTTTACGCGAGGCGTATTCCTAGAAGCTCATCGTGGGCGTCCGGCCTGTGGCGCCCCAGACCAGCGTGCCCGGCTGAGCGTGCCGCGTGGCGGCCAGGCGTTCTGCTGGCGGGTCTCTCGGCCCGAACGGGGCCCACAGCCCAGGAGCCGCCTTTACCCAAGTGGCTCCCCGCTTTGCTCCTGAAGAGGCCGTTTCCTTTCTAGCTGCGCCACTGGCTCCTGGTGTAGAGGACGCAGAGGCCGGGGGGCCCCGCCGCGGGAAGCCGGGCTTCGGGAGAGATGGCTGCTCGGAGGGTCCCCCTTCTGCATTCCCGGGACCGCACCACGCAGAGGCTCAGCCCTGACCCCCTGCGCCCCTTCCTTGCCGCCAGGACGGGACTGGCCGTCCGTGCTGTGTCGCTGTGATAACTTGCCGTAGATCTGTGCCGTCCCCGCAGGTAGAAGACCGTCCGTCCGCGTTCCGTGTGTGCCCTGCCAGCTCCCCTCCCCGGCCGCCCTGCAGCGCGGGTCCTGCTGTCGCCCGTGTGTTGAGGAGAAAAGTGGTAATTGTGGATGCCAAGAGCCCAGTGCTTGTAACTTCCTGGGTGTTCCGTTTGGGCTCAAATTAGGAAAGCCCATTGTCATATTTTGCCTCATTGTGCAGAGGGCACAGCGGGGAAACCGCACAAGGCAACAAACTGAGGGCCACCACGTGTCTCCACGCCACGCACCCAGTCGCTCGCGGCCCCCCAAGGGCCCCGGCGTGTGCAGCGTGGATGCTCTGTATTTCCTTCTAGCCAAGAGAAATAAAACTCCGGGGAGTCCGAGTGAACCCCAGTCAGCCGTGGCCACCTCACGTGGACCCCCGGCCGTGGGAGAAGGTGTGCTCCTCACGTGTGGAGCGCGTGCCCACCTGGCGGGCCCTGACCACACAGCATGCCCGTGGCAGGCGGCCTGGAGGCCTGGGCCCTGGAGAGGAAGGCCCCCGGGACTTGATTTCTCCCAGGCACACATTGCATCAGTAACAACACCGTTTACGTTAGGGAATGGCTGTTTTAAATCCTTTTTCCCTGTGAATCAAAGCCAGTTCTCAGAACGCAGGGTTGGTTTCTGAACATCTGCTTGCCAACGTTCCAGTTGTCGGTTAAGGAGTATCAGCCACGCCGGTGCAGACTGTGGCCCGCGTCGCATGGAGGAAAGCAGCTGCCGGAAGTCAGAACCCTGCCGCGTGGTGGCCCAGCGAGGGGACCCTGGTGCCTGGGGCCGAGGAGCTCCCCGCGTAGGGAAACCAGCTCGTGGACTGTCGGGGGTCGTGGCCAACAGGAACCGGGTCTACCTCCTTCTGAGGAGCTGAGTACTCTGCATAGATAACGGGTGTCGCATCTGTCTGTCTGTGTCCGTGGTCGGCATCTTGTGTGACGCATCACCAACAATAAATCCGTGTGGGAAAAACCACCGTAGCTCCGTGGCTACCTTTTCTTGGCTGGAGTGATGGCTTCACCCACCTTGTGCCTGAGGCTCTCACTCCTGAGTCCGTTCTAACCCGGCTCCTCCCTCACCCACAGGGAGCACAGCTGGGCCTCTGGGGAGCAGGCCTTAACCTGAGCCCCCCGCCCACACCTACAGGTGTCCCTGGTGCCCACTGGCTCAGCCCCACCCTGGCTCGACTCTCCGGAGCCCTCATGCGCCCGTCCGCTCCCCTGCAGGCTCCCCACCTGTCCAGACTCCAGCCCTGCAGTCAGACCACCACACCCCCTGTCTTCTTCTGGAGACAGGACACCAGAGTCCTGTGTGGCTCCCTGCCCTTGGTCCCTGAGAATCTCTCATCCAGTCTGTGGCCAGAGGGGTCCCTCTAGATGCCAATCCGCTCTGCCCCTCAGCTGGTCCCTCCCGCCAGGCTGTGACCCACCTCCCAGGACACCGGTCACTCCTACACGGCCCCCAGCCCTGCCCCCAGCTGGCGGATCCCGCAGGCACACCCACATCAGGGCCCTCCTGCCCCCACCCACGTGACCATGCTTGCCCCAGATCGCCCTCCCCAAAGGACACCTAGCTTCCTTCAGGGACCGTGGGACACGCACAGAGAGTCTTCCCATGTTCCACGGCCCCAGCCACGTGCTGCTGACCCAGGCCTCGACCATCCGGACCTTCCTGCGCTGCTTCCCCAGGGTCCTGTCTGCTGCATGGCTGCAGCCCACCTTCCCGGGCCCCCAGGTGTCTCCACCTCTGCCAGCCTCTGGATGTCGAGGGTGAAGACGAGCCATCACAACGGACCCCAATGGGACAGAAACCCTGCCCCAAGGGGACGAGCCACGTGGGCCCTAGCGTGGTTATGCCCCCTGCTCCCCAGTCACCAAGGTGCCTCGGGAGCCGGCAAGGTCTGCTCTGACTCCGTGTCCGTGGCCTCCGGCAGCTCCGGCAGCTCAGGCAGGACCCTGGCCTGTTCCGTTCCTGTTCTGTTCCTCCCCCAGGCGCCGGTGGCCACGGTCCCCCACGGGGAGGCCTCTGGGCGTCACATACCTGGGAGAGCTGTGGGGCCAGAGGTCTTGGGGTGGGAAGGACGTCCAAAACTCCTGGAGGCCAGGTTGTCCGCGTCCCTGGACGCACAGGGACACGCACGTACACACGCTGTGCGTGCTGCACACGCCACGTACGTGAAGCTGCAGACACGTGGGCTGCCCTCTTCGTACCTGCCCCCCCACGGCACGTGTGCGTGGACACACACACCACGCACGCTGCACACATCACACGTGAGCACGCGTGTGCACGCCCACGCGCTCTCACGCCCGGTCTGCAGCAGTCAGCAGAGATCCTCCAGAAAGCCAAGCGTGTGCAGTGCCTTTCCGGACGGTGCCGGGAGCTGCCTTCACAGAGCCACGCCTCCCCAGAGCTGCTGAGAGACCCGGTCTCCACAGCCCTTGGGTTATGACGGGAGTTTCGCTGGTGTCCTGGCCCCAAGTGTCCGGGCTGGGGTCCTGCCTAGGCAGTCCGTGGACAGACAGCCGTGTGCTTCCCAGAGCTGAGCCACGTACGGAGGCGACGAGGGGCTTATCCCTCGAATATATAAAGAACTCCTTACAAGTCAATAAAAACGGGACGTTGCCGGTCAGTGGTCAGTGTTGACTCTGAGTCCAGTTCTGACACGCGGGGGTTTTCCCCACGCCGGGCAGTTCTGTGTGACCCCGGCGGGCTGTCTGGAGGTTTGGCTACTCCTGACACCATCCGCCAGATCCCACAGGCTCAGGGCTCGGTCCCGCAAGACGTCCACTTCCGCTCTGGGTGAGTCACAAGTGCGGGCTGTCACCTGTGCTTCTGCCCGAATGGCCGCAAGTCAGAGGTTCCCACAGCCCCCTCTTCAGGTTCGATGCTTTGCTCGAGTGGCTCACAGACCTCAGAAAACCAAAGAGCACTGGTTTGTTACCAAGGGTGTCAAAGGTGACGGGTCAACAGCCAGAGGAAGACATACACAGGGCGACGTCCCCGGCCAAAGGATTTCTGGGATTCGGGCCCAGCACGGTGCTGCACGGAGCGGTCCGGCCCGCCAGCCGGGATGCCCCCTGAACCCCGTCCTTCCGGGTTTTAGGAGGCTTCACCGCGCACTGTGGTGGACTGAGTCACGGGCCACTGGTCGCTGATCCAGCCCCAGCCGAGGCTCCCCCAGAAACCAGGGGTGGGGCTGAATCTTCCAACCCTCAATTCAGGGGGCTTCCTCTGGCAACCAGTGCTCCTTCGGGGTTTCCCACAGTGCCCTCGTCGAGTAAGCCCAGCGGGGCTGGAAAAGGGCTGCGGGTAAGACACACACTTCACCCTGGTGGCTGCAAGTGATTCAGGAGCCGAGGACCAGAGACCAAATGCTGTAACCCAAGATGCTCCCATGACTCTTCTCTCAGGAAACTCCAAGAGTTTTGGGAGCTGTGAGCCAGGAGCCCTGGATGAAAACCAAACGTATACAAGTATGTGCGTAAGTTATAAGTTACAACGTCACAAAAACCCAGTAGGGAGACGGGCAGGTGCAGAGCAGGGGACGCGTGTCCCCGTGGCCGATGTGCCTATGGAAAGGTACTCAGACTTGTTAAAGAAGCGAGGATGTGCGAGGCAGACCGCGACGTGACACCACCCGTCACCTGCCCCACCGGCGAAATTTGAGAAGTCCGCCCCCCGCCCCGTGCCAGTGAGCAGGCAGGGGCAGGGAGCCCCGTACATTTCGGGCAGGAAAGCAGATGAACACATCTACTCGGGAAAGCGTTTGCACGGCCTACAAAGTTGAACGTACCGCCGCAAGCCCAGTTTTGGGTGCTCCGGGGCCCCACCCCACGTGCGGTATTTCTTCCGCCACCAGGTGTGACCATTCCCCACCTGCCCGGGCTGCAGCCTAGCAGTTTAGGTCCGGAGCACCCCAGGGACTGCCTCGCCCAGAGAGGCCTGGCATTCAAGGCCCACCCGGGAGTGGCCGGTTGCCAAGCCCCGGCTGAGCCGAGTGTACACAAGCCGGGCACCCCACCTGAGGCACAAGTGTGCTCCGGACCCCCCGAGGGTCGGGCCGGGCTCCACTGCACCTGAAACCAGACCTGTTCTTGGCCACCCCTCCCCCTTGCTTTCTCCTGAGGGTGCCCCCTTTCCGAATCGGGCGCACCCCCACGTCAGGCTCTGCTGCTCAGGAGTCCCAACCGGGGATGACGTGCCCCCCCCCAATGCCACAATTCCACCCCCCCCAATTTGGCGCCCCCCCCCCAAGTGTGTGCACATCTGTCAGGAGCACGTGCGAGTGCTTATGAATGCACAAGGGGACCAGCGGAAATGCCGGTCAGCCCGGGGGTGAGCACGGTCCAGCTTAGCAGGAGAGGACCTGTGGCAGATGGCAGTGACCTCGGGGGTGGTATCGGAGGTGAACTCGTGGCCCCCCAGCATGTCAGAGCAGGACCTTGTTTGGAGATGTAATTACTGTTACGCTGGGGTGGTTCTGGAGGACATTTGAGCCCATGAGCGTTTCCGTGGCCCCACGCACTCGACAGCACAAGTGGTTGTCATTGCACATGTGAAGTGGTGTCCTACGTGGGAAAGACATTTAACGGGACGTAATTAGTTAACGTGAGGTCATAGGAAGGAGGTCCGTGTAACCCACCGTGTCTGGTGACCCTGCAGGGGGAGGAGAGAGACGGAGACGCAGACGCGCAGGGAGAAGGCCATGTGACCACAAAAGGACAGTATGGAGCGATGCGGCCCGAGACCAGAGGTCACTACCAGAAGCCAGGAGAGGAACATGGGATAGAGGAACTCTCTCTCAGGGCCCTGGGGAAGGGAGAGCCCTGCCAACAGCTCGCCTTCAAACTTGAACTCTAGGATAGTGAGAGAGTATGTTTCTGTTGTTTTAGGCCACCCGGCCCTGGCTGTTCTGTGACAGCAGCCCCAGGGAACTAGAATAGGTGGTGGGTTTGCCCAGCATGGGAACTCAGGTTCCCTGTCACCACATGCTGGGGTCCACCTCACCGGTCTTCTCCTCTGCCTGTCCCTCTGTCTAGAACAATCTCCTTTCCACCCCCATCCCCCACTTTCTAACCACCGAACCCTCACACCGTCCCTGCTTCTCTTGGACATCACCTCTAGACGTCTGCTCTAACCCCTGCTCCTGGGCTCAGCCCTGGTACTGCTTCTTAAACCCCTCCACTCTCCCCAGCTGGCCCCGGCAGGCGCCCCATGGAAGGGGAGTGCTGTCTCTCTCTTCAGTGGGCTGGGAGCTGCCCTGGGAGCAAGGACTGAGGAGTCGGTCTTATCATTTCTGCCAATGTCTTGAATAGGCCCCGCGCATGGTTCATAGTGGCACTTAATATATATTTACACAAAAATGAGTTAATGGGTGGGCATTTACATGAACGGGGGGATGAACGGATAGGCGGGGATTTGGTGAATGGGTAGATGGATGAACAGAAGGATAGGTGGAAGAAGGGGAGAAAGGAAGGAAGAAGGAGTAGAGGATGGATGGGAGGGTGGGTGGGTGGGTGGATGATGAATGGATAGATGATGGAGGAATGGATAGATGAATATGCAGATGGGTGATTGATGGGCAGGTGGCTGGGTTGTTGGATAGTGAATGGATGGATGGGTGGATGGATGGTGGATGAATGGACAATGGATGGATGGGTGGGTGGATGGTTGGATGGGTGGATGGATGGTGGATGGATGGATGGGTGAATGGTTGGATGGATGGATGATGGATGGATGGAGGAGTACTTGGATGGATGAGCAGGTAGGTGAATGGATGAATGGATGGGTGAATGGATGGTAGATGGATGGATGATGGATGGATGGGTGGATGGATGGATGGACGATGGATGGATGGATGGTTAGTT
>NW_024412377.1:83518-99036 GCF_014898765.1 Herpailurus yagouaroundi | reverse complement strand
TGGATGGATGGAAGAGTACTTGGATGGATGAGCAGGTAGGCGGATGGATGGGAGCATAGGTGCTGGACGGGAGTATGAATGAGTGAAAGGTCCTGTATTACACCTAAAAGTCTGTCGTTCTGGTCCAATCTCAAATCCCTGCTGTGGGACTTGACACGAATGCTATATTTAGCATTTATTCTTCAAGGACATGGCACTCTTTAATACAAGTGAAATTAACCTCCAAACCCTGAAGCCATGTTTTCTCCCCACACTAACCTCCTGCAGAAAGCAAGCTCTCTGGGAGGGAAGAGCCTGCCCCTGCCCCATATCCTGTCTACGCAGGTCTCAGTCCCTGTGTCCACGCTGCACTTTACCATCGGATTTATGCTCTTCACCAAGTGACCTTTAGACACAAAGTCTGGCTGTTAAAGCCCAGAAAAGCCATGTAATTTTTCCTTTGAGAGAAGCATTTTAATAAAGTTTCTGTATCCGTGAAATAGGTGATTTACAGAGTAAATGGATTCTCCGTGTTTGGCTTTTCTTATATTTATTCCACAATCCCGCTTTAATCTCTGTAGATGCATCTGACCAGCCAAAGTTCATGGCTTTTACCTGCTTCCTGATTACTGACAGCAGAAAAAGAGGTTGCCTTTTTTGAGATACAGTTAATTAGTAAGTCCTGTGCGCCACTGTCCCCATGGAAGACACTGCCCGCTGCCCTCTTCTTCCCAAAGACCCCTGGGTCACAACCGTAGCACAAAGCCTGGGGCACCCGCCCGCCCCGCAGAGCAGGGTCCTAAAACCCAGCCCACCTGACTGCACAGAGAAGGCTCGCCCCAGGGCTGGGAAAACAAAACAAAAGCCAGCGGCTCCCCCACCTGTGTCTGCAGGTGGGGGTGGGGGGTTGCCTGGACTCCCCCCCCCCCCCACCCAGCTTCCCGGTGCGGAGTTGGCTGGGCGGGGGAGCAGTCCCTTCATCCAAGCTCGAGAGCCATGGCCTTCTTTCAACTGCCATTTTTGGTGTCCTTACACAGAATGGAAATGGCAGAATATTTCAATTTAGTGAGTCTGGCTTCATTCTTCATTTTAACAAAACAGAAAATACGAGTCAGTGCACCTGAGAACAGGGCAAGTTCCACTGCGTGGAACATGTGCTTCAGGTGCGTGCACGTGAGAGCGAGAGAGCGAGAGAGGATCAGAGACAGACAGAGATGGAGAGACACAGAGACAGAGCAGGGGAAGGGGTGGCGAGGCAGGAGGAAGGGGCGGGGAGGAGAGAGGGAGACACGAATTTTCGGGTCAGGTTGAAGACTCGGGGCCCTGCACCCCCTCCGTAGGGCGGGCAACCGCTTGATCTGCTCAGGAGGTGGGTCACCCCAGGCCCCACTCCGCCCCTCGGCCCAAGCTGGCAGGTGGGGAAGGGGAAGGCCCAGGGCAGGCAAGTCTGAGAAGGGACTGGGTCCCGAGGGGTGGGGGTGGCCAAGAGGGGGATTTGAGGACAGCAGACCGCCCTCGTTGTCCGGGTACACGACAGAAAGGCAACGGAGCCCCGGTGGACTGGGGGGGGGGGTGCTGAGTTACCCCCGTTTCCCTGGGCAGAAGGCCTCCCAGCCTTTAGTGTAGGAATATGCACCGCTGTCTGCAGCAGGAATCAAGGGCCCTGGGGCCACAGGTCACAGACACCTGCACGCGCTGGCCAGGGGTCAACAGGTGAGGGGAATAGGTACAGAGCAGAGCAGAGGCTGCTGATGTTAGAGAACCGTTCAATCACATCGAAATGCAGCCTGGTGTCGGCCGGTACCTGTGTCTCCGGGAAGGGAAGCCAGACCCTCAGACTCCTAAGCAAGTGTAGGACGCTGTGTCAGTCAGGATCCTTGGTAGGATCTGTCACCTCCACCCAACTAGAGGACCCGGGGTCACTCACAGAGGCCCCTGGGAACGGCCGGTGTGTGCAGGGGACACAGGAGCTGGCCTAGGGGCAGGCCTCCCCACCACCCCTGCCCTGGCGCCCAGCCAGCGCCTCCCACAGCCACCGCCAGAGCCAAGATCGCAGCGGAGGCTGGCTAGCCGTGGGGCACATCCTGGGCACCCCACAGGAAGTCACGCGGGGACGGCCATCCACCCCGCGCGGGCTGCGGCGTAGCCCAGAAAGGGCAGAGTCCCTTTCTTGTGACTTTACTTGGCCTGTTACAAAGCCGTGAGTCTGACACCCAGGGGAACTTGCTCAGAAACTCAGACTCTGAGTCTCCCCAGGCTCCAGTCTTCCAGCAACGTACGAGGGACCAAAGACATCCCTCCTGTTCCTCCCGGCTTCCCCCTGCTCTCCCCGAGGGGCTTAGACTACCACGGGACCGTCATGACACTGGGAACTTCTGCCCTGAGTAGGCCCCTGCTCTTGAGGGGGTGGTGTTTTCCAGGAAGGCTGCCCCCCTGGGGACGGCTGCCTCAGGTGTCCCTCCAAGCACACAGGGTGAACAGAAGGCATGGGAAAAAATAGCACAAATGCTATTTGCTTAGAAATCTGGCTTTTCCAAACAGAATGCAAAGGACTTCTGTTTCTATAACTGAACTTTAAAAACCCAGCCAGTATTGACTTATGCACTAAATGTATTTGTCTAGAATCTAAATAATTTTACTTATTCCAGGAGCTAAATTCCTCTCTCTTCAAGTTATCAGTCGTGTGGATGAAGCGTCCGGCAGACGCTTCGTCGGGTTCAAACCTGAACGCCTCCGCCCTGGGGCCTCACTGGACACTCCTTCCCCGTCTGGATCAAAGGCTAATATTTGGAGAGGCTTTTCGACAAACGCATTCAAAGGCGGGTTACAATCCACCAGCTATTAAACATTCGGATATCCGTTAAGCCTTTTTCACACAAGAAACTTCAATCGAAGATTCTAAAAAGTTCTATTATACACAAAATGATCATTTTAAAAGCTGAGAAGGAAAAGGTGATAGTCACCTACAGATCCATTCCAGAAGGCGGCAAACTAACTCTTCCAGCCGCCGGGGGGGGGGGGGGCCGGGGGGGGGGGGGGGGGCTCGGGGGGCGGTGCACCGAGGGGGATGCACTGCAGGGGAGGACAGGCCTCTTCCACTCCCTCTGCTCCCTCACCGTGCCCGGGCAGCTGTCAGAAGCCTTACGGGAGCTGAACCCTAGCAAGGGGCCCGACAGGTGGGGACGTGGGTCCCGGCCCCAGGACGACGCTCTGCAGGCCACCGGCTCCTGAGAGGGTGTTTCCAGCACGTAGAAGGGGTGGGTTTTTAATCCAGTGAGTAGCTTTCTGACGGCTCCGCGCGACTTTCTAGCTGGAGATGCAAATAGATCGAAACTACCAGCTGAGCTGTCCTGCTGACCACGGCCAGGGGCTGCCGCTGCCCCATGGGTCCCGGCGACGCAGCCTCGGCAGGCCAGGGGTGTGTGCAAGAAGCTGGCCCCGGGGCTGCTGTGCCATAGGTGCGCTCACTTGCTCCCGTCCCCTTCCCTGCGCCTCCCTCCCGGGGCAGACGCAAGGCCACTGCCTGTCTGGTGAGGTGAGTTAGCCTCCCCCACACACGCTGGCCCGCCACCGCCAAGGCCAGCTTCTCTCCACCCAGCCAGAGCCCCCGGGGGCCAGCACCCCACCTCCTGGGCACCTGCCCCCAACTCCATGCCCCTCAGTCCTGCCTCCCACCTCCCACCCCAGCCCCTCCTTGCCCTAAGCAGTGGCTCTGAGGCCTGTGGGGACGTCCACAGGCGGAGGGATGCCTGACCCCCAACCCCCAGCAGGCCCAGGCCGGGCGGACATGGGTTTGGGGGTCCCACTCCACGCTAACAGGTATTTAGCCAGTATTTTGGCCGTATGCTGCAAGACAGAGGGACCTGCGTCTGGACACCGTGCCCTACTTAGGAAATCTCTCTTCGCTGAGAGACAGGAGTTAGCAAGCCTGAAATTACTTTGTGCGTGTTCTCGAACCGAGCAAGCAGCAGATAATCAGAACCCGCTGCATCGTTTGCAGACAGAGCACAAAATGAGCATCCAGAGGCCCTTTTCAAAGCTCATTAAAGGGTCTCAGGGTGGCGGCCGTGGAGCTCTGAACAAAGTCCCCGCAGAGCGCGAGGCCCTGGGGGTAGGAGGGTGTCACCTCGGGAGACAGAAGCAGCAGAGAGAAAGAGAGAGAGGCTGCAGGGAACGGATGGGCTGGGTGCCTGGGGGGTGGTGCAGGGTAGCCCTCAGCTCTGTTCCCAGACAGCCCGGGGTCTAACATCCACCTGCCACGGGGTGGGGGGGGGGGGGGGGGGGCCGGAGCTGAGACCAAGGAAGTGCCAGGAGGCTGGGCCACATGAGAGCCGCAGGGCCAGGGCGCACCCCGACAGCAGGGCTGTGGGAAGGACCCAAGCCGGCCCGAAGGTTCCCACAGGCCAGGTTTGCCACAGTCCGTGCAAAGCTAACAATGCCGGTAGTGGCCCGGAGCCCCCCGTCCCAGCTCCGGCTGCCACAGGGAAGTGCCTTAGACTGGGGAGTCTGCAGACACATTTATTCCTCACGGTTCTGAGAGCAGGGCCTCCAGGCGCCACCCTCACTCACGTGGGCGGAGCGCACGCTCCGGCGTCTCTCCTACGGGGGCGCTGATCCCACCCTGGGGCCCACCCCGGGAACCCTGTCCCACCCAAGCGCCTCCGGAAGGCCCACCTCCTGACCATCACAGCGAGAGTCAGGGCTGTGGCACATGAATCCGGGGGACACACCTGTTCAAGCCCTGGCACCACTGAACAAAACAAGTGCCCACAAGTCCACAACAGAGGGAAGGCGGGGCAAGCTCCTCCTTTGGCAGAGTGCTGGGGACAGTAGAACCCGAGGCCAACGCCAGGGCCAGCGATCGTGCCGTAGGCAGGACCCCCAGGGGCGTTAAGTCAGCAGGCAGGTCCTCACAAGGTACCGAAGCGGGAAGTGGTAACTTTGCAGCAGAGAAGCCGCAGACGCCGGGTCACCGAGCGGTCAGGATGACACAGCGAGCGCCTGGCCGCGACGCTCCCAAGGGGGGCCCTGCAGGGCTTCGGCAAGACCGCCAGGAGACAGCAGATGGGCCCAGGCTGGGACACGTACCTCACCATGGCCGATGCCCCCAAACGTGCGGAGGACAAGGCTCCGCCCCCGGGGGAGACCCAAGAGACACTGAACGCGGTTGTGCCCTGGGTCAGGTCCCGGCCCGGAAAAGGAGCGCAGGGCAGGCTGCAGAGACGGGTCTCCCGGCCGCTGCTGTCGGGGAGCCACTGTGGGCCACGTCCGTCTTCCATCGCGTTTTGTAACGTATTTTGTAAGTAATGATTTCAGAGTGAAAAGCTGGACAATAAAACCATTAAAGCAAAGATCTTCTCTGGTCCTCTGAGTCCATCCCACTGAGGACACAGTGCCATGCTCCGCGTCACTGGGACAATTCACTTCTCTCGCTCAGTCTCCCCGCCTCCCACTACACCCGTTAGTGGTGGAGTGGGGCCCCCAAATCCACGTCTGCCAAGAACCTCAGAGCAGGGCCTCGTCTGGTAACATGGGACCGCCCTGGAGCCGGCTGTGCCCTGGCCGACCCCACCCCCCACCCCCGGCATCCTCGCAGGAGGAAGAGGGACACGCAGACACCTGGTGGAGACGGGTAGAGAAGGGTTGACACAGCCACAAGCAGGGACACCTAGGATGCCAGCAGCCCCAGGAGCGGGAGGGAGGCCCCCAGGGGTTTGCCCTCAGAGCCCCCGCAGCCAACGCGCCCACTCCCCACTCCGTGGCCGTGGACTCTGGCCTCCAGCACTCAAGGGACCAGATTCCTCTTATTCTAAGCCTTGCAATCTGTAGATGCTCCGGGGACAGCTCACTTCGCCGACGTCCACACTAGCATCGGCCTGCTTCCTTCTCTCTGATTCTACGTGTGTGGACCTCCCGCAGAGGCCCGGCCTGCCAGCCCTGCCTCACCTCCCACGTGGCCGCTCCCCCAGACGTTTCGCTTCCCTGTAACTGGACGAACACTAGGTGCGTTAACACCTTCTGTTTTCACTTCGGTTCACTCTCGGGAGACAGCTGCCTGCTCCTTCCACAGCCGTCCTTCCCTCCGCATCTGGATGTCGCCGGCGCTCTCCTGCACTCGGGCGTTCCGGCCGTCTCCGATCCTCACTGCTACAAACACCGCCACAGCGAGTGCCCTGTAGCGCAGGACAGATGCCAGCATGGCCAGCCTTGGGGCTGTGGGGACAGTTTGGTGGCTGCAGCCACGGCCCCTCCCCAGGGCAGCAGCATGCCCCGCGACCTGTTTCCTCATGAGATGCCTCGGAGGGCACCAGAGCACTGCCCTCGGTGCCCTCAGCGGTGGGAACCTGCTTTTGCACGTGAGGTCTGCTTGCCCACGTCTGGGGCGCTGCAGGGGTGGGGCGGGGCGTTGTCATGAGCGGTGGACATGTTTGAAGCCCAGAACCCGTCTCCGCAACCCGGGGCTGAATTCAGTCTGGTTACAGATGTTTACCTGAGTGGCGTGTCGCTTGAAAGGAAAACCCTCCAACAGCAGTAAGCAGATGGACATAAACTGCCCGCCCTGAGGGCCCCCAAGGCCACTCTGAGCTGGGTCAGTCCCTGGAGGGGCCAGGCAGGGACGTGCACGGGACCCCTGCCCAGCCGCCACCAAAGCACCCAGCGCTCACTGGCCCAGCTTGCCTGACACACAGCCCCTCCTGCCTATCCTCACCCCGGGTCTCGGGCACCACGTCTGGGACAAGCCACATCTGAGTTCCCGACTCTCTACCCCCATCACAGATGCGCTGTCACCTTCCTGGCTTCTGTGGTTTCTTCCTCTTGGTGTGACTGCTGGTGCCACGTGGGCACAGTCGGGGGACCCTTCTCCTCACTGACTGGCCCCCGAGTCTGCAGGTGCGTGGGGGCGCTGCTGACCGCCCTGGTGCTCCCTCTGCTCCGGTCCAGCCCAGCTCCTGCAGCTCCGGGACCTGAGACACAGCCCATGTTGGGGCCTCCCGCCTGTGGGAAGCCCCAGGACTCTGCAGCCACAGGCATATCCACCCCTTCTAGATGGCTCGGTCTCTAGAGAGGCAGGACCCTGTGCCCTCCCGAGGCAGCCCTAGCCCTGCTCTCCTGCCTGGGGAGCACTCACACTTCACCAGTTCCCCCTTCCTTCCTGCCAGATCCTCGTGTATCCACCATCCAGCCCTTCACACACTAGGGGGTGGCAGGCGGCACGAGCTCTGCTCAAGGGGCGTCGGTGGCCCGGCCCCCAGCCCCAGAGGCTTCTTGCTTCAGTTTCCTTGTGTGCAAATCGCTCCAACGTGGGTAGGTTGTGGGCACTGAACGGAATCGATGCGTGTTGTTCTCAGGACAGCGCCTTCACATGGCGTCTCTTCCTTCCAGACCAGCGGACAGGAATGTCGGGTGCCCTGGGGCCGAACCTCAAGTTAAGAGCACCACCTCCGAGGCCCTGCTCCACGCGTGCACCTGGCGTGGTTTCCAAGGGTCCACCGGTGCCCCTCAGCCTGTGGCAGCGTGCCCGTGCTCCCGGGAGGCCCGGTGCCCTGGCGCCTGGGCTTACCACGTGGGAGGTCCAGAGCGATCATTACCACTCGTGACCGAGGGGCAATTACACCAGCAATCAGAGCCCAGGCTGGGAGTCAGGGAAATGTCAGCATGGGAGACAAGGAAGCTTGATCAAGCATTAGGCACAGCCTCCGGCTGACTTCTTCCTGCCGCTGAAAGAGCTGTTTCCATGAGCCAGTCGGCTTTCAGACGTTGTTTGGCGGCCCGTGTGTTCCAGAGAATAGAATCCATTACTCGTTCAAGACGGGTTTCCTGAGGTAACCGCGAACCCCAATATTGACACTAAGTCGTATTAAGAGCGTTGTGGGAAGGCCAGCCTGGCTTTTTGTAAGATAATAATAGTGCTCGCGTGTTCTAAGGCTGAAACCTGTAATCTCGTTGATTTTCCACCGGGAAATGGGGCTGTTGATGAGGCCTAACCCTGGGGACCATCAGCGCTGCCCCGGGGGCAGTGGAATCAAGGGACCCCTCCCCCCACCCAGCTCCCGACACCTCAACAGGCCAAACTTCCTCCTGAGACCTCCGAGCAAGACACTGGACCGCCCTTTCTCCTGAGACCCTCCTGGGGGACACTGGACCTCCCCTTTCTGACACCAGCCCCCTCCAACAGGAGGCTGGGGAGCATCTCCGGGGACCAGTGTGCACTTAAGTGTCAGGGATGCAGAGGGACACACAGTCCTGGCTTGGCCTGCATCTCCCCCCTTCCCACGACCTCACGTGCCCCCGGCATTTCCTCCGACCCTCAAAACAACAGGGATTAATTACGGAGACACACTGGGGGGATTTGCAACAGAACTGAGGGCTGCTATGGAAGGGATCGTTTTCTGCAAGTTCGTCTGTTGAAGCCCTGACTCCTAACCCCTTAGAATGTGACCGTGTTTGGACGTCAGGTCTACAGAGGTGGTCAAGCCAAAGCAGGTCACTAGGGTGTCCCTGATCCAACATGACCCGTGTCCTCCTAGGAAGACGAGAGCCGGACACAGACACGCACGGGGACGGCCAGGTGAGGACACAGAGTCGGCACATACAGGCCAGGCAGAGAGGCCTCAGGAGGAACCCGCTCTGCCCCCACCCGCGTCCTGGCCTCCCGGCCTCCCAGCCTCCAGCACCGCGAGAAGTAAATGTCTGACGGCTAAAGCCGCCCACCTGTGGGACCCAGTTACGGCAGCCACGAGAACTCACTCAGAGCCCAGGGCCTGGCCCTCGCCTCTCTTACCCCAGCCCACCCGACACCTCGCACATGGGCGTTCTAACCAGCGAAGATGACGGGGGCGGTCCACGCAACGTGGCCACTCCTCCGTGCCAGGCACTACTCTGGGGGCCTCTGATCCTTACCCTTCCCGACCGCTCTGCCGTTGGGCGCACTATGCTGACCACACGAAGGAGAGCGCCAGGGAGCCCACACCTCACCTGAGAACGGGGGCCACCTTCCGGGCTCCCCGGCTGTGGCCGCCTGACTTTCTGAGATAACGCAAAGAAACCCACTTGATCCCAGAGAAGATGCGCAGAGCTGGGCCCCTACCCCAAACTGCCTCTGGCAGCTGTTCTCTCTAAGGCGTGCGCCTAGGTGGCGCCTCAACTGCAGCTTCCAACTTCCCGGACCCAGCAGCCCACCGACAGGATCTTGTTTTTACTGGACGAGCCCCGCAGAGTCGGTCTGCGATGCACTGAGACCCGGTGATCCGCGGCGGGGGCTGCTCCTTAGCTCGGAAACACCGCAAGCACAGCACAGCCCGGGACCCGGAATAGCCACAGCCCCTGCTCCCGAGGCCGCTTATTCTCCACGATCAGGGAAACAGAAAGGAAAACAACCCCCAGTCAAGGGACAGCATCTCACCTGTCAGACCGGCAGAACTCCACAGGTCGGACACTGTCCTCTGCTGGCACAGCTACAGAGAAACAGGTTTCCTGAGCCTTTACCAGCAGGACACCAGCAGCCTGCCACCTGAGGGGAGGCGCCGGGCAGCCGCTGGAGAAGCGTCCCCACGTCCATCGTCTGAATCGACGGTTCCCCGTCCAAGGATCTACCTCAAAAACACACTGGCAAATTAAGACATGGAAAAACGTATGTTCGAGGTCACGCGTTATAGTCCAAGTTTTCACAGCTAAAGGCTAGAAACAACGCAGGTGTCTATGAACAGGGAGGTAGTTGAATAAACTGTTACGCCCCCCAAAACGGAGAAGCGTGCCTGCACAAAGATAGAAGAAAGAGATCTATTTGCCACATGGGGTTTTCTCCAGGACACGCAAAAGATTGTAAAACTCAATGGAACTTCCAGAAATGAAAAACAGAACATCTGAAATGGAAAATTCACAGGATAAGCTTAACAACAGTTTGGAAAATACACAAAAGAATCAGTGAACCTGGATACATAACATTAGAAAGGGTCCAAACCTAAGCATGGGAAGGGGGAGAAACTGAAAAACTAAACAGACCTTCCTCACCATCGAACAGCATCAAGCTGTCTGATATACACACAGCTGGACTCCAAAGAGGAGGCAGACCGAATATTTAAAGGCTTCTTGGCTGCACATTTGCGAACTTGATGAGACTCCCGAAGTAAAGGAGTTCGGTAAGCATCCAGCGGGACAGACAAGAGGAACCACGCTACAGCACGTCACCGACGAATTGCTAAAAAAGCAATGGCTTTAAAAAAAATTCTAAAACCAGCCAGAGAAAAGGGACACACTCTAGGCAGAGAAACAGGACCAGAAAAAACTGTGAATTTTTCATCAGAAACAACACAGGCCAGAAGGTACTGCAACAGTGTGCTTCCACACGCTGAAGAAAACACGCGTGTCAACCCGGGACTCTACAATTACTGAAAATACCTTTCCAAAAAACGAAGGCAGCCCAGGGACCTGGAGTTCC
This sequence comes from Herpailurus yagouaroundi, assembly GCF_014898765.1. Lineage (NCBI taxonomy): Eukaryota > Metazoa > Chordata > Mammalia > Carnivora > Felidae > Herpailurus > Herpailurus yagouaroundi. Next base: position 88,619 of record NW_024412377.1, on the reverse strand, counting down.
AGCCGGTTCCTACCACATTCCCCCAGTCACCTGCCTCCTCTTTCCTTGGAACGTGACAGAAGCCACGGTGTCCTCCGCGGGTGCAGCGCCCGAGACCATCTCCGAGACCACGACGGTGCCTGCCGAGCGGGTCAAGCTGCCGCCACAGGTGCAGGGTGCCAGCAAGCACATCGCCACAGACGGCGATGCAAGGGCATCACAGGCTGTGAGGTTCGTGTCCCCAAGGAGCAGGGGGTCCTGTCCTCCTGGCGTGGTCACCGGCCAACGTCGTCAGATACTTCCCCACCCAGGCCTTCGACTTCGCCTTCAAAGATAAACACAAGCGGGTCTTCCCGGGTGGTGTGGACCACAGAGGTCAGTTCGGCGCTACTTTGCAGGGCATCTGGCATCAGGTGGTGCCGCTGGGGCCACATCCCCGTGTTTTGTGTATCCTCTGGATTTTGTTCGTACCCGTCTGGCAGCTGATGCGGGCAAAGCTGGACCGGAGAGGGAACCCAGGGGCCTCGACGACTGCCTGGGTGAGATCTACAAATCCGATGGGATGGAGGGCCTGCGCTGTGGAGGGTGTTCTCATGTCCCGAGCTGCCTACCTCAGTGTCTGTGCCGCTGCAAAGGGGTCGCTCCCAGGTCCCGAGAATACACACACGTTCCTCAGCCGGGTGACGGCACGACCCGTCACAGCGGCTGCAGGGCTGACTTCCATCTGTTTGACGCTGTTCATCGGACATCGGGTCCACAGGCTCGCTTCGCTGCCCGAGCAGGACACTCCGCAAGGAAGGAGGCAAAGCTTTCTACAAGTGGGCTAGTCCAGCGTTCTCAGATGCATGGGGCGCTTCTGCGCTTGTCTCGTGTGACGAGTCGAGAAGCTCGTGCAAGTTACGCTAGTGTTTCTCCCTGTGAACAGGCATGTTGTATCACAGAACATCTCTTGAGGATTCTTGACAGACTGTTGGCCCTCTATTTATCAACGATAACTACTGGTTGGAAATGGAAACCAATGATGTTTGTCTGACCCTTTTATCTCTTAAGGCCATTTCCATGATGGTGGGACTCCATTGTATTTTTTTATTTCAGTCACTCCTGAAAAATAAATTCGAGGAAATAAAAAAATGAAGGCAGGTTAAAAGTATTTTCATTCACAAATGGTTGACACAATTCACCACCACTGGATCTACGTCGTAAGAAGTGCTTTAAAAAAGCCACGGAAGCAAAGGAGTAAAGAGCAGCTAGAAATCAAGACACGCACAAAGGAGCCGAGAGAGCAGGTGGGTGCATGTGAACTGATGTCAAGTACATCTGTGCTCCTGCTTAACTTACTCAAAGTACAGCTGACCGTTTAAAGCAAAAAGGACGATGTTGTCACGGACTTGACGGCATACACGGAAGTGAAACGTATGACAAGTTAGAAGGAAGCAACAGGAGAACAGAATAGAACTTTGCTGTCCAAAGTTGTTGCGGCCCATAGCAACTTTTTCCTTTTTTCCAGCGATGTCTTCTGAGACACCAACAATAAAATAGCAGAAAGAAACTACACCAAAATGAAAAAGCTTCTGCACGGGGAAGGACACAGTCAACAAAACTAAAAGACAACCTACAGAATGGGAGAAGATATGTGCCAATGACATAGCCAATAAAGGGTTCGTGATCCAAGATACATAAAGAACCTAATACGACTCGATACTCAAAACACAAAATTTCCAACTAAAAAATGGGCAGAAGACACGAGCAGATATTTCTCCAAACACAGAGATGACCAACAGACACACGAAAAGATGTTCAACGTTCCTCATCATCAAGGAAATGCAAATCAAAACCACAATGAGACAGCACCTCACACTCCTCAGAATGGCTAAAATCAAAAACAAAAGAAACCACCAGTGTTGGTGAGAATGTGGATAAAAAGGAACCCTCGTGCACTGTTGGCGGGAATGCAAGCTGGTGCAGCCGCTGTGAAGAGTACGGCGGCGCCCCAAAAAGTTAAAGATAAGGGCACCTGGGGGCACAGTCAGTTAAGCGTCTGACTGTTGATACTGGCTCGGTCATGATCTCACGGTTCGTGCGACCGAGCCCCGTGTCAGGCTCCGCGCGGTCACCCTGGACTCACATTTGAGGGGCCCTGGGAATGAACAACAGCCTCACCTTGCAGGAGAATGGTTAGCTTTCAAGGGTCCCTAACCAGACACCCACGCCAACACGTGAGTATCCCACCACCCACCAGCAGCAGGAGGGCTAACCCTAGACACAAGGGCTCCTCTAAGGAACTGACAGTGGGATACGTCTCATGGGTGGGAAGGAAAGTCCTGTGGGAGCCATGCCCTTGCTAGGAGGGCCAAGCATCAGGCAGGTCCGGGCTGGACACTCGGGAGTGATCTGCAGTCTAGAAGCTGGGTCCCCAAGTCCCCGCACGGCACCGGGTTTCTATCTGACCTTCCAGAAAGCCATGCAAGGCATTTATTTATTTATTTATTTATTTATTTATTTATTTATTTATTTATAGTCTCTTTATTTTGCGAGAGAGCGAGTGCAAGTGGGGGAGGGGCAGAAAGAGAGGGAGAGAGAAAATCAGAAGCAGGCTCCGCAGTCTTCTTGGAGTCTGATGTGGGGCTTGAGCTCACAAACCTGAGCCACCCAGGTGCCCCCATGCAAGGCCTTTTTATAGCTGTGACATAGGGAAACTGAAGGACTTTGTAAAAATCTGCTTTTCGCTCCTTTTCCTGATCCTATTCCTGCTAGGACCCGCATCCCCACTTTACACATGCCTTGTAGCACCAACAGTGTGTGTCCTCCTAAGGGACAAGAAGTTAACATTTATCTCAAGTCTTCCAGCACAATAGACGACATCTAAGGAAGAACCAGGTGAGAATAACCAGACCACCAGGAACAGACGTGTGGACGCCAAGGCTCCCTGGCTCTCAGCAATAACTGATGAAGGGCAGCTGGGGGACTGAGGGGACCTACACAGCAGGCCCCAAGCAAAATGAGATTCTCTCCTTTCCTTTCCGGAGTCTCCCAGACACTCCGTACCTGCATTCTGTCTATACCTTCAGTACACTCTGCACTCACCTCCTGCTGGCTCACATTCAATTTCTATCCTGCAGAGGGCCAGGGACACTCGTGCCTGGTCTCGCAGGACCCCCTCTGGATCCTTGGACCTGACCCGCCTGCATCGGCTTTAGATTCATGAGCAGCAGGACACTCAGCGTCGGGGTGTGGCTTTTGCCCCCAGTTGCCAATAAATCTCGACACCTGGGACAGAGTACAAACCAGATCAAAAGTCAGTCTGAGAGGGAGAGGGGTATGAACCTCAGCGTTCTTGGGGCTTTGCGGCCCCTTCCTGAGGCCTGGCTGCATCCTGGCCTTCAGATTCCACGAGGCCCCCCATGTCCCTCGTGTCCCGCTGATGCCCTCTTGTGCTCACACAGCTGGAGCTGGTCTTTGTTCCCTGCAGACTAATTAGCCTGGCGTTCCTTCCTACACTGTGTAGACCAGAGCAGTGACAGCAAAGCAGCAGGGTGCGAGCAGGGGCTCCTTAGGTGTGGCAGGAACACCCTGATGGCTCAGGGGCAAAGGTGGCTCTGTGGCCTTGGTTGCACAGGACTGGTAAGCCTGTTAAGAAGGGTGGATTTTACACTCAGGGTAAGAAGAGGCAGGTTTGCTAAAGCAGAGGACAGACCAGATAGGGGAGGGTGGAGACGGTCTGTGACACACCATTCCATCGGTTGAACCAACAGAGCCAGGAGTGGATTCTACAAGGGAGAACGTGCGGAGGAAAGTTCCTAGTGGCCCCCCAATCTCTGGCCCAGATCCTAGGAGCAGGTGGTCCAAGGCCTCCCTGCACTCAGCCTCAGTGCTTTGTTCCCGGAGGTCTCCATCTCTGCATGAAGTCACATCCCGTCCACAGCGAATCTACTGCCCTACGAATTCCCGCCCAAGCCCCCACCCTAAAGCAGTTTGCCTCCTCCTCTGAAAACCAGGAATAGCACTTTCCATTTCTCTAGGTGCCTCACGCGAGTCTCCCGCAATCAGGCAGGAAAAGCAAGCCCCTGCAGAGGGCTGGCCCACGGCCGGGGAGTTCTGCCAACTTAGCATGGAAGCAGGAAGGGCGCGGGCCCGCGGGCGAACCGAGACAGCTTTCCCCCGAAGGTTCCCAGCGCCGCCGAACCTGGGAACTAGGAGCTACAGCCCCTGGCTGAGCAAGCCCGGCTGAGGGCAGGGGCGCTTCAAGGGGAAGACCCCTCCCCAGGCCCCCCTCTCTGCGGTGTTGTTTCTTCAAATCGCACCCCCCCCCCCCAAGAGGCTCCTATTGAAACAACCACCTGAAATCAGGTCTCTAATTTTCGGGAGTCTATTGACCATTTTCCTCTATTTTGACGTAACTCCAGACGTAGAAAGGGTTTCAAGAACAGCACACGGTCTCTGTATCGCCTCCAACCAGCTTTCCCAAATGTCAACATTGCACCCACTTGTGGGCCCGGTAGGCCGGGGGACAGCGCAGTCCCCACGGCTGGGCGGTAGGGGGTGGTCCAGCCAGTGTCCGCGGATGTGGGGCGGTGCCTTGGAGACCCCGCGACCCCAAGGCGACGGCTCCGCTTCGGCCCCCGGTCCATGCCCCGCCTCCGCCATGCCCCGCCCCCGCCTCACCGCCCCTCCCCACCGGCCCCCTCCGTCCCCGTCCCCTCGCGACCGCCTCGCAGCCGCGCCGCCGCGCCCCATCCCCCTCTGCCTGGCGCCCCCTGCCGGCCGCCTCACCACCCGGTTCCCCGACCCGCTCCCCTCGCGACCCCTCTGCACTCGACAGGCCCCAGCCCAAGCGCCCGGAACCCGCGAGGCAAGCCGGGAGGAGGACGCGGGCGGGAGCCGTCACCAGCGTGCGTCGCGCCCCTGACGCGTGCGTGCGTGCGCGTGCGTCATTGGCTGGACTGCGTTTCCCAGGGGGCCGCGCGGCGCGCCCACTTCCGGCGGGAGGCACGGGACCCGGAAGCGGCCGCGGGGCGGCGAATCCCGCGGCGACAGGTCGGTCGGAGGGCGGCGGGAGCATGCAGGGCGGCCGGCGGCCCGCGGTGCGCGGTGCGTTCGTTCCCCCGCGGCGGTGGCGGCGGCG
>NW_024412377.1:72522-83118 GCF_014898765.1 Herpailurus yagouaroundi | reverse complement strand
GGGCGGGCGGCGGGGTCCGCGGTTGCGAGGCGGGCCGGGCCGGGGTGGGCGCCGCTCTCTGCCCGGGGGGCGGCGGCGCCATGTGGAGCGGTCGCAGCTCCTTCACCAGCCTGGTCGTGGGCGTGTTCGTGGTGTACGTGGTGCACACCTGCTGGGTCATGTACGGCATCGTCTACACCCGGCCGTGCGGCAGCGACGGCAACTGCATCCAGCCCTACCTGGCGCGGAGGCCCAAGCTGCAGGTGAACAACCAGGAGGTGTGGCGGCGGGGACTACGTGGGGGCGGGGCTGGGGCCCCTTCTTACCGAGCCAGGTCCAGGACAGCCCCCCAGCCCCACTTGCTCCAGGTCTTGGGGCATGGTGGCTCCGGGAGGGCTCGGGGCGCTGCCCCCTTACCCCTCGTCCCGCCTCTTGAAGGCGCCCGGGTCCCTGCCCTGTTCTGCTCAGCTGCACGCCTCAGTAGCTTGTTTGCAGTGGACACAGCAGATCTCTTCCTGGCGCGATGGGAGCTAAAGTGAAACCTTTTCCCATTTGGTAGCTGGTCAGATTGCCACCGCGGGTGTAGCAGTTGGATGCGTGTTTTCTGCCGAGGGGGGGTGTGGGGGGTCCTTGCAGAGCTAACTTTCTTGACGCTCCTTTCCAGCTCAGCGTGTACACCACCACGCGGTCCAACCTTGGTGCTGAAAACAACGTGGATCTGGTCTTGAACGTGGAAGACTTTGACGTGGAGTCGAAATTTGAAAGGTATGATCGGGGAGCAGCGCGTGCCAGTGATGGGGTAAGTGCTGGTAACGTTTAGGTTGTGGAAAAGGCAGTGTCGTGTGTAAGGAAGTTAGCGAGGAGAAGCACTGTTCCCTTCTGTCTCGTGAGTGGGGCGGCTTTTAACTGCCCTCGTCTGTGATACGTAAACTAGCCAAGTTTTGCTCTTTGTGAAAGTAGGAGGTGATGAGTTTGTCCCTTAAAAGGTAGCTTCCAGTGTCCGACGGTCCCAGGATGTACGGCAGCCATGGGCGTTTCCAGAGGAGGAGATGAGGTGGGGGTGACGTGGCTTCCCACAGCAGACAGCTTGTCTCTCTCTTCCTGGCGAAAGTTGCCAGTTAGGTCAGTGTAGTGATGGAAATGCTCAGGTACGAAGAGGGAGCGTGAGAAGTTATACTTGCTGTGTCGTTCTAGTTTTAAGATTTCAAAAGTAGAAGTCGAAAAGCAACTTGCTTGTCCGGAGTCTCCTTTTTTCCTGTGTGTCGTCTGGGTGATTTCAGACAAAATAGCAGAAATGTGTAGTGCGTTGGCATGAGCGTCCTCCGGCCAGCCTGCCCCATTCGAGAGCTGCGGGAGGCAGTGCACCAGACGGGGGAAATAGGTGCGGTTGGGGTCAGCCACTGCCTGCCTGGCCACGTGAGCCCTGTGACCAAGGCGAGTTCCTGCCTTCCCTGAGCGCTGCGAAATGTAGGCAGGAAATGCTGCCCGTGGTTTTAGAAAACGGTCTGTGAGCATCTGCACTTTCAGGATTTTGGTAAAGTCTTTGCAGGTGGGTGCGTTTTCAGAACGTGTGAGCTAAAATTAGTTTGAAACGGCATGATTTACAGAGGTACTTGGGTAACCTGTGCTGTGAGCACATACGAGGCAGCTAACATGCACCGTGGTTGTAAAACGGTCGTTTCTTTTGTTTTAGGACGGTTAACGTTTCCGTACCAAAGAAAACTAGAAATAACGGGACGTTGTATGCGTACATCTTCCTCCATCATGCCGGCATTCTGCCATGGCATGATGGGAAGCAGGTGCACCTAGTGAGCCCTCTGACCACCTACATGGTTCCCAAACCAGAAGAGGTCAACCTGCTCACGGGTGAATCCACTACACAGGTGAGTGTGCCTGTTAGGTCACTGACCGCATGAGGCCTGCGCTCTCCCTGTGGAGTTCACACCCACAGGTTTCTGCACGTGCAGCTTACACCGGGAGCTGGGGTGACCATTGGGAAGGGAAGCAGTTTGATGTAGGGACAAGCACGTCTGTCTTTCAGCAGAATTGCTTCCTGTGACTCGCAGATAAATTTTATGCCAAGTTAGTGACGTAGACTCTAAGTAATGCAATGACAGGTTACTTCTCAGGCCCCGGGCCCTCTCAGCCTCCAGGGAGTGTGTGTGCACCCCATCAAGGTGTGGGGGCCTCCCTTCTGCAAAGTCGGCCGCAGCCTTCGCTCACAGCTGGGGGACTCACTGCCCTGTGTGTAGGGCAGGACAGCACTTCGGTATATCTTTTCAGTTGTCATTTGCGATTACGGGAGAGATACCTGTACTGCATACGTCCCATACTGCTGTGAAAAGCTGGGTATACGAGGAACCTAGAGTGGCTTAAGTGGTTATTGACGATACTGTGGGTAAAGCAGAGGAATTCTGTTTTTGGGTCTGTGTGGACTAGAAGGTGAGCTCGTTTACAGATGGGAAGTGTCTGTGAGGCTGCCCCATGCTGGGTCTCCTTGGAAGGACTCCCTCGGCTGCTTTTTCTTGGGGGGACTGTATGGCCCCGCCTCTCGGGGCCTTCCTAGGGAGTCAGTGAGGTGGTGGGTGTTAGTGTGAAGTGATCTCCGGAACATACAAATAAACGTGTGCGGTTAGTATTACTTAGAAAAGCATTCTTTTTTTTTTTTTTTTAATTTTTTTTTTCAACGCTTATTTATTTTTGGGACAGAGAGAGACAGAGCATGAACGGGGGAGGGGCAGAGAGAGAGGGAGACACAGAATCGGAAACAGGCTCCAGGCTCTGAGCCATCCGCCCAGAGCCTGACGCGGGGCTCGAACTCACGGACCGCGAGATCGTGACCTGGCTGAAGTCGGACGCTTAACCGACTGCGCCACCCAGGCGCCCCTAGAAAAGCATTCTTAACGTAACTTACCGGAGCTGTATTCTATCTATTTAGGTGGGAGATAGGCGAAATGGTCCTGCAGTGTGGAATTTGTCAGTTAGATCTGGGAGATCTTCCTGGCAGTCATAGCTTCTTTGCTGAATAGAGCTCTGTGTGCGACTGACGCCCAGCCCTGACCCTGTCTTTGCAGACGACGTGACGGACCGGGCCTAGGGCCAGTGTCCTCAGTCTCGCTGCCAGCTGCAGGGGCTGTGAGCTCCGATTGCCTGCCCCCTCCTGCAGGTGTCCCGGGACTCCCTCTTCTCATGGTCCCCGCTCAGGCTGGGATCTAAATGACAACCCTCTGGCTCGTGTTAAGAGAAGGAAGTGAGGGGTGCCGCTCTGGGGGAGCCGGGGTCATGCCTCCACCCAGCACTGGGCTTTCCCTGCTGAGCCACTCGTTTCCTTTAGCAGCAGATAGAGGCAGAGAAGAAGCCACCGAGTGCCCTGGACGAGCCTGTTTCTCACTGGAGACCAAGACTGACACTGAACGTGATGGTGGACGACTTTGTCTTTGACGGGGCCTCCCTGCCTGCCGACGTGCATCGGTACATGAAGATGTAAGTACCGCTGGGCCCGCCGGGGAGGAGGGTGGCTCTTCGCGGCGCACGCCCCCGTGCCCAGCCTCGAGCTGGCGGTGCAGGAGTGGCCCCGGTGTGTGGGGTGTGGAGGACACCTGGGGGGTCGTGGCCCACCAGAATCCAGAAACGGGGGCCCACAGTGCTGCCTCGAGCACCCCTGAACCTCTCGAGGTCTTGCTGATAGAGACTGCCACCAGGGCGTGAGACCGTGTCGTGCTGCACCCCCTGAGACTTTTGTCCCATCTGCGTACTGATTACCTCTGTTAGGACCCCGTGTTTTGTTTTAACTTGACTTGTTTACGTTAACTTAAAAACTAGTTTTTAGGTCATTACGTTTAGTCTTTAGCATCGCTAGTTAAACATAAGCGTTGAAATTGTGTGAATAGTTTAGACCGCCTTGCGTTTTGGGGGAGCCCACTGTTAAAGTAAGATCTGTTGCCGATGTCATGCAGCGCCTAAAAATGGTCGCGCTAAGACTCGTCTTCCTTCACGGGTTAGTTGTAAACGTGCTATCGTCGTGTGGGTTTTTTCTTTTTAATGCGTATGTGTCATTTCTGAGTGTGCAGAAGAGTCACGTAATTAGAAATGTAAGCGGTACGAAGGGTCACAGAAAGCCCCCCACTCCTGTTCTCTGGCCCCCGCCGCCTCCAAGGTACGGAAGGCAGGTGGGTTTTTATTTCCACTCTCCCTCTGCATCCCTGACCATCCCGCATCAGGGCACATGTGGGCCTGTCACTCTTTTGCGGCCTGGATGGTGTTCCGCTCTGTGGCCACTGGGGTTTCCCTCCCACGGGTGTGACTTCAAGGAAGAACAGCTGGTTAGAGCCCTCGGCTTCTGTGGGCAAGGTGTGTCCCGGGGCTGTTTGCCCAGAGACAACCGAGGACGTGGGCGGGATTTCTCCGCGCTGCGTCTCCGAGCCGTGTCTGATTCCTCTAATGGTGAAAGTGTTCACGGTGACTCTGGGAACTGCTTGATCCCCCAGGATCCAGCTCGGGAAGACCGTGCACTACCTCCCTATCCTGTTCATCGACCAGCTCAGCAATCGGGTGAAGGACCTCATGGTAAGTGTGGCTCCTCTGGGCTGCTGTCGCCCCGCAGGAGCTTGCTGCGTCTTTCTGACTTGGCAGAGCTGTGCTCCGGGTCTGCCCCCGACTCCCTTCCTGACCCCTGTGCTCTCTGTGGTGGAAGGCTCTGGAACAGTTCTGTATTAAGTGCTTGGATGGCGAGTCTCAGAGCTCATTGCAGAACCGAGTGTCGCTCAAACAGTTCATGAAGGTTTTTCCACCAAGCCCTAGTTGTTTGGCTCAAAGGCACAGATGGGCTTAGAGGGGGTGCTGAGCAAACTGCTCCCTTTAGAGCTGGCCCCACACAGTGTCACCGCCTGTCTTGGAGCCTGCAGTTGTTCCTCCCGCCCCCCACCCTCGGGTGGCCCTGGGCAGGGCTGAGTGTGGGAGTGGAGGGGAGCTGGCACCCTGCCCCGCAGGGTGGGTTGGAGGGCCAGTGCGGGACGGCTGACTTCCGGGCAGTGACAACAGCAGTGACCATTGACACGGAGGGTCACCTACGGTGCCCCAGGCACTGTGCCGAGCACTTCACAAACGTCCCGGGGTCTCGCCCCGTGGGCTGTGGAGCTGTGGCATGAGCCGGACCGGTCGCCCTCCCTGTGACTCCTGGCCGCCATCCCAGTCTGTGGGCGTTTACCACACGCTGGAGTCCGTGCTCCTTGCTCACAGACGAGACAGCCTGGGCGCAGAGAGCCCGGGTCCCCGTGGGATGCGTGGCAGTGAGCAGAAAAGGAGGCATCTGACCCGGGGCCCAGCCTCGCGGGCCCCCGCCCCAGCTCTGCCTCCCCCTGCTGGCCAAGGGGTCCCTAACACGCGGGGTCCTGCGCTTCCTTTGGGGGTGCCCCCTAGATCTATGGGGCTCGTCGGCCCCGGGCAGACCGTCCTCCTCCCTCCTGCTGTGTGCAGACCTGGAGCCGGCCCAGTTCTGCCGAAGCGCGTGGTCAGCTTTCTGGGGGCCCGGGGCTGCCATGGTGCGGGCAGTGGTGTGGAGAGGCTGCCGGCTGGCTGGGCCGCTGGAGCTCCGAGGCTGCGTCTGCAGGGCGCCTGCGCTCTCCTCATCGTGTGGGTTTAGCGGCCTCATGACGTGGCACCGCTATTCAGACGTGGAAACAAGCTCGCGGGCCGCCGGCGTTTCCTGTGGCGTCTTCGTGACACGAATGCCTTGTCTGGATCAGGGCTGCTTTCTGGAAGGAACGCCATCTTTGGGGAACAGCTAATCTGCTGGGGTTTAGACAGTGGCACCTGTGTGGGTGGGTTGGCCCATGCCCACCTGCCCTGGAGCCAGTGCGCCACTGTGGTGTAAGGGGGTCCCAGCGCCTGGGCCTGGCGTCTGGTCAGTCCTGCTGAGGGGGGGCCCTGGGCCTGGCATCTGTCTGGTCCGGCCCGGGGGGGGGCGGGGGGGGCCAGCACCTGGGCCTGGCGTCTGGTCAGTCCTGGTGGGGGGCCCTGGGCCTGGCATCTGGTCAGTCCTGGTGGGAGGGGGCCCGGCACCTGGGCCTGGCGTCTGGTCAGTCCTCGTGTGGGTGGCCTGGTGCCTGGGCCTGGCATCTGGTCAGTCCTGGTCCGCTCCTGTTGCTGGACTGGCCACGTCGGTGTTCACCCAGGAGGGTCTGCTGAGTGAGCTCCAGTGGGTGGAATCAGGTGGCACCATGTTCACACGATGGGGCATGTGGTGCCTGTGGACTCACCGGCCTCTGGAGGCGTGGAAGGCCGCTGCAGCCAGCGTGGGCCACCAGACCCCACGACCACAGCTGCTCGCAGCTGCCCCTTGCCTCCGCACACACTTAGGTCAGGTGTCGCATCTTTCTGAGGCTTTCTGTTGTCCCCTGGGGGGGGCAGGCCGACCCTCCACAAGTCAGTCTCTCCGGGAGCCTTTAGCCCACACACCAGGGCCCCAAGTGCCACCCGCCACATTTCCCTTCCCTGCGGAGAGGTGTGGAGGCTCCGTGGGGCCCGTGCCCGGCTCGTCCGCAAGAGCAGGTTCCTGGTGCATGCCGGTGCTGCTCGTGCCGAGAGGCCGGGGTACAGGGCCAAGCCGACACGGGGGTTCGAGAGATACGGGGTTCAGGTGGCAGAGGAGACGAGAACACGTTGCTCAGAAAAGCTTTGAGCCCAGGATGAGGGTGAGTGGCGGGAGGTGGGAGCCACGCCTCCCCCCCACCCCCCACCCCCTGGGACATGGAACAGGCGGTAGTCGAGTAGGCCCAGGGGTGCAGCGTCGGCCTCCAGTGCACGGAGCCGTGGTCGGTGGGCAGCCCACGGCGTGGGATGAGCCGTGGGGTGAGTGCCCGGCAGCGGGTGGGGGCAGGCGGCGGACCTGGGAAGGGCGCGGCCTCACTGCCCTGCTGTCCTTCCCGCCAGGTCATAAACCGCTCCAGCACCGAGCTGCCCCTCACCGTGTCCTACGACAAGATCTCGCTGGGGAGGCTGCGCTTCTGGATCCACATGCAGGATGCCGTGTACTCCCTGCAGCAGTTCGGTGAGGCCACGGGCTGACCTTTACTTCTGGGTCTGGGAAGCCGTGCTCAGGCTCCAGCCTCGGTGCCTCCTGCTGGTGTCCTTGACCATGGCTCCCGGCAGAGCGTTGGGTTTCCGCTCTCAGTGCTGAGAGCTGTCCTCGTCTGTGGCCGTGAGCGTGAGGCGCGTGTCTGGCGTTGGATGTCGCTGACCTGGCTCGCCTCGTGCTGTTTCCTTTTCCGTTCAGGGTTTTCAGAGAAAGACGCTGATGAAGTGAAAGGCATTTTTGTCGACACCAACTTGTATTTCTTAGCTCTGACCTTCTTCGTCGCCGCATTTCACGTGAGTGGGCACCGGGCCGGGGGTTTACGTGGTGCGGCCTGGCGACCTGAGACTTTGTGGCCGCCACGCTGGGGGTCCCTCTCCCGGCTCAGGACGGGGTGTCTGCACCTGGGGCGCTGATCACCTTAAGGACTTGGGGTTTGTCTGCTGGCCCTGGAGGTCATTTTGAAAAGAAACCCAAACTCCACGAGATCAGTGAATGGCTTTGCAAAATAAGTATCTCATTGTATAATTCTAGCACGGTGCTTTCGATGTTGAAAACCCAGCCTTTGCGTAGAATCCCTTTTTGAGCATGGAGTCTTACAGCTGGTGGAGGAAAGCTGTCCCCCACGTGGCAGCCGTGCTAGATCTGAGGTCAAGGTGGGCAGGCGTGGTCCCCCAGTGCCTGGAGATTGGCTGCCAGTCTGGCTAAACTTCCCAAAACCGTGCTGGGAAATAGTGGTTTTGTTAAAGGAGCAGGGTCTGAGAATGACCCGTGTGCACGGCCTGGGCACCAGGTCAGAGCCGGCAGCACCTGGCGAGGGAGCCGGGACGTGTGGCCCACGACGGCGGTCGGATGCCCCGAGGTCCCGACGTGCTGGGTGGGGCACGAGGCCGTGGGTTTCCGAGGTGTGGCGTGTGGCATCCACCTGGCTGTGACCTTGCGATCCGGGTCCCGCGCACACCTGTGCTCTCGCTCGGTGGAGACGAGCCGTCGGAGCGACGCGAGCCGGACGTTGCCGTCCTCTTCTCTTTCCAGCTTCTGTTCGATTTCTTGGCATTTAAAAATGACATCAGTTTCTGGAAGAAGAAGAGGAGCATGATTGGAATGTCCACCAAAGCAGGTAGGTGCCCTCAAGTTTCGGCCGTTCCCAGAGCGCCGTGTCCTGTTGATGGATACGGATCTCTAGGCTTCACTTTGGAGCTTGGGGTCTGCGGTCGTCTCTGGTCCGTGCCAGTCAGGGAGCCGGCTCTTGCGCGGGCGGCGCCTGCGAGCCTGGCAGAGCCTGGCCTCTGCGAGCGCAGAGGGGCTGTCTGTGGCGTGTGAACCCGAGGCCACGCGCCAGGCCCCCCCGGCAGCGACACCAACGCGGGATCTTGGCCTCCATCTGTTTGGCTGCTAATCAAGCGTCTCAAGAGGCAGTTCTTTTCCTTCCACAGAAATGACGTGCCCAGGGGTGGTCCGGGCACCTGGGCTGGCCCCCGGTGTCAGCCGGGTCTCACATCCTCCTGTCCTCTGGTGTTCTTCGGGGGGCACAGGGCCCCTGCTGGGTCCTCCGGCCCTTCCTGGGGAGCAGCCGTGAGCGGGGCTCGTGGGTCCCCATCGGTGCACACGGGGCAGCCAGGTGTCCCCCTAGCAGGCACCCACGGGGGTTGGCCCCGCTGCTCCTGCCCCACAAGAGGCCGTTAGGACGGTGCATGTTATCAGTCAGTTATAGCGTTTTGTAAAGTTTGGTCTTTATGGAGAAGGTATAGTTTTTAAAAGATGAGTTTCTCACGGAGTTGGGAGGGAAACCGGTAAGGGGAAGAGGTCAAGGAGGCGGGTTCTAATCCCCACCGGTGACCCCTCTGGTCAGCGTGCTCTCTGTGTGTTTGTGTACCTGCACGCACGTTTCTGTAGCAAAGGGGACCTTGCGTTCCGTGCTGTGGCCTCTGTGGTCGCTATAGAACATTTGCATGTCACACACACCTTGTCCGGTGCAGTGGATGGAGGGGGTGAAACCCTTGAAGCTTTGTGTATGCTGTGGGGGGGGGGGGGACGGGGCGGGGGGGTGAGTGTGCACGTAGGGGGGTGGGGGCATGATGGGACCTGTCAGGTGGGGTGTGGACAGGGCGCGGCCGGCCGCTCAGCGCAGCCCCCTTTCCTGCCCCCAGTGCTCTGGCGTGGATTCAGCACAGTGGTCATCTTCCTGTTCCTGCTGGACGAGCAGACGAGCCTGCTGGTGCTGGTCCCCGCAGGCATCGGGGCCGCCATCGAGGTGAGACGTGTGGCTGTGCTTGGCCGCACCCAGTCCCGAACCACGGGAGAGACGTGGCCCTGCCAAAGACAGGGAGGGGCGTAGCAGCTGCCGCAGTTCCGGAACGCCAGAGCCCGGCTGCCGAGGGCCCTGTCGCTGGGGTTGGAGCTTCCGCCCATCACACCTGTCCACGCGACGTGTTTTACCACGTCAGGCAGGGAGCCACACGACTTGTGCCGCCCACCGCGTGAGGCCATGTGGGACGTGGTGCCCTGTCACAGCCCGGGCCGAGCTGGGCTTGGAGAGCGATTCTGTGGGGCGGGTGGCTTTGGGCCAGGACACGGCGGGGAGCAGAGGGGGTGGCGGGCTGGGACGTTCTCTGTCCTCTGGGGCTGCCCTGTCCCGGGCCTCAGCCCCGGCCACAGTTCCCCGCCCTACCCGTGCGCCGTGGGCACCGGCACGGGTGGCCGTTGGGCCAGAGAACGCACTTGGTCTGCCCATGAGCCGTGCCGCGAGGACCCCCCCATAGCCACCCGTCACAGCGCGGAGACCCAGCTCACCGGGTTGTGGAGGCGGGTCCCCCGAAGACGGCAGGACTCAGGGCAGAGGCGAGGCGCCTTGCAGTGACCACCTGGGAGAAGGGGCCGGTGAATCGAGAGGCAGGCAGGATGGGCCGGGAAGGGGGCCCAGCCCAGAGGACAGCAGCCAGGCCGAGTGCCGGTTCCGTCGGTGCAGAGGGCGGCCGAGCTCGATGTTGGCGTGGAGCCCACGAGCACCAGTCAGGCTTGGTGGTGTGACCAGTCAAGGCTGGGGGCGCGAGCAGGCACACGCTGTGGTCCGTCACCTCCCAGGGGTGAGTTCCGGGGACTCCTGGGTCTCAGAGCCATGAAAGTATGTTTCTCGTTCTTTCTTTCAGCTATGGAAGGTGAAAAAGGCCTTGAAGATGAGTGTTGTTTGGAGAGGCCTGAGACCGCAGTTCCAGGTGGGCATTTGCGCGGTAACAACTGTGCCCCCACCCCAGCGGCCCCGGGACGCGCCGGGCCGCCCCCCGCCCCACGCCTCGTCTGCCCCTTGGATGGTCTGTGCCTCCCCTCGCCCCCCCCCCCACCCTGTCTGCTCCCTGGACACTCTGTGCCTCCCCTGGCCCCCGTCTGCCCCCCTGGACTCTCTGTGCACCGCCACCGCCCGCTCCCACCACCCCATCTGCCCTGGATGCTCTGTGCCTCCCCCCCCCCCCCGGCTTGACTTCGTGGGTGGGGAGAGCGTCGTGTAGGGGAGGAGGGTAGATGGGGGTGGGCGGCGGGGGCTGAAA
>NW_024412377.1:36347-72422 GCF_014898765.1 Herpailurus yagouaroundi | reverse complement strand
CCCCCCCCCCCCCCCCCACCCCACCAGCAGTTACCTTGTTCCTTTGTGTGCCGGTCGCCAGCCCATTCTCATGTCCCAGAGTGTCTGCCCTGTGGCTGCTAGCTGTGCCCCGGTCAGACGCCACACTCGGGGGCTGGTGATCCTTGGGCCACCCGGCCAGCCTCCGGCTCTGAGCACCCCCCCCCGCCGGCAGACGTAGGTGGCATCGTGCGGTGGAAGCCGGTCCCCTGGCAGCCCTGAGGTCTCCTTGCGGGCCGGCGTGGGCAGCGGCTAGTGTGGGCCCCACGTGGGCATCCCCGTCAGGGACAGAGTGCTCCCCCTGCCCTGACGGGATGGGATGCAGGCGTGCTGGGCTCCGGGCGCTCCTCCCGTGCCCGCAGGCCAGCGTGGTGCTGCCTGGTGCCCCGTCCCCGCCGGAGTCCAGCACGTGGTGCTGCTCTGGGTTGGCCCTTGCCTCCCGGTGACAAGATTTTGCTGCGCCTCCGGGCAGATGGGCTGGGCTGGGGTGCAGCGGCACTTGGGGTTTGTGGTCCTGAGCCTGACTCCTGCTGGGATGGACCCGGATCGAGGGAAGCTCAACACCCTGTCGAGGATGGGAAATTGGGGACCGGGACAGAGTTTGTCCTGTTGGGAACTGGCTCTGTGAGTCTGCCTTCACTGACCTGAGTGCAGTGCAGGGGTGTGGCCATCACCGCGATTGCTGGGGGGGTGCGTGGCCCAACAGGACACACTGGCGGGCGTGCCTCTGCACACGCGGCACGTGTCTGGGCCCCGGGTGACCCTGATTGCGGGGAAGTGGCTGCAGGGGCCGCCTGGGCTGAGCCCCCTGCACCGCACAGCTGGGCTGTGCACGCCTGCCGGTCCATGTGCAGCTGTCCCCGCCAGCGGCCTGGAACTAACGGGACCGTGTTGGGTTCTGTGACAGTTTGGCACTTACAGCGAGTCCGAGAGGAAGACAGAGGAGTACGACACTCAGGTGAGTGGCGGGGGGGGGAGGGGACGCCAGTCAGCCTGGGCTCTCGGACTTGGGGGCAGGCTCCGGGGCGGCTCCACGTCCCGGCCTCGCAGGAAAGCCGGGCCCGGTCTTCGCGGGCGGTCGGGAGGCCTCCTCCTCTCCTGTAACGAGATTTATTTCTGGGGAGTTAGCGGTACGTGCTGTGATCTCCCGTGGTCACCGAGACCCCGGTGACCCTCATCGTCCCCAACCCCCCTGTGCGGGTGTAGCTGCAGCTTTCGGGTTGCCCGGAGACGGCTCCCTTGTGGGGACGGTGTTACTTGCCGCTCGGACGGGCACGTGTTTGTGTGCCAGGGCCGCCGAGGCAAAGCTCAGGGTCAGCATGGTGACGAGCCCCAGCCCCCGAGGGCACTCCGTGCACACGGCTCTAGCTGGGCGTCTCCAGATGCGTTTCCCATCGCTCCTGATCAGTGACCGGGTGTTCACAAGCCGGACGGATGCTGTGAACGTCCGTGCGGTATCAGGCCTAGCTTCTGGAGCCTCGTTCTGCAGGCGTCTGCCGTCCCAGCACCGTCCAGACTCGGTTCCCCAAGGCCGTTGGCCTGTGTGCCCTCCTTGCCGGTTCCCCTGTCCGGACTCAGGTCCCCAAGGTCGTGGCCCATGTGCCCTCCCTGCCGGTTTCCCCGTTGCGAGCTGGCTTGTCACAGAGGCTGCGTGTTCCCGGCAGGCCATGAGGTACCTCTCCTATCTTCTCTACCCCCTGTGCATCGGTGGCGCCGTCTACTCCCTGCTGAACGTCAAGTATAAGAGGTAGGACGAGCCAGCCTCTGTGCTGGCAGCCGGGGACGCCCCTTGGCCTCCGTGCTGGGCCTGCCCCTCCTCCCCCACCCAACCCGCCCGGGAGACACACGGCCCGCCCAGGGGGCACAAGGCTGGCATGTGGTATTCCCCAGGCCTGTTCCCCAGCAGCGGGCACGGAGGTGCAGGTGTCCGGGGCCCTGGTGTCAGGAACGAGGGCGGACGTGTCTGGCGAGGGGAGCCTAGGGCGGGTGGCCTGGCCACTGCGTTCGGGACACAGGAGCCCCGGAGGCGCGGCCCTGAGGGCTGGGGCTTCTGACGGAGGACACCGGCCAGTTCAGCCCTGCGGCTACCACCTCACGCTTGTGCTCCGGGAAGAGGGCTGTCCCCGCGGGTCCCCCCACCAGCACTGCAGTTTCCGGGGGGACGGGCGCCGTGGGACAGGGGCGGTGATCACAGTCTCTCTCTTGCAGCTGGTACTCTTGGCTGATCAATAGCTTCGTCAACGGTGAGTTGTGGGGATTCGGCTCCGCCAGTAGCGCCCGTGGCTGTTCCTTGTGGTTCCCGCACATGGCCCGTGTGGTTCGAGGACGGGCAGGCAGGACCTCTGCCGCCAGCCACTCCTGCTCCCTTTGGCGGGGCCCCCCCGACACCTGGTTTGTCTGCGGCGGCCCCGCTCAGGCTGCCCGTGAAAACGGTTTGGGGCGGGCGGGCAGTAACGCCGTCCGACGTGCAGTTTCCGAGGGCGGCTACGGGGCCCGTGAGCCCTGTGCGTGGGCCGGGTCTGCATCCTCGGAGGGCACAGACCCAGGACCTGACGGGCCTGGCTTCCTCGCGGGCACTCGCGGGCCCGAGCCGTCTGTGCGGAACACGGTGACAGGCAGCCGCGCTGGGTGGTGGGAGGGGCCGCTGGCAGAGAGCCGGTCTCTGGAGATGGACCCGGGGCCACCCCAGCCTGCTGTCCTCCTTCTCCCCAGGGGTGTACGCCTTCGGCTTCCTCTTCATGCTGCCCCAGCTCTTCGTCAACTACAAGGTAAGACCACGCCCTCCCCGCACTCGCCCGCGTCCTCCCTACGCCGGCCGCTGATCTGCCGCGTCTCGCCCCCCAGATGAAGTCGGTGGCGCACCTGCCCTGGAAGGCCTTCACCTACAAGGTCAGTGCCCCCCCCGCCCCCCGCCTGCAACTTCTCAGGGCCACCACACCCAGTGGAGGGGTTTTCTCAACCGTGGGCCCCCTGGTGGTGACTTAGGGACGCTGGTTCTCGAACTGTCACAGCAGCACGAGACGAAGCCACATTCCTTTTCGGGGACACGCGTGAGAGCGCATACCCCCAGCCACCCCCAGAGGCCCACGTCCACACGCGGACGCAGACCCTGGGCTCGGGCACACCGGCCGGGCCGTGAAGTGCCGTGACACGCTTGTCAGGGCAGGTGGAATTAAGGTGTGTTTTCCTGTTCGTTCTGTGAAGTAAGACGCGTGGCTCTGAGGAGGAAGACGCCGGGGTTTTCAGGGCAGCCCTCATGGGGGTGCAGTATGTGGAGAACAGGGGTGCGCGAGGGGGCGCCTCGGCGTCCAGCGTCCTTCCGCACTCGCTCCTTTTCTCTTGTCTGTTGTCGCCGGGACCCCACTGAGCGGTGAGAGGGTGAACGGGCCCCGGCCCCTGGGTAGGCGTCCGGGGGACCCTGACGGCCGGTGTTCACACCTCCCCCATCCCACGTGGCAGGCCTTCAACACTTTCATCGACGACGTCTTTGCCTTCATCATCACCATGCCCACCTCCCACCGGCTGGCGTGTTTCCGGGACGACGTGGTGTTCCTCGTGTACCTGTACCAGCGATGGTGAGTGTGGCCGCCCCTCCCGGGTCTTCTGTGGGCACAGAGGCAGTTTGCAGGTGGCGTGTGTCACCTGCAAGGCCGAGTGAGAGACCACCCCACGGCCTAGTTGGGAAGGACAGGTCTCTGTCTGAGCGACTCCCTCAGTCCCTGCCGCTCACGTCCCCCCCCCCCCCGGCGTGGCGGCAGTCGCCACAAGCACTGTCTGGAGAGCGCGGAGGGGCCGCCACCCCCAGGGCCTGGGGACGGGCACAGAGCTCCGTCCTGACGGTGAACACACGACAGGTGGGCACGAGGGGACTCCAGACATCCCTCCCGCGGCAACTTGGGGTCTCGTGTCCTAACTGCTGGGACTCCAGCCCCTTCGCAGATGGCAGAGCCCGGGGGGCCTCTGTCCTTGCAGGCTGTACCCCGTGGATAAGAGCAGGGTGAACGAGTTCGGGGAGTCCTACGAGGAGAAGCCCCAGCGGAAGCCCCGCGCACATTGAGTCCCCGCCCGGCCGCGTGCGGTCAGCCCCTGTGCGGCAGGGCTGGGTTGTCGGCGGAGTATTTTCGGACGCTTCTGGCGGAATTTCCTGGACATTACACCGTGTGCATTGCCAAAACCTGAACGTTTCCCGTCGCCCCCCGAGTCCCTCTGCGTCGTGTTAGGGAGGGGCTCCAGCGGACAGACTTCTGGCCCCCGCATCGGGCTCTGACCATCGGAGGCTCGGCGCGGAGGGCGGGGAGCCCGAGCCAGGGGCCTCTCGAGGTGTCCGTGAGTGCTCCCCACACGTGCAGGTGGCTCTTTAAGTCCATTCCTTAGAGACTGGGATCAAACGGCTTATTTCTTTTTGTTTAAAATTTGACTATTTTAAAGCTTAATGTACGTATGTTTCTATTTTAAAATAAATTTCTTTGGCTGTGACGTTTTTCCTGGCCCGGTGGAGCGTGTCTCCTCTGGCTCACTTTTCCTGTTCTCAGAAACCCACGCACGACGTGGGCTCACGTGTGTGCTTGCCACAGCAGCGGAGGTAAAGACCGCCTCCCCAGCTCTCGAATTGCAAACGTTCCTGAATCTCCGGTGTTGAACGTGTTTTGCACGGTCACCACCAGTCCCCCAGACGGGTGTTTTTCAGAAGTGCTCTGGGTTAAGGCGGAGATGAGCTGCATGGCCGGGCGGGCCTGTGCTCCGTGTGGTTCTACGTGTCTGTGAGCACGCGGGCAGCGTGTGCCCTGGGGCTGGCTGTGCACTCCGTCTTCTGCTGTGTCCACCTGGCGTGCTGGGCTCCTCCTCCCAGGGTGAAAGGTGGGGCCAGTCGGAGTCTGAGGAGGCCCAGGCTGAGGGAGCATGTGTGCGTCCTACCTGTCGCCACAGGCCACGCACACTGTCGCGGGGGTCTGTTTGCAGTGGAAACCACACGTGCGTGCCACTCAGGAGCCTGTGGCTTCTGGCTCAGCTGTGTGAGCTGCACGCAGTGAGGGTAGGAAAACAGTTCACGTTACCCTGATTCAGTTTCGGTGTGAGCACGCGTCAGGAGCCCGGTAAGGAGTGCACAGCGTCCCCCGGGGACTACCCGCCTGCTGCACCCACAGGGCCAGCTGCTCAGAAGGGTGCAGATGTCCCTGCTGGCTCGGCCTGGGGGCACGGCACCTGCCGGGTGCTGGCTGCGTTGTAAGTGAGAACGTCCGGGTGTCCACCTGTGCATGGGGCCCGCGGGGCCTGGGAGGTTCTGCCGAGGGGGCCCCTGCAGGTCCTGGGACAGCACCACCGAGTGGCTTTCAACAGCGCGCGCGCACACACACACATACATCGCCGGAGCACCCGGCCAGAGCCCAGCCTTTCCCAGCTCCTGGAGGGGCTGC
The DNA here is from genome assembly GCF_014898765.1 of Herpailurus yagouaroundi. Taxonomy (NCBI): domain Eukaryota; kingdom Metazoa; phylum Chordata; class Mammalia; order Carnivora; family Felidae; genus Herpailurus; species Herpailurus yagouaroundi. The sequence goes on along the minus strand of NW_024412377.1, from coordinate 66,990 downwards.
GTCCTCTGTCTGGGTCCCTCCCTCCACACCTGCTTCCCGTCTCCATTCTCCCATCCCCCCTCCCTGCACTGTGGTGGCCACGTCCGGCCACGGGGCGATCCAGGGCCGTCCCCCCGTGTCCGGGCCGTACCGCAGTCTCAACTGCCGTTCCCAGGGCCTGGGGTGGCACGTGCCTGCCGCAGTCCTCCGGTGCCTCCTTGGCACCCCGCCTCCTCTTCTTCCACCCTTCTGTGTCCTGCCGTCCAGAGTGCCTTCTGTGCCCCACACTGCGGGGGAGCACTCCCTCCGTCTCTCTTCACACGGCACAGGGACAGTGGAGCAGGAGCACGTGTGTGTTCTTGTACCCACCACCCAGGTAGGGCTCCCCCATCCCTCCTGGCTGCTCGTCCCCGGAAAGCATTTGGCGACCTTTGTGCCCATCGGCTCCTGGGCCTGTTCCCAGCCCCACCCAGAATTCCACGCTCGACTCTGGCTGCCTGGCTGCTTTGGTTCAGGATTCTCCCTGACCTTCATCCCAGCCGTGGCCGTGGCATTCGTTTGTCCCACGTAGTCTTTAGCAGACTGTGGACAGACGGCAGGGTTTGGCCCACTCTGGTATTGGGAGTGCGTGGGCGTGTCTTCTGTGGACACGGGGGTCCTGGCGAAGCAGAGCCGACGCCCCCGAGCCCCGTGCGGCACACCTGCCTTGCACCGAGTGCTGCCATCTGGTGCCCACGAAGGGCGACCTTACCGAGGCCTGGATTCGCATTTCCCAGGCAACAGATGGTGCCGAATGCCTTGTCATGTTCCTCCTGTCCATCTCCACACCTTTCTTGGATGAAGGGCCTGTTCTCTCTTTCCCTGTAATCCTGTTTCTAACCGCATTCGTGCCGCCCTGCTGGCCGGAGCGACCTCACCTAAGGCCAGGAGTGAGCGTCCCTGTTTTCTGCTCTGGAAATCCTCCCTTTTGTGACCGCTGGAGCCTCTGGGCCCCGGGCTTCCTTGCTGGCTTTCACCGCTGCCTGCGTCTCTGCTGTGGTGAGAGTCCCACACGGGCATGCTCCTCTGGAAGTTCTGTTCCGTCTGTCTAAAGAATTTGTCCATCTGGCCTAAGTTGCTCATAACACCCTCTTGTGCTTCTAGCCTGTGGGGCCGTGTCTGCCCTCCGCCCCTAGGTGGTCGTGTCCCCACAGACTGGGTGGTGAGCTGCTGGATGACTAAGCGGGCAGGTGTGCCGCGGGAGTCACACGGGCGGCCCTCAGACCCCGCAGCTGGCGGTGGAGCCGGCAGTGGGGGGGGGGGGGTCCTTCTAGAAAACTGTCGGCCTAAACGGCATTTGTTCCATCTTGGAGACGGAGGCTCGGATGCTGAGGCCGCAGGGCCGGCTCCTTCTGAAGCAGAGGGAGAGTCTGTTCCCGCCTCTCTCCTGGGCCGAGAGACGGCCACCGTCCTCCCCACGCGACGTTCTCCCTGAGTGTGTGGCTCCAGGTTTCCCAGTTTGATGAGGACGCAGTCACGTCAGGTCAAGGCCCACCATGAAGACCTCACCTGGGCCCGGCCGCCTGCAAAGACCCCATTTCCAAACAAGGCCACACTCGTGGCCTTGGAGGTCAGGATGCCACCATGACCCTAACACCTTCTGACAAAAGCATTTGTATTTTTTTCTTAATTAATCTGCCTGTGTCAGTTTTATTGTTATGGGTTTTTCCAGAAAGAGTAAAAGCTTAGCTTTGCTTGTTCTTTATATTTTGTTTTCTCCTTCACAGATTTCTGCTCAGGTCTTTATTACGGGTTTCTCTGTATGTTTATTCGATGTATTTCAATACCCTCTTCCATACTTTTGGAGATGGTTAATTGGCTCATTAATTTTCAGCCTCTGTTTTTCTCAAACAAGACATTAAAATTGTGTTTTGGGAGTTTCTACTTCTGGACAGGGAGAGGCAGCAGGGTCCCATCCAAAAGGACGACAGTGGGAAAAAATATGTGAGGTGACTGTCCTGAAAACCGTGGACATCAGACACGGAGGGCGGGGGGTGCGCCGGGGCCCCAGGTCTCCCTGCGAGAGATGGGGCTGGGGGTCTCGGGGGCCGAGGCGATCAGGGTGCTCAGCACCAGTGCTGGATGGGAGGGGGCTGCACGGGGCCCCCTGCTCGTGTGTGTTTGTCAGGAAACAACAGCCACTGGCCAGGATCTGAAGGAATGATCCATGCAGCTCGCACACGAACTGCAGTTGAATCAGTCAGGGCAGCAGCCTCACGAGTCAGGAGCACTTGCAGGGGTCCAGCCTCAGTACTTGGGGGGAAGCCTAATCGCCAACTAAGCACTGCTTCTGTCCCACCAACAAAGTTTAAAGACAACATCTAAATGGATCAAGCTGTTTCCGAGGACTTAGTGTTTCCCAGTAAAAAGCTTAAAAATACCCTTCATCCAACAAGGTGAAATTCACAATGTCCGCATCCAAATTACAGATCTATAAAGAAGCAAGAAAATGAATCCACAAGGAGAAAAGTTGGTCAACTGTAGCTGAACCAGATATGGAGACAAGGTTATTGAAGCAGTTGTTAAACAGATTCTACATGTCCAAGTAGCTAGCTGGGAGATTAAAGAATTTAAGTGGAAACAGGAAAATACATTGGGCAGGATCGCTGGAAGATGAGGTCTTGCACAAGAAGAGATTAATGAGTTTTAAGACAGCAACTGTGTGAATGAAACAAAAGAGTGAGGAAAGACAAGAAAACAGCATCCGTAAACTGTGGGGGCACCTTGGGGGCTGCTGTGTGTAAGCAGACCTCCCCCCAGCAAGGGAAGAGGAGCTGGGGAGACATTTGAATAAATGATATCTGACAACCTGTCAGATTTGATTAAAAGATTCAACAAGCTTACCAAAAACCAAGCAAAAGAAACAGGAAGAAAACTAAAAACTGTGCCAGAGAAACAACATGCATGATATCCAGAGGAACAGCAAACAATACAGGAGATTTCTCACCAGAAACAATTCAAGTTAAAAGATATTTTTAAAATACTGAAAGGGAAAAAAACCTAACTGAATTCTTTACCCAATATAAGTAAATATAAAAATATATTTACTTAAAAATATATTTAAAAATTAAGGACTTTTACAGACAGAAGCTGGAACAGCAAATCTGTTCTATAAGAAGTGTTCAGGGGCACCTGGGTGGCTCAGTCGGTTAAGCGTCTGACTGGCTCAGGTCATGATCTTGCAGTTTGTGGGTTCGAGCCCCGCGTCGGGTTCTGTGCGGACAGCTCAGAGCCTGGAGCCTGCTTCGGATTCTGTGTCTCCCTCTCTCTCTCTGCCCCTCCCCTGCTCTTGCTCTGTCTCTCTCAAAAATAAGTAAACATTAAACAAATTTTTTTAAGTGCTCAGAGGAGTCCTTCCAGCAGCAGATGGAACTCTGACCTGAGAAATAGTAACTATTGGGCAAATATAGGCACTTGTTTTCTTACTGCTTAAGTTGTTTTATTTATTTTTTTTTTAATTTTTTTTTCAACGTTTATTTATTTTTGGGACAGAGAGAGACAGAGCATGAACGGGGGAGGGGCAGAGAGAGAGGGAGACACAGAACCGGAAACAGGCTCCAGGCTCTGAGCCATCAGCCCAGAGCCCGACGCGGGGCTCGAACTCACGCACCGCGAGATCGTGACCTGGCTGAAGTCGGACGCTTAACCGACTGCGCCACCCAGGCGCCCCTGCTTAAGTTGTTTTAAAAGATAATAGGCCACTTGAAGCTGACATACAGACAATGTTCTGTGGAGTTCTCACACACGGAAGTAACATGTCTGCAACAGTCGCACGGGTGCAAGGAGGACTGTGCACGGACACTCATGAGGTCTCACGCTGGATGTGAGGACTGATATGTTTTTGGGTAGATGAAGAGAAGTTAAACACGTTCTATAAACCCGACAGCAGCCTCTCAAATATACAGTTACTGCTATTAAGCCAAAAGAGATAAAATCATCATTGAAAAGTACTCGATGCAAGAGAAGGCACAAAAGTATGAACAGAGGAACAAAGAACAGACGGGACAAACAGAAAAGCCAACAGCAGTGCAGATTTCAACCTGTCACAGCAATGCTCACAATAAATGTAAATGGTGCAAACACCCCAGTTAAAAGGCAGAGACTGCCAGACTGCATGAAGAAGTAAGGCCCAGTTGTGTGCTGCATATAAGCAAGCCACCCCTTGGAAATACAAGGACACAGACGGGTTCAAAATAGAACACTGAGAGAAGACCCACGATGTTAACACTCACAGAAGGGAAGCTGGGGTGACTGTATTAACATCAGGAAAGTAGATTTTAGAGGAAGAATATTACCAGGAAATAAAGTCTTTGCATCAAAATAAAGGTATAATAAGTTCATCAAGAGGACAAGATAATCCTGAACGTTTATGTGCCCAATAACAGAGCTTCAAAATATATGAAGCAACAGTTGTCAGAACTGCAGGGAGACATGGGCGACTTCAGTGTCTCTCGGTGATTGATGGGCCGATGCAGCAGGCACACAGCAGATACGCGAGAACACGGAGCAGTCGACCTGCGTGACCCACAGAGACGCACCACCCGGCACCAGAACACACACTCTCCTCAGGGGCACACAGGACAGTTACCAAAAAAGACTGTTCTGAGCCACGAAACAAGCCCAAAGAAGTGTAAATGGTTCCACTCAGACACATTCTGTTATGTTAGAGGCCAGAAACAGACCTCTGGGAAACCTCCAGATATTTGGAAATTAAATATCACACTCTGGAGATAACCCGTGGATCGAGGAAGAACTCAAAAGGGAAATTGGAAGGTATTTTGAACTGAATGAAGGTAAAGGTTGTTATATTTTGACAGTGAGGTCAAAGTCCAGCTGAAGCTGCATGTAAGGGGACACACCTTGTGCTAAAAACCTAGAACAGAGAAAAGGTTTCAGTGTTCTCAACTTCCACCTTGAAAAACTAAGAAAGCATGGGGTGCCTGGGTGGCTCGGTTGAGCACCCAACTTCAGCTCAGCTCGTGATCTCACAGTTCATGAGTTTGAGCCCCGCATCGGGCTCTGTGCTGACAGCTCGGAGCCTGGAGCCTGCTTTGGGTTCTGTGTCTCCCTCTCTCTCTGCCCCTCCCCTGCTCATGTTCTGTCTCTCTCCTTCTCAAAAATAAATAGACATTAAAAAGATTTTTTTAAAGACACCAAAAAAGCAAATTAAACCCAAAGTAAGTAAAAAAATACAATAAATACCAATGAAACAGAAAAAGTAATTCCAAAAGTTAAACTCAAGCCTTGTTCTTGGAGAAGATGATACAGCTAATAAACCTGTAGCCAGGCCAAGCAGGAGAAAGGAAGGCACGCATTTTGATATCACATGTGAGGGAGATGGCCTCACTACAGAGGCCACACGTGTTTACAGAACAGTAACAGGATGGACAACTTTATTCCAATATGGCCAACGATCCGGACAGATGCACGGACCCCTTGAGACACACAAACCACCAAAGTTCGTGCAGGTAACCTGGGTAGCCCTCCATTTATTTAAAACATTGAATTTGTAGTGAAAATCTTCCCACGACAGAAGGACAAGATGGCTTCGTGGGTGGATTCCACTGAACGCTGAGGGAAGAAATAATAACGCCACACAGAGTCTTCCAGAAAACTGAAGAGAATGGAGCGCCTCCCGTCTGGCCGCACCCTCGTGTCAAAGACGTTGCCGGAAAAGAAAACTATGGACGGTGCCTGCCGAACACGTGACTCCAACCAACCACTGCACCTGCCACCACTCCCGTCCCGCGTCACACTCGTGCGTCCGCATCCCTGCTCACATTGCCTTCCATCATCAAGGGCCATCCCTCTCGAGGTCCATTCTTCAGAAAGTTGGCTGCTGGCAAAATCCTTCAAGGTTGGTTCAGATGAAAAGGTCCTAATGCCCCTCATCTTTAAAGGCCACGTGTTTCCGGGGTGCCCACCCCCACACTGTTGGTGGGTCCTCATCAGCCTGCAGTCACGCCGTGTTCCTCTGTCCATCCTGGCAGAGTATTCGTGTCTTCCTTCAACAATAGAGAAATCCCAGCCACTGTCTCCCCGAGAGCGCCCCTCCCCTCTTCCTGTTCTCTCCTTCCAGGACTGTGGTCTGTTCTGACCTCTTAATCGGTTGTTTCCTGTGTCCGGCCTCCTGCTCTCTGTGCGTCTTTCAGTCCTGTTTTCCACGTCGCTAAGTCTCTCTCCTTTGGTACCTGATTCTCCCTATTTAATCTTGTATTATTTGCTAACGCACATAATTCCAGACGTTCTATTTGACTCCCTTCAAGCCGCCTGGTCTGATTTCAGGGGCTGGCCCTGTACTCATGCCGTACCTTCCGCTGTCGTTCCCAGATGCAGAAAACAAGTCCCGCCACAATATGGACCCTTCCCAACAGCTGCAGAATTTGCGTATCTGGTTCTGCTGCTTTGTTGTTTGACCCTGCTCACCCTCAGTCATGCTTTGTCGTGCGCTTGGAGGGTTTTGATTGTGTGTTCACATGTGGCTGACGGCAGGAATCCTGAAACCCAAAATGTTGAAGACTCCTTCCAGGAGGAGCTGGAGCGTGGCCGTCCACATCTGCTGGGAGCCAGGGTCTCTGTGGACATGTGATGTGTGGGTCTTCCCGGGGCCTTGAGTCACACAGGTGGAGAGACCAGATAAGGTAGATTTCTGAAAATTACAGTAAAAAGTGTAGACTCTATTCCTGGAGCCACGAGCAGATGTTAACAAGGACAACCAGATGTGCCATGTTCTTATCTGCTCTTCGAAGTCGTTCTGGATGCCGTGAGGCTGGGGGGGGGGGCGGTGGGGGGGGGGGGCGGGTGAGCGAGATAGGAAGCCTGTTGCAGCCGACCAAGTAGGAGGTGAAGCAGGGGAGTCGAGGACGTCTGGACCAGTGGCTCTGATCGTTATCCTTCACGGCGGCAGAGCCGTGCCCCCGTGCCCCTTGTGACCACGGGGGTTCTCGGGGAACAGGCAGACGCCCGGGTCTGCTGCCCTCACCTCCTTCCCTGCTCCCTGTCGTTCCCCACCTCGCGCCGACAGCAACCAGCGGCCAGTCACTGGTTTGCCCCTTCCTGAGTGTCCAGGAAGTCAGCCTTGTCGCTGGGCCTTGCCCGCCAGGGAGCCGGGATGCGGCCGGCGGGGGCGGAGGGGCGCGTGCTGTTCGCAACATGAGAGATTAAGGACATGATTCTGTAAGTAAATTCCACCTTCCAGCCTCCAAGTGGGTAATTTTATCTTACCATTTTCTTAAATTTCGACAAATAAGTTTTAAGAGTGCGGAAATCCAGAGCTGGGCACACAACAGGAACCGAGCTGTTTGCCAAGATACGAGAACCAGATACCTGCACTCGGAGGGATTTTAGCCCTAAGTGCTTTTTATTGGTTTTCCTCGGGCGGTTGAGGGCGGGAGAGGGAGTACACAAAGCGGTGGAAGTAGGTCAGCGTGGATTAACGTCGCAGAGCAGCCAGGGGAGGGGGCGAGCGGCGTCTCCCGCTAAGGGGACGGGAAGCACGGCCCTTCTCCCGGGGAGCTGCCACCCGGCCTCCCGGCCCCAGGGGCCGCGTTTCCCGAGGCCCCTGCCCCAGCTCGCTGCCCTGCACCAGCCCCGGCCGCGCGCGCTGCGGACACGGGCCCTGCACTTGGAGAAGCTGGGTCTGTGTCTGGCTCCGCCCCGAGTGATGGGGGATTTGGGGAAGCCGCCGCCCCTGAACCTGTAGGAAAGGACGATGCCCGAGCACCCGCTTCCCAGGCTGCTCAGAGACAGCAGCGAATGTGCGAAAAGCTGCCAACAAGGCCCGTTGTCCCTCCGCGGCTCCTGCTCACCAGTAAGGGCAGCAACCCCATGGGGCGTGGCCTGGGCGACGCGGGCGCCAAGCAGACACCTTTTTACTCTGCTCACAGGGAACTGTCCCGCAGAACGGGGCACGGAAAATAAAACGGGGGCTGCTCTCAGCCCCAGGTCGGGGTAAGAGTAGCAGCAGGAACCAGGGGCTCCCTGGATCCAGAGAAGCTGGGAGACGGACAGACACCGAGGTTCCGGGGGCCACCCGCCACCTGGGCGACTGGAAACCGGCAGGGCTGGCCGGGCGGCCGCTGCTGCCCACGTGGGTGCTCCACGCTGCCAGGCACGCGGCCCGTGTCCTCTGCTCCGTCCCCGTTACATGTTGATTTGTTACGATTTCAAATCCACTTGTTTGTGACTTAAGCTGTCTTGATGTCAGGGTGAATTTCTTTACTCTGGGGAGCCTGATGGGGGGTGTTGTCTCAGACACCTGTTGCTGAGAAGCACTAGGGTGCAGCTGTGGGTGGGGACGCAGAGATGGGAGCGTACGGAAGAGCAGCCCTGATGGGGGGGGACTTAGGGGGGCTCCCGGATCTGGCAAGGCCGGGCTCCGCCGGTCTAAACAGCTCGGCCGCGGCCAGGCGGCTGCCACCGCGGTGAAGCCGTGCAGCAGCCCAGAAGGGGTCCCCTTCCCGCCGACACGGCGCCCACTCCCGGCTGGCTCGGTCGACACCTCTGAGAACCCACTCGTAGAAAGGTGCACCCCAAGTGAGTCGGACACATTCCTTCCATCTCCCCCTTGCCTGGGACACTAGTGTGACGTGTGACCCATCTGCCATTGGCTTCAGTGTGCTGTTCCTGCGTTGTTTATTCAGAGACGTCACCGCACACACGGCCGGCTCGGGTGAGAACCCCCACAGCGAGCCTGTGTTAGATTCGTGGGAAGACAGTGACGGTCTCCGAGGGCGGTTTGCCTCAGACAAAAGAACCCTCTTCCCAGTGGGGACATGTGGCGGCTTTGGGTCCCTGGGGTGCCACACGGAGGTCCCGCTACACCGCCCACTTTGCTTCCGGAAAACACCCCCGAGCCCCAGGTCCCCAACCCTGCCCTCTGCGCCCCTCCCTTCAGCCCGTGTGGTTTGGACGGTGCTCCTCCTGTGACTCCTCCCCTGTGCTCCGAGCCGCGTTCCCTGCCCACGGGGTCCCGGAGTCGCAGCTGCCCACGCCCAGGCGCCCCCGTGCCTCCCTGGCGGCCTGCGGACAGTCCACACCACCTCGGAGAGGCCCCCAGAAGAAACGGTGAGGGCAGCGAGTGCTGGCGAGAAGCCACAGCAGCGGAGCCCTCTGGGGGCCGGTGCTGCTGGGAACACTCAGCCCTGCAAACACAGTGGACGGTGGGACCCGACACGGCCCTCCCGGACCTTCATCCAGGAAGACGACGAGCTACGTGGTCAGGCACAAAGCCCCGTCTGCGAACACGGACAGCAGCTCTATCCACAACAGCTCTGAGGCAGAGGGTCCCAGATGTCCTTCCAGGGGCACGCGGTCACGTTAACGTGCGTCCCCGGCACAGGATCGCGCTGCCCCCACAAGAACGGTGCTGAGTAGAAAGTCAGTCTCCATTTACATCTAACCCTCAAAACGACAGTTTGGCTGCAGAGCCGGCCGGCGGTTGGGGCTCGGGTGCCAGAGGGCGGGGGGGGGAAGCAGCGCGGTGCCCATGGAGCTGGTGGCACCGGTCCGCATGGTGACAGCAGCGCTGGTCACGCCCACGGGGCGGAGAGAGGACAGCGGGCTCTGTGCACGTGCCGCCCCAGGCTCGGCGTGCTGGCTCTGGCCGAGGGTCAGCCGGGTCCGGGAGATCATCCGTCGGGGCACCAGGACCAGCACCCGGAGCCACAGCCTTTTAACAGCTGTGTTCTCTGTCACGCTGAGCGTCGAGGCCACAGTGGGCCAAGGATGCCACGTCCTGTCCCGGACCCTGGGGATGTGGCCTTGCCTGGCACCAGGGACTCACAGCTGGCATTTCTCCAGGAGGGTCAGAGTCGGGGCACGCAGGCTGAGGCAGAGGCTGGCATCACAGCAGCTTGGAGGGCGCGGCACGGAAGGCCCTTCCCGGGAGCAGGGACCAGCAGGGCTTGGATCGCACCGGCCCATCTCTCGGACCCCATTTCTCTCTTGTGCTGCCTTCACGGACAGCCTCCACGAAGACGCCGCCTTGCGCTGTGTTCGTGTTGGCCGTGGCCTAACGGGCTGACACCTGTCGGGAGTTGGTGCGTATTTGCCTGGGAGGTAAGGGGGAGGGCGCCTGGCCAGCATGCCCCCCAGAAGCCACCCCCCCCCCGTCCCCCTGCAAGCCCCTCCCCGCACTGTCACCCAGAGCCGGCTCCCCTTCCGGGGCGGCCCGCCCACGCCAGCCCCCCAGGCCCTCAGCCCCGTGGCAGCCCACGAGCGTGTGGAGCAACTTGCTGCCTGCTGGGGAACCACGGACTGACCCTCCCCCCTCCCCCCCAGGGCTCAGGTCAGGCCAGCAGGGCTGGCGCTTACAGAAGGGCGTTTTCCTCCCTTTGCTCAGACCACCCTCGTCACTTTCTGGAATCCCTCGTAGACCGGGGACAGACGGCCTATGGACTCCCTGCAGCTCCTCCCCCAGCTCCCTGCACACATTGTCAGCCGTCTCCTGACGTCAGCCTCTCTCGCACGTGCTGCGCCCCCCGTGCACGGGCTGGGGGGCCCTGCAACTCATGCACCGAACGGACAGCACAGCGGCATCCCGGGCTCCTGGCACAGACGCCACTCTGTTTAGAAACCTGGAGGGGGGAGCCGTGACGCCCACAGGCTGCCTCCCAGAAGGCCCCGCATGAGACCGTCGTACTTTATCTTAAGCCAACAGCACAACTTTCTCCTTGGAACACTGTTCAGGTTTACGGCGCAGTGACTTAAGACCACCCACTTCTCAAGAGAGGTTAACCACACACGTACGGCCAGGGGGAGTGTCCTGGAGAGGAGTGATTTCCATTCAAGCCGGGGGGCGTTTCCTCACCGTCAACACGGTATTGATCACACCGGTGGTTTTCTGCCTCACTTTCTCCCAGCCTCATTTTTCCTTTTTAAATACGTTTTCTGAAGTCTCTCCAGATGAACCAGAGTAACTTCGTTTTTGGAAAAGAACAAATTTCCCCCAGCAGTGCCAACCCTCCAGTGGCCGAAATGAGCAGTTCTCAAACAATCTTGGAGATTCCAGTGCTCCCTCCGCAGAATTCTAGAACAGCAGCACGTAATCCGAGTATTCCGCAGAAGGGCAGACTGCCCAGCGAGCCCAGTAACTATGCAAACCCTCTGCCCCCTCGGGGCCCAGAGGGGAGGCCTGTATAAATGCTACAGCCAGGAATAAAAGCAATTTCCCGACTCAGCTTCTTACATTATTAAAGGTTAACATTTGTTTGGCCATCCAGTGTTTGCCAAGCTCGGGCACGTCGTCCCCGTCAGCCTCCTGAGACCCAGAGGTTTGTCTGCTTCTTAGGGAGTCAAACTTGGACACGCGGTGGCACCTGGGTTCAGGTGAAATCCCATCTGGGGGTCTCCTCCGAAGTGCCTTGCTCAAGTGTCATGACCAGCATTGTCAAAACTGGCCCCCTGGTCCGGGTGGGGGGCGGTCAGTGTTGTGGGGAGTTTCTAGCTGGGCCGCATGGGGGGCTTCTGGCTCTTCCAGGGGCGCTGCAGGCAGGTCCGTGACCTGCCGGCGGAGGCTCTGGGTCTGAAAGGAGCCTGCAGATGATGCCGCGGGGATCGTGGGCCTCCGATCTCTCCCCTTCCTGTCTGGACATGGTTTAGGAGGGAACTGATTTAGGTTTTTTGTTTACGGTGGGGCAACAGAAGCCTAAGAACCTGAAAAAGAAAGCCCACAGCTCAGGTCAGGAGGCGGCCGTGCCAGCAGCTAAGTGCTGCCGCCACCAGCTCACTGCCCACCGCCCTCAGTTACCCCCCAGGCCCACGTGGACCAGCGCTGACGACCCTGGTCCTTGCGCATCTTCGCACATTTGCAACCCTGCTCCTTCCACCCCACTCCCACCCCCGGCTGGAGCCCCAGCTCAGTGCCTGGGCCACGGCCTACGTGACAGTGACAAACCACAGGCCCCTCTCAGGAGGCGCTGAGCGCGCACCAGGTGGCCCACGTTAGCGCTCCCCCCGGGGTACTCCCCAGGTGATCCCCCTGACTCCATCGCTGCCCACTGTGCGACCCTCGCTGGGACCGCAGCGTCCTGGAAGGGCTCGTGGTCCCTGGGCGGGGAGGCTGCGGTCAAGGGACGCAGGGGACTCGCCACACCTTGATGCGAACACCCCGAAAGGCGCCTCCCCGGCCAGGCCCCGCCCCTTCCTCCGCGAAGCCCCGCCTCTTCGCACCGACACCCTCACCCCCCCCTCCGGGCCCGCCCCTTCCTCCCGCGGACCCCGCCCCTCCCCGACCATGCCGCGCGCGCCCAGGTGCAGAGCGGTGCGCGCCCTGCTGCGTGGCCGCTACCGCGAGGTGCTGCCCTTGGCTACCTTCATGCGGCGCCTGGGGCCGCAAGGCCGGCGGCTCGTGCGGCGCGGGGACCCGGCGGCCTTCCGCGCGCTGGTGGCCCAGTGCCTGGTGTGCGTGCCCTGGGACGCGCGGCCGGCCCCCGTCGGCCCGTCCTTCCGCCAGGTGGGCTGCCCTGGGGACCCCGCTCGGGCCTGCCGGGGTGGGAGAGGGAGGGCTGCGCGCTCAGGCCCCGGGGCGCCTCCGTCCCCAGCACCTCAGGACCCCTCCACCCCGCAGGTGTCCTGCCTCAAGGAGCTGGTGGCCAGGGTGGTGCAGAGGCTCTGCGAACGCGGCGCCAGGAACGTGCTGGCGTTCGGCTTCGCCCTGCTGGACGGGGCCCGCGGCGGGCCGCCAGTGGCCTTCACGACCAGCGTGCGCAGCTACCTGCCCAACACGGTAACCGAGACCCTGCGCGGCAGCGGCGCCTGGGGGCTGCTGCTGCGCCGTGTGGGCGACGATGTGCTCGCCCACCTGCTGACGCGCTGCGCGCTCTACCTTCTGGTGGCCCCGAGTTGCGCCTATCAGGTGTGCGGGACGCCGCTCTACGACCTCTGTGCACCTGCCGCCACTCGGCCCCTCGCCACCTCCGGCCACCGGCCTGGGACCCGGATGGACCTCAGACCCACGCGCCAGGCCCGAAACGCGGGCGCGAGGCGGCGTCGGGGTGGCGGCGGGAGCAGCCCGCCTCTAGCCAAGAGGCCCAGGCACGACGTGACCCCAGAGTCCGAGCGGGGGCCAGGAAGGCCGTCTTCCCGGGCCCCCCCCGGGCAGGGCCCACGGGCTGAGTGGCGGCGAACCTGGCGCAGTGACATCTGCCAGGGCCGCCGCGGAGGCCAACTCCGGGGAGGGAGGGCCCCCTGGGACTCGGCTCACCTCCGCAGCAGGCGCACAGCAGTCTCGGCCCCAGGGCGGGCCCCTATCACACCTATCACACCCTGAGACCAAGCACTTCCTCTACTGCCCGGGAGGCAAGGAGCGGCTGCGCCCCTCCTTCCTGCTCAGTGCCCTGCAGCCTAGCCTGACAGGGGCCCGGACACTCCTGGAGGCCATCTTTCTGGGCTCTAAGTCTCCGCGGCCAGGGGCTGCCCGCAGGACTCGCCGCCTGCCCGCTCGCTACTGGCGGATGCGGCCCCTGTTCCGAGAGCTGCTTGCCAACCACGCCCGGTGCCCCTACGACGCGCTCCTCAGGACGCACTGCCCGCTTCGAGCCCCGGCCCCTGCGGAGGGGTCTAGCGACCGGGCCGGCCGGGGGGCGGGCGGCTGCGCCCTGGGGCGGCCCCCGGGAGCCCCCGGAGGCCTGCTCCAGCTTCTCCGGCAGCACAGCAGCCCCTGGCAGGTGTACGCTTTCCTGCGGGCCTGCCTGTGCAGGCTCGTGCCCGCTGGACTCTGGGGCTCCGGGCACAACCGGCGCCGCTTCTTGAGGAACGTGAAGAAGTTCGTCTCCCTGGGGAAGCACGCTAAGCTCTCGCTGCAGGAGCTGACCTGGAAGATGCGGGTGCAGGACTGTGCCTGGCTGCGCGGGAGCCCAGGTGAGGAGCCCGGGCGAGCAGGTGCCTGCTGGACCCCTCCCAGCCTTCCCGCCCAGGGGATTCCTGCCTGAGGTGGGCGGTCCACCTGACTCCACCTCGGACCCCCTCCCGGCCTGTTTGCATGCACCTTCGAGGTTCTGACGGATTCAGGCAGGCCCTGGGTGCCAGGGACAAGCAGTGATCAGATGTGACACACACACGGGCAGGGCTATGGCAACAGACGGAAGTGTCCAGAAGCTCTCACGAGCGTACCTGCACGTTGTTCGTCGTCCTTTTTGACTTCAAGGTTTAGCACCTTGAAACGGCGCCGCACGGATAGGAGTGGCCGCTGGGATGAGAGTCCGCTCCTCTGGGGGCGGGAGATGAGGCTCCAGGGTTTCCACACACATCCGCTCAGCCAGCATGCGGGTCCGAACGCCAAGGCAGGGCTGGCAGAGGAGGATGGGGCCCCAGCCCCATCTTTTGGAACAAGGGGGTCCCCGGGGAGCAGCGGGGTGCTCTCCTGCCTCAGGGAAGTGGGCCGCCTGCGGGGCCTTGACTCTGAAGCTGGGCCCGCGGCCTCCCTCCCGCTTTCGTTGTCTGGGCTTGATGTTGAGTTTTCTCCCGTCCAGCCACCATCCAGCCCCCTGCCGGCCAGCACCCTCTTCCTCGGCACACTGGTGCCCGGAGTGCCAGGGACCAGCCAGGACAGACCGGGTGTCTGCCACTTGGCCTCCCCCGAGCTCCCAGACGTCTAGATCGAAGAAGACTGCGGAGGTTGGCAGCTGGGCTGTATGTCGCAGGCTCCGGTGGTGGGGAGGGCTGGCCATCTCCAAAGACCTCCCTTCCAGTGGCCTCTGCGGGGGGCAGTTCCCTGGAGGCTCTGGGGCCAGCTGATGGCAGGCAGCCAGGGCGACCTTCTGATAAGTTGGGTTTGTAAGTTGTTTTTTTTTAAACTGGGAGAACAACACACAGCAGCGGCCCGTTCTCCCGACAAATGACGGTGCAGGAGACACTGCCGAGCGTAAGCGTCCTGTCACACGGCAGATCTCTAGAACGTTCTCGCCTGACGTGCTGATGTATCCATAACCAGCGGCTCCCTGCCCCGTGCCACGTGGATGGGCCTCGAAGGGTCCGGCACCCTCGGACAAGCCTCCACAGGGCTTGCGCTCTCGGGCCGTGGCTCGCTTTGTGCAAAGGGTTGAGTTCTGTGGCTCTGTCCCAGCTTCACACGAGGTCTGCCTTGCCTCTGTGCACCGCACACGGAAGGGGGCTGGTGCTCCCCTGGGGAGGGGGGGGCCGAGCCCCTGCACCTCCCTGTGTCCCTGCACACTCGAGCTGTGGCTCTGGCCATCGGCTCCTTCCCAAGGCTGTGGTCGCACCAGTTGCCCACCGGGCCGGATAAACGATGCAGGAACAGCCTTGGTCTCTAAGCTCTGCTCTGGCGGTCGTGTCTTCTCACCCCCTGCACCCCGGGGGCCCCCCCCCCCACTGCTGGAGCACCCCTTCCTCTGTGCAGGTGCTCAGTTCGCAGCTCCCGGGCTCCCTTGCCTCTGTCAAGCCAGCCCTGACCGTTGTCCTGCCTATTGACTCCCGTCAGAAACCTGATCCCCGTCCCTGGTGGCCAGACGGCCGGGCTGTCCACGTCTGCCTCCGGGTGTTGCTAGACGTCACACAGCGAATTCCTGGTGGAAACTCTGGAGGTGCCTCAGCACCTCCCACTCACTGCCTGTTCCCCGGAACCTACCATGGGCTGGCGGCTGCCCTTGTCTCCTTACCCTGGGCTCACGTGGCTCTTGTAGGCTGTGCTTTGCTCCCGTCATCCCGTCCCGTTGACTTCTCTGTGACCACGCGATGGCTTTTCCTAACTGTGGGTGGGAGTGTGCCCCCCACCCCCCGCCGGGGCCCCTTTGACCCTTGGAGTAGAAAATGCTGTCTCAGGGCCTCACCGGCTCAGCTGGGTCTCTGGGGGCCGCATCCCACCTTCCCCCAGGGCCACCCGGACTCCCTTCCTAACTTCTCAGGGGTGAGCGGCTGTGATTCCCTCCTGGCTGTGCCTTAGCTGTGCCCCAGGTTTCCACGTGATGCATCGTGTTCCCATTTCAGTCTCCATCAGCCAGTTATTCAGCTGCTTGTTACTGGTCTTATTGACAACAGGAGCTGTGCAGCAGTGTGTGTGTTAGACCCATTTCTCTGAAGCTGTGCAGACACGTGTTCCGTGTGCAGACGTGTGTTCCGTGGGCAGCTGGTCGCCCGCGGCAGGTTGTGGTGCTTGTGCCCCAGGCGTCTCCCTCCCCGAGGGGAGGCGCTGACGGGGGTGTGGGCATCCTCGGGGGTGGGCTTGTAGGTTTTATCAGGTGGGAGCACATTTCAGAATCCTGATGTCCCTGACGATCGCCTCCGAGTGCCTGTTCCCTTGAAGTGTGTGTTCGTGCCTGCAGGGCGCCCGCTGGCTCTCTCTGGGAGGGTGCTTGCCTCGTGCACACTTCTGATCCGTTGCAGCTCGTGCCTGGCCCTCCCACAGCCTCGTGGTTTGGCTCAGACCAGCAGCACCAGCTGGAGTGTTCATCCTCCCTGCCGTCCAGCCTGGTGATCTCTGCCACTGGCCTGCAGGCTCTCGTGTCTTTCCCGTGACCACAGTTGAGCCCGGATGCCCCCCCTTTCTTCCCGATCCGGCCGCCTTTCCCACGCGGGTCCTCCTTCCCGGTCTGCCCCCGTGCTCTGCGTCTTCTCGGTTTCCCTCCCCCTGAGCAGCACAAGGGCCTAACCCCCACCTCGGTTTCCCAACTGCCTTAGCTCTGTCCCAAGCTGGGGGTCGTTGTGTGCTCTGTGGTCAGCGTGGGCGAGCTTTGTCCCCCGCCCTGCCCTCTTTCACCGTTGTGTCCTCTGTCCCAGACCAGCTTCTGGACCCCCTTTCTTCTCCTTTACGGTTTCTTCTGTGTCAGTTATTGGTGGTGAAGCCCCCAGCCATATACATGCCACCGCCTCTCACCCTGTGAGACCTACTCGTGACGTTTCTGGGTGCACGTCCCCTGCTGTGCGTCCCACAGGGTGGGGGGCCCTGGTTCATGTCCCTGGGCCCCTGGCGTGCGTCCCGAGGAGGCAAGGGGGCCCCGGTGTGCGTCCCCAGCCCCGTGTGAGTGTTCGCGGCCCCACGGCGTCTGGGCGCCCTTAGCTCCTGTGTGGCCACCTCTGCTTGTCTGAACCTTCACAAGTTCAGCCTGGGAAACCACAGGCATTTCTGGGTCCTGCTGCGGCTGGTGATGCCGCTTAGCGTCCATGCGTCACCGTGTGGAGAGCACGTCTCTGCTTCTCCGTCACCCTGCTTGTAAGCCGGGACTGATGATGGAGCCTCGCCATCTCTGGCCGGTAGAAACGTAACGGGGGCACGGGTAATTCGGCTTTCTGGTAGCCACGTTACAAAGTAAACAAGGAGAGGTGGAGCTAATCTACTGGTGTCTTTTCTTTTCTTTTTTTTTTTTTTTTAATTAAAAAAAAATTTTTTTTTAAAACGTTTATTTATTTTTGAGACAGAGAGAGACAGAGCATGAACGGGGTGGGTCAGAGAGAGAGGGAGACACAGAATCTGAAACAGGCTCCAGGCTCTGAGCTGTCAGCACAGAGCCCGATGCGGGGCTCGAACTCACGGACCGCGAGATCATGACCTGAGCGGAAGTCAGATGCTTCACCGACTGAGTCACCCAGGCGCCCCTACTGATGTCTTTTCTTAAAGCCCAGCGTGCCCAGAACATTCTCCCCTCGGCACATGATCGCGAGGAGCATCATTACTGACGTGCGCCCCTCCTCTGGCTGCGTCCCAGGCCCCCCGCCCCCTTTCAAGCAGCCAGTGGTGGCCGCCACGGGCAATGCCAGCTAGGGGAGCTCACCGGGCACGAGGCCGAGGCCGGGTTCTGTGCCTTTTCCCGTTTCAGGGGCCCGCTGTGTCCCAGCCGCCGAACACCGCCGCAGAGAGGAGGTCCTGGCCAAGCTCCTGTGCTGGTTGATGGGCACGTACGTGGTTGAGCTGCTCAAGTCCTTTTTTTACGTCACGGAAACCACATTTCAGAAGAACCGGCTCTTCTTCTACCGGAAGAGTATCTGGAGCCAGTTGCAGAGCATAGGAATCAGGTGTCTTAGCGTCACTCGGTCGTGTCTTGTCCGGTCCGTGCAGATGAGAGTCCCGAGTCCTGCCCACCCAGCGGGCTCTGGGCTCCCTGCGGGCCCCTTGCTGGGGGAGCCACGCTGGGCACAGACTCCTGGCACCAGCCCCCTCCCGCCGCCGCTTACCTGTGCAGTCAGAGTTTGGGCCAGCTGGGCTCTAGGGTCTCAAAAGCACAAGTTTGTGCCGAGTGGAAACAACCGTACAGGCAGGTTGTTGGCTCACCCCTGGCCTACGGCTCAGATTCTGTTTTAGTTCACACAGAATAAATGGGACTGTGTCACAAGTTGGTAAAACCTGGCCTATTTGACAACGTACCTGGGGGAAGTGTCTGGGGACAGAGGCATCTTCGTGAAACTGCCCCGACGCAGTAAGCTCCCGCTTGAGTGGCCTCCAGGTGGCTGCTACATCTGTCTCCGCTGCCCAGAGGCTGTTTTACGTAAAGGACTGAAGGATTGTGGTGAACGTAGGCTGGACGGGGTCCGGTCAGGGGATGGCGTGACTGTTGGAAACCCGAGCCCTGCATCTCTGCAGCCCGGCCGATGTGCCCAGCGTCCTCTCGGGCCTTGGCAAGGACCCTAATGGCGGGACCAGGGGTGCTGAGCCGTGTCTGGCATGTGGGTCAAGCCCACGACCTGAGTCGAGATGTCTTCTGCGGAGGAGGTTGGGCCGGAGTCCCCTGAGCCACGTGGCGCTGGGGCCCGTGTCCTCCTGCATCTGGAAGAGGGTCTGGAGCCCTTTATCGTAGGTTTGAGTTAATAGACAGCACGGCCTATTTAATAACTTAAATATTTCCTGGTACCAGACCCAAAGCAGCCAGTGAGGCTTCTTGCGGGGACTGTGGAAACCATCCCCCTGCCCCGGGGGGCATGTGACTACCACGGTGGGCTGGGCGGGCCACCAGCCCAGGGAGCACCTGCCCCTGCCTGTGGGTGGTTTTGGGGGAAAGGGTGAAGGTCGCAGGTGACGAGCCGACAGGTCCACAGAGAGATGATTCTCTTCCCCTGTGGGGGCCACACCAGTCACCGCCTCCCCCTACCCTTGCCCAAAGGTCCCGCCTGGTCCCAGCCTGTGCCACTGGCGGCTCTGTGCTGGAAGGAAGCAGGTGTCCTGGCACCCTCGGTGGGAGGGCGCTCCAGCAGGCAGCCGGCCACGGCCACGGCCACAGCATCCTGGGTTGCCGGGCGCCTGACTGTGCCAACGTGCGAGCACTGGTGCTCTGTTCCAGGCTTGCCCACCCTGGGCTCTGGCAAGGCTGTTGAGCCGTATCCCACGAGGTTCTCTGTTTCAGACAACACTTCAATAGTGTGCATCTTCGAGAACTGTCAGAAGCAGAGGTCAGGAGACACCAGGAAGCCAGACCCACTCTGCTGACATCCAAACTCCGCTTCCTCCCCAAGCCCAGTGGGCTTCGGCCAATCGTGAACATGGACTACGTTGTGGGAGCCAGAACGTTCCGCAGAGACAAGAAGGTCATCGCTGTTGTTTCATTTCTAAGCAAAGTGCATTTAAACCCCAGCTTGGTTTTGAGGCCGACAGGAGGCCCAGAGAGGGGCCTGTGGCATTGCCAGATCCACAGGAGGGCAGAGCACCACGGGTGGGCCATCCATCCAGGTGTGGAGAAGGAGCTCAGTGGCAGGCCTGTCTTAAGAGATGCCCAAGGTGTCCCCCCACCCCCCATCTGTGGCCGGGGGCTCAGCAGGTGAAGGGTGAGCCCTGTCACCAGCTGCAGTTTGTATACGTAGTTTCCAGGATCGTGGGACAGGTCCCAGGGAGGCCCCAGGGGCTGGGGGTGGGGCATGGTGGGATCGGCCATCTGGCCCTTCTGGGCGCTGGGTGGGTGAGGGGCCGTGCAGAGGCAGGGAGCCGCCTCCTCTCTGGGGGCCCGGTAGGTGGGGGCGGGGAGGTCCGACCCGGGCCCCCTTTTGCCTGGAGTTCTCTGACGACGCTGCCCGTGTGCCTGGCTGGCCCCACAGGTCCGGCACCTCACCTCGCAAGTGAAGAACCTGTTCAGCGTGCTGAACTACGAGCGGGCCCGGCGGCCCAGCCTCCTAGGGGCCTCTGTGCTGGGCATGGACGACATCCACAGGGTCTGGCGTAGCTTTGTGCTGCGCGTGCGGGCTCAGGACCCAGCGCCCCAGCTGTACTTTGTCAAGGTGGGCACCTGGCTCCGGTCCCACCGTACCAGAGGGAGAGCCAGCCGGGGACACGAGGCCCATGGGAGCGGCCCCCCCCCCCACCAGCTGGCCCTGCACCGTGGGCTCTGGCCAGGGGGTGGGAGCGGCTGGCCTTCAGGCCCCTGCGTTCGCCCCAGTGAGGCGCCCCTCGGTGGAGCCACGTCACGTCTCGGGGAACCTGGAAGGACGCAGGCCTCCGCTGGGGTGCCGAGTCTGGGGGCCACGGGGCAGGCGTGTGCGGGGGCAATGGGGCTGTCAGTGGGCGTCAGGGTCTCTTACCTGGGTCTGCCGATGGCAGGACCTGGGAACCCCGGGGGCCGGGTGAGCACACAAGCAGCCGTAAACAGACACCTCCATTCCCACACAGGTGGACGTGACGGGGGCCTACGATGCCCTCCCTCAGGACAAGCTGGTGGAGGTGATTGCCAACGTGATCAGGCCTCAAGAAAACACGTACTGCGTGCGCCAGTATGCAGTGGTCCAGAGAACCGCCCAGGGGCACGTCCGCAAGTCCTTCAAAAGACACGTAAGACCCAGAGGGGCCTGTGTTCCACACCGAGGGTGTCTGTGGTGCGGGTGTTTCTTCCCAGGCCCCTGTGCTCGCCGGGGAGCCCCCTCCTCCCACCGCTGCCCCCTGTGCTCACCTGGCTTCCTCCCTCCAGGCCCCAGGTGGCAGCTGCGGGCTGTGGTCATTGCCCTGTGCAGCCGGAGCAAGCCCCTCGGGCACCTAGCACTGAGGGGTGGTAGGACTCCGGAGGGAATCACGGCATCGGCTCGTTTCCCTGAAGTCCCTCCTCCCCGGACCTGCCCCCGTCCATCCTGGCTGCTTAGGTGGCCCCGGACCCCAACCGCCATCCGCTCGGGCTCCACCTGCCACGACAGAGGCGTCTCGGGAAGGCGGGCTGCCCCCAAAGACTGGACCCCCAGCGGCTTCCTTCGGCATGGCCTCGGTTGTCAGGGGGTGACCAAGGGGCTGTTCTGCGGTCTGTGGCCGTGACCTGCTCCCGGGGCCGTTCCCAACCTCCACTGTCAGACGGCGCCTGCCTGCCCCTCATTGCGACTAGGTCTCCCGGCCTCGGGGGGTGTGCACCCGTCTCACGCCCCCTCCTCTTTGCCAGCAGGTGTGCACCTTCGTGGACCTCCAGCCTTACATGAGACAGTTCGTGGAGCATCTACAGGAGACAAGCTCCCTGAGGGATGCCGTGGTCATCGAACAGGTGGGGGTCAGGCACGCAGCTCGCTGCCAGCGTGGGGCGTGGACGTGGCTGAGGCCGCCGTCCGGCCGGAGGAGCCCCCAGGGCAGCCTCCTAGTGAACCACACTGGCGGAGGCTTGTAGCTGCCTGTGGCTGCCTGTCTCCCTTTCCCACCTGGCCAGGTTCTCTGCTGCAGCTCAGTTTGCTAGACGTCCTTCCCCTCAGCTTTGACCAAGGCTGAAGGAACAGGTGCCCCCTTCCTTGGGACAAGTCGGACTTGCTCTGTAGCCCCACCTGGGATCGACCACCTAGTGGGAACCCGTTTTTCCTGCGTGTAAGCAGGGGCTGTTCCTGAGTGCGGGGCCCTCAGTGACGGACCAGCCCACGCAGCACCATAACTGGTTTGTGCAGAACCAGTTACCAGGGACAAGCCGGCCCCCCCACTGAGGCTCTGACGTCCCGACCCCTTCTCCGCAGCCGGGGCCCCACCGGGTGATGCAGGTCACACCCTGACGCGTGCCGTCTGGGCCTGCGTGGCTGGAGCCCGGCCGGGGCCACGGGCCGCCCGGAGCAGCGTCTGGCACGGTGCACCTGCCTGTGTGCGTCACGCGCCCTCGCCCGCCCGTGTCTCCCTTTGTTCCCCCAGAGCTCCTCTCTGAACGAGACTGGGCACAGCCTTTTCCACCTCTTCCTGCGCCTGGTGCACAACCACGTCATCAGGATCGGGGGCAAGTAAGTTGGGTCCTTGGCACCTTCCCGTCCTGTGAAACCCTCTGTGCTGGGTGGGGTCACGGTCCGGACAGGCGCTGTGGCCACTCGGCTGGCATAGCAGAAGCGAGGCTCCCGGGGTTCCAGAAGCCCTTTGGCGTTTAAATGCTGGTAGATAATTTTTCTGTCTGTGCAAACAAGACTTAGCTTCCCTGGGTAAGCAATTGTACGAGGACCCCAGGGTGCGTCTGCTGAGAGCAGGTCCTGGGGGTTCAGGCTCACAGCCAAGGTCGTTGGAGGTCGGCCTGGAGGGTGGGCACCTTCCGTGGGACCACGCCCTGTGCACTAAGGGTGGGAAGCTTTCTGGGAGGGGCTGTTATGTTATGAATGACCGTAGTTCTTATTAAAACGTAACTACGTGAGGAGGATAAGCCAGCATCTTCCTGAAAAGCACCCTCACAAGTGCACAGCAAGGTGAGCCTTGATGAAGGAAGTGCACCTGCACGTGCATGTGAGTGGCACTGAGGTCAGAAGGGGACTTTCTCCGTGGACAGGGCCACACCCGTGACACCCACTTGCTGTCTGCTCTGATCTTTACGAAAAGGGTCGAGCCCCTTGTGGCCATCGCATGTGTGAACAGACCGGTTCACACGCCCCCAGGTCTGCGTGCCTGCGTGTCTGCGGGAGGTACAGGAGGCCCGCTGTGGCCTGCTGCCACCCGCTGCTACCCACGTCCCATCCCCCAGGTCCTACGTGCAGTGTCAGGGGATCCCCCAGGGCTCCATCCTGTCCACTCTGCTCTGCAGCCTGTGCTACGGGGACATGGAGAGCAGGCTGTTTTCCGGGATCCAGCAGGACGGGTACGGGTCCCCTTTGTGTGTGTGTGTGTGGTCCTGCCTCCAGCCGCCTCCTGTCTCAGGTCCTCTTGACGCGGACGGGCCACCCTCTCGTCTTTGTGTCGGGTCACGTGGTGGTGCTTGCTAGCAGGTCGTGAACACAGGCTCGTAAGCGGCTGCGGATGTGGCCAAGGCTCGGGCTCCCACAGGAGCCGCACCCTGGCCCCAGAGCCCGGCCGCTGCCCGGCCTCCCCCACCTCGCCCCGCCCCACCCGAGGTGCGAGCCTTGGGTCAGGTTCTCTGGAGAGAGTTACTTCGTTCCCGTCCTGGTGAACCCCGACACGGGGTCCCCCGCTGCAGTGCTGGGCGGTCCTCTCGTAGGGTGCTCCTGCGTCTGGTGGACGACTTCCTGCTGGTCACGCCTCACCTGGCGCAAGCCCAAGCCTTTCTCAGGTAGGGGCGCTGCCCGTGTCCCACGGCACGGCTGTGGCTCATGAGCCCTCGCCGACTCGACGGGCGGAGTAGTAGTAATTCTCGCCTGGCGGCCGTGCCTCCCAAGTGCCCCAGCCTCGGGCGAACGGCGCACTGCGCGTCCCGGCTGTCCTGAGAGCCAGGCGGCAGCCACGCTCGCTGAGCCTCGAGGGGGCTGGAGCCACGGGCGTGGCGGCAGGCGTGCGTGCTGCTGTGGGTGGGGGGAAGCGGGCTTGGGTGGCCGGGCGGGCGGGGACTGTGTCCCCGGAGGCCCCCTGCAAGTCAGGGTGTGCGCTGTTCTGGGCAGACAGCAGAGGGGGCAGGGACACCCCCGATGGGGCTGTGCCACACACGGAGGGAAGAGAGGTGAGGGCTGCACCTGCCCATACGGCTCCTGGGGCATCTTTCTCTCTGCAGGCCACGTGGGAGGGACAGCGGGCTCAACGGTGCTCCGGGGCCTGGGACCACGTAGGGGGCTGGCTCATTTCTGCAGAGTGAACATGTGGGGGGCCGGCTCATTTCTCCAGAGTGAAGTCTCAAGTTTGGGGTCCTTGCCTTGGGAAGGGCATCCCCAGCACTGCCCCTCCGGGGCCCCAGGAATCCGGGGCTGATTTTCAAGTGTGCTTTTCCGGAGAAGGAGAAGATCATTAAACCCAGGGGTGTTTGCTCCGGTCACTGTGCTATCGTTGGACAGAGCCATCTGGGCAGCGTCCCTGCACCCCGAGCCTGCCCACAGGGGTTCCCGGCAGCCCCGGGGCAGGATTCCCACAAATGTGCACTCCTCAGAGTTCAGCCCAATGACAAATTCGGATCCTCGGGCACAGCCATGTTCTAAGAGCTCCTTAGCCACACGTGGCCAGTGGCTGCCTGGGGGTTCCGCACGGGGTCCTGCTGCCATCACAGAAAGTTCTAGGGGTGACGCTACAGGCAGGTGGCTCAGTGTATGTCGGGGTTCCACCCAGGATGCAGACCACTTGGGGCAGACATCCTGTGTCCAGGGGGAGATTTTTGAGGATTCATTCAGCCCTGGCACCGGCGTGGGTGGGCCTGGTGGCCGGAGGTCCACGGGGCAGGCGCTGGGGCTGTGGCCTCAGGAAGACGCTCCCTCCTTGGTTCACCCATCCTGTGTGTCAGGCCCTTCCTGATGCAGAGCCCGCCCCATGGCAGACAGTCACTTCCTTTAAAACTGGCATATTACAGTTGTGGACCTTGTCAGCCGCCACTGTGACACCGTGACCTGTAGCTGTACATGTGGACGCGGCTGGCTGTCCCCAAGAGGGTTTCAGCCCCTGAGCTCGGCCTGCCCCCCGGGCCCCGCCTCCCCCATGGTCAGCTGGTCCCGAGCTGACAGCCCACCTGGGACCTGGGGCCTGGGACCTGGGACCAGGGTCGTCTGGTGTCTGTTCGTCCCCCAGGTTTCAGCCTCAACCCTTCCCCGGCCCAGCCACCCTGCTCTGGGCGCTGGCCTCGCTCACCCAGAAGCCTGTGGGGACGGGCCCCTGGAGTCAGAGCAGGGCCCTGCCTGGCTTCCTCGGGCACCTCGCTGGGGCCTGCAGACCCCCTCCGGGTGGCTGATGCGGCCTCTCTGCCCCAGGACCCTGGTCAGCGGTGTTCCTGAGTATGGCTGCACAGCCAACTTGCAGAAGACGGCAGTGAACTTCCCCGTGGACACCGGCGCCCCGGGCAGTGCGGCCCCCCTCCAGCTGCCCGCCCACTGCCTGTTCCCCTGGTGCGGTTTGCTGCTGGACACGCGGACCCTGGAGGTGTTCTGCGACTACTCCAGGTGCGTGTGACGCGGGTCGGCACTCCCCGTTCCTGCCTCCGCGTGACCCCGAGAGCTCAGGCCAGGGGTGCCCAGCTTCAGAGGGCGCGGTGGGCACTCGCCAGGTGAGCGGTTTCCTGGGCTTGTTCCTGGCAACAGGAATTTGTGCGGCAGACTTGGGGGTCACCAGTGTGTTCTGTGGGGACCTGCTGGGCACAGGTCTCTTTAGGACCAGGGCACATGCCATAACGGCCACCGTGGCCTCGCTGGGTCGCCTTTACCCCTCGGGAGCGGGGCCGTGGAGCATGGGGCTGCTCTGGACACAATACCGTGGCACCTCAGGCTGCCGGGAAAAATGCCACGGACAGGGCCGCTAAACCAGGTGTTCATGCACTCACATCCTGGAGGCCGTGAGCCTGGGATCCAGGTGCGGGTGGGCTGGTCTCTCCTGAGGTCTCTCTCCCCTCGGACCTCCTGCCCCCCGTGTTCAAGGGCCACTGGTGTCTTTTTCTTCCTCTAAGGACATCGGCCCTGTTGGATCTGGGCCTATGGCCCTAGCCTTAATCACTTCTTAAAGACCGTGGGGTCGCGTGGGTTAGGGCTGCCACACATGGATTTTGGGGACACAGTTGAACCCCTGACAGCCAGCTTCCCTGAGCCCGCGAGCTCCCAGGCTGAGCTCGGGCTTGGCGCGGACACAGACTCAGGTGGATGTGGATGCACGAATCTGCCTTTTTATGGATAAAAAGTACAGATTGCAGATTCCGAGGCAGCGGGGGATGGCGGGCCTTCCACTTTGCTGTGTCGGTGACCAGCTGTCCCGGCTTGAACACTCCCGGTCACACTTGGTCCCGTTTTAGGGGTGCTCTCCGGGGAGAAGCGGGTGCAGACGCTCCCCGCTGCCTCAGCCCTGCTGACCCCGCCCCTCGCTCCGGCCCTCATCCGTGCTCCGTCCGGGGGGGCCCTGGCCTCTCCCCCTCCCCCCGCGCCCCTGTCTTTGGTTGTTGCCGGCTTCCGGCCCTCCCTTGCCGTCTGGGCCCCATCACACTGCCCGGCTCTCTGTGCCCCAACCACACCACTTGGTCATAAACTGCACGTCAGTGTCCTGCTCCTCAAGAAGCTATGGCCATTTTGGGGACAGCATCCCATCCGGGGACTGTCCCTGGGTAAGGACGATGCCCCAGAGCAGGTGGGTGTCGCCGGGCAGCTCTGCTCCCGCAGGCCCCGTCAGCAGGTGCCCGTTCACAAAAGCGGCCCCAAAGGCCCAGCCGCGGAGGCAGAGGTGCCTGGGAACCCGCGACGGCACTCGAAGCAAGGGCTCGACGGGCCGAGGAGGAGGGTGAGCGCCGTTTCGGGAAGGACAGTGACAACGCAGACCTCCCAGTCTTCCCGGAACCCCAGATCAGGCGAGGTGGGGGAGTGGGGGGGGTTCTGGGCAGTCACACCCGGTGACAGGCGAGTTCGCCTTGGTGCGGCGGGTGGAGCCAGGGTGACTTTATGTCTGGGCGAGTCGGCCCCAGCCCTGCCACCTGGAGCCCAGGAGACAAAACAGCAGACCCAGCGCAGCAGGTGGGTGGAGGCCACCCTACCTGGTGCCGGGGGCGGGGATGGGGCGTGCAGCCTGGGTGGGCCTCAGGCCAGGGGGAGGCGGGGAGCAGCTCTGAGCACCTGTGAGCAGGGAAGGGAAGGCCACCTCGCAGCCACGTGTCCTCGCTGAACCCGATGTCTGGGGCCCACAGCTGCGTCTTGGGCATGTCCTTCGGGGGCTGGTTAGAGACCTGCCCCGGGTCACCCAGCCGCAGGGAGCGGGAGTCGAACGCAGGCCCAGCTCCAGCACTCTCGCTCCCGTGCACCGAGCTCTTCACGGGTGGACGCGGGGGCTTGTAGCAGACGGCAGCAAGAGGCCACGGTAGCCACCCGGCACGGAGCAGAGGGCGGCGGTCCTGAGTGCGGTCGGCCGGGACCAGCCCGTGGAGGCCCTGGCGGAAGGCTCTGCCCACCCACCTAGGGCGCTCAGGCCCCGTCGGTCAGGTCCCTCGGGCCCCTCGGCAGTGCTGTGGCTAGCCTCGTGGGCACATTCCTGAGGGTGGGGCAAACTGGACCGACTTTTCTGGAAAGCAATAAATTCACATCATGGTCCTTGAAGCGGTCATACGTTTTCCCGGTAACTGCACATCCAGAAACCCGTCCTCAAGAAAAAAATTCCTGGATGTTATCAGAGGTTTCACCTGACCGTTTGGGCCGCGTGACTTAGCACAGCTAACAACGAAACGACCTAAATCGCGGCCGCGTAGGTGTTGATGCCTCACCAAGAAGAAACCTTATTCTGCCATTAAAATTGCTGTCAAGAGGTGCCTGGGTGGCTCAGTCAACTAAGCATCTGGTTCTTGATTTCAACTCAGGTCACGATTCCAGGGTCCTGGGTCCGAGCCCTGAGTCAGGCTCTGCGCTGACGGCACGGAGCCAGCTTGGGGTTCTGTCCCCCTCTCTCTTTCTGAAAATATATAGACGTTTTTAAAAAATTGCTGTCAAATAACATTTAATAAGATGAGAACTCGGACTCGAGATAAGTGTGTCCCAAGCTGGTACAAAGGAACACGTCCCAGGACACATGTCACGCGGGTCAAGGGCTCATTTTGGGGGCTCAGGTGCAGGGAGGCGGTGTGGCTGGAATGCCCACAGGTGTCACTGCTGCCGAGTGGGTGACTTTCCTCCCATTGCCCGTGTCCTCCACATTTCCCACCTTGAGACCACGTCAGAGGGGTCAGGTTGTCTGTGGGGCAACCTCCTCCTCCGAGAAGCCCTCGGGGCTGTCGGAAAGCACCAGGCTGTGGCCTCAAGGCCCCAGCTGCCCGGCCAAGCCTGACGAGACCCCAGCCAGCCTGGACCCTCTCCCAGGAAGGCGCGTGCTTGCGTGTGGTCAATGTGTTGGCTGAGTCGCACAGATCTTGCTGGTGCTGTGTGCCATTTGTTAATAACAAACACGTAAATGACCCGCACCGTGACCCAGATGCCTGTGGTGCGTGGGTGCCCCACCCCGTCTGAGTCCTCGTGCCGTCTTGCCGCTGCCACCGGCCCTGGCTTCACACGCGGGCGGGGCCGGGTGCGGGCGGGCCGACTGCGCGCCTGGCGTGTGCGGAGGGCTGGAGTCTCGGGGGCCCCCGCTCTCGAGTCTCAGGGGCTCCCCTCTGTGCCGCAGTTATGCCCAGACCTCCATTCGCTCGAGCCTGACCTTCAGCCAGGGCACCAGGCCCGGGAGGAACATGCGTCGCAAGCTGCTTGCGGTCATGCGGCTGAAGTGCTGCGCTGTGTTTCTGGATCTGCAGGTGAGCCCGCGGCCAGGGGGCGCCAGCAGGTGCCCGAGCTCAGCCCGGCCCGCTGAGAGCTACGCGTGTTAAATACATGAGTGTTTGTGTGTGCGCGAGTGTGAACACACGGGTATGAATGCCCTGAGTCCCGCCTGGGCCCCTCGTCCTGGGCACCTGGGTCCCTCCCCACGGAGGGGTGGGGGTCCGAGGCCTTGGGGCTCAGGCTCTAGAGCCACTGGGCGCTCACGTCCCGTCCCTCCCTGACTGTCCTTCCCTCCAGCAGCCCCTGCCACCATGGCAGGGCGGGGCCGCCCAGGCCACTTCCTTCTGCCTCCATCTGACCTGGTGACAGAAATTGATGTTCCGGAGGCATTTGCAATGTTTTTCTTTCTTTGTGACCCAGGTAAACAGCATCCACACGGTTTATACAAACATTTACAAGATTTTCTTGCTGCAGGCCTACAGGTGGGTTCACCAGCCACACCACCACATGCCACAGGACCCTCTGTGCCCTGGGCCTCCCTCGGCCTGGAGCACGCCCTACCCTCTGGGTCCCAGTATTTGCAGAGTTTTCAGTCGCACACGCTTCGGCTTCGTGCATGTACACGGATGCTTCTCGGTGTGGGAAGTGCCTGTGTCACCAGGCAGTGAGGGGTGGCCAGCATGGCCTGGGGTGTCCCCACTCCTGTGCCCTGACCCAGGGCCTCGCAGGGGCCTCGGGTCTCAGAGAGGATCAGGCCAGTACCGGTGAGGGTCCACAGCCCTCTGATGTCCCCCGGAAATGGGTGGTGGGACGTGGCTCCCGAAGAGCCCAGAGGTTATTCTCGCCCCACTGATCATGTGCTTCTGGAACATTCTCCATCCCTGGGAGCTTCCAGGTCGTCCCGCTGAGAACGGGGACGTGGCTGGGCAGTCGTGGATCCCTTCTGTGCCTGTGCTTTTCTGAGTCGTGGGGCGGGGGGGGACGTTTCCCCCTTCAGGCTGTGCCGATGCCTCAGGTCACATCACCGGCCCTGGCCTCAGGGTCGCAAAGTCGGGCTTTGCTTCAGCTCAGGGGAGCAGGCAGCCTCTACCCACAGTCAGGACAGATGGGTGTGTGCACCGCGGGGCCAGACAGGGGCCGAGCATCTGTGTAGAGCCCCCCTGAGTCCGCGTTAGCTGGTTGTGTATTTGTTGTGGAACGAGGCAACTGTCTCACGGGAACTGGGCACGGCTGGGTGGCTGGGTTTCCTGCCAGAAACCCCCTCCAGGCCCCAGAGCACCTGTGCCCCTTGCGGCCGTGGGGGCAGAGCCTGCCTGTCGTTCGTCCTCCGTCGTGTCCTGGGAGGGCCTCGCTCAGGGCTCCTGTCCTGTGCTCTGTGGTTGTAATGCTGCCTTTCCCTGCGTCTTCCAAACCCCCTGCCTCTGCTCTCGTGGGCGAGCTGCCTCGAGGTCTCTGACAACGTGCTCGCTATAAGCATGAAGGT
The DNA here is from genome assembly GCF_014898765.1 of Herpailurus yagouaroundi. NCBI lineage: Eukaryota > Metazoa > Chordata > Mammalia > Carnivora > Felidae > Herpailurus > Herpailurus yagouaroundi. The sequence continues at coordinate 37,052 of NW_024412377.1, read as the reverse complement.
GCCCCCACCCCCCACCCCCGTCCTGCCACACACAGCTAAAGACTGAGGTGGACACACCCTTGCTTTGCAGCCTTCCTGCAAGGGCAGGCCAGTCCCCCGGCCAGCTCCACGCCCCGGTGGCCAGGTCATGTGTACCTCAAGGAGGGGCCCCACTCTCGTGTCCCCACTTGTGGACCTGTTCTTCGTGAGCCCAGGCCCGGGACACCTGCCCACCCGGGAACATATTCAAATCCTGGGTTCAGGCGAGGCACCCTCGGCAGCTCTGTGCTCCTCGTGAGGGCACATGCGGCCCCCAGACGGCGGGTACCCAGAGCTAATGGCTTCTCTGGCCACATGCAGAAGCATCAGCCGTTTCCAAATACAGAGGCTGTGGCAGGTGGGAGGCCCTAAGAACACCACCCTTTCTGGGGCGGGAGTGTGGAAATGTGAGGCTGGCCGGTGATGAGTGGGCGAGGCCGTGTGTGTCCACGTGGCCCTTGGGGCAGGACCCTCTCGTGCAGTGTCCGATCGGAACCCTCGGGCCCAGCTCCTTTCACAGCTGAGGGTGGGCGTCGGGCTGGAGGTGCTGGGAGAGCAGCGTCCACTCAGGAGAGGTTCTCCACCTGCAGAACGTGCTCCCCCCAGCGCCCTCCCCCAGGGCTCCAGGGACCGTGCTCCCCTCTAGGGCTCTCCCCCAGGGCTCCAGGGACCGTGCTCCCCTCTAGG
>NW_024412377.1:0-31347 GCF_014898765.1 Herpailurus yagouaroundi | reverse complement strand
GGGGGGGTGGGGGGGGACTTAGGGAGGCCGGCTCGTGCCGTCTGCAGATGCGGTGGCCCTTGCCGACGGCGCACTGGCCTCTCACCCGCCCTCTGCCCGAGGGCAGCAGTCCTGTGTGCTGGGAGTGTGACGGTCATTCCTGGCCTCCTCCTGGTGGGCACCTCCGTCAGGCCCGGGCGTGTTCACACCTCTCCCCGGCCACTTGCGCAAAGGCGGGCCAGGGGTCGGCAGGGGGCCGGCCCCCGCACTGGCTGCCCGTCCCAGGGGAACGTGAGGGGCGCCCACGCGGGCCGCTGGCCCGCCTCTGCCTGGGGCTCCCCGTCTGCAGCTCGGCCTTCCTCCGGGCACCCCCAAGGATGGTCTCCGCTCCCCGTGGCCTCTCCAGAAGGTTCTGGTCCGTCTGCAGCCCAGGCCGAGCCGTGTCCCCAGGGTCCTTGCTGTTTTCTGTTTTGTGCAAGTTTCTTCGGGAAAGTGGAAGGAAGCATTTCAGCCATTAGGGTCCCTGGTGCTTGTGTTGGGGCCGTCCTTGAAACAAAATCACCTGTTTGACCCCTGGCCTCTGCCCCTGCTCCTGGGCTCGGGGTGGGGGGCAGGGACCCCAGCTGGCATCGGGAACATCAGAGGGGAAGAGGGTGGGCGGGGCCTCAGTGGTCCCTGTGTCTCCCCCCCCCCCCCACAGGGCTGTCCCTAGGGGCCAAGGGCGCCTCGGGCCCATTTCCTTCCGAGGCCGCCCGGTGGCTCTGCCTGCACGCCTTCCTGCTCAAGCTGGCTCGTCACAGCAGCACCTACAGATGTCTTCTGGGACCGCTCCGGGCGGGTGAGTGGCACAGCGAGCGCCAGCCCCTGGGGCGCCCCGCTGGGCAGGCACAGGGCCCTGTCCTCCCATGTGCTTGCATGGGCAGCATGGCCCCTCCACGTCTCACTGGTGGTGGCTGGGTCTGGAGCCCAGGTGATGGGGTTCAGGTGTCCCGGGTTGCAGGCTCTTTCTCACCGCAGGACCTGGACACCCACCGGCCACCCCACCTCCCCACACCTGCTGTCCGTGGGGAGAGGCCCCCCTCCCTCCACAAGGGAGTCCCGCAGGCCCCTGCCCCGACACTGGCACAGGGCCCCCGGCAACAAGTCTTTCCCTAACGCCCCTCTTGCCCTCCCCACCTGGTGCCCAGAGCCTGGCCTGTGCACACAGACCGTGCCTGCCTGGCCTTCAGCGGAGTCCCGAGGCCCGGGGTTGGGGAAGGCGTTTCTTCCGGGCCGGTCTGATTTCACTTGTCCCTTACAGCCAAAGCACAGCTGTGTCGGCAGCTCCCGAGGGTCACCCTGGATGCCCTGGAGGCAGCAGCCTCCCCGGGCCTGCCCGCAGACTTCAGGACCATCTTGGACTGATGGCCCGTCCTCCTGGCAGGCCGGGGCGGGCTCCACGTGCGTGGCTCCACGTCACGGGTGGGGGGGGGCCAGCTGACCATGCACCGCTGGCCAGGCCGGTGCCCGTGTCCTTGTGGAAGAGAGCCCACCCACCACCAGCTAGCGATTGGAGTCCTGTCCCTCAGCTGCTGACCAAAGGAGGGGGCAGGTGGGAGAACCTGGCTGGGGCGTCAGGCCGTCTGAATAGAGCACGTCCCGACCTTTGTCACGCCCCCATCCCACCCCCTGCTGTGGGGCAGCCCCAGTCTGGAGTGCGGGCTCAGAGAGGCATGTGGGGTGCTCGGCGGTGGATGTGGGCTCCTTCCCTGAGCTGCGTCCAGATGCGTGCCCCATCGAGCTTTCTTCCTCAGAAGCCAAGGGCCCGGTCAGCTGTTTGAGACCCATCCCTGCCCCTACCTGTGACCTTGCCCTGCCCCTCCCCCCACTTCCGGACTCTTCCCTGCTGGCCCTTGCTCAGCACACGGTGGCCCCAGGTTATCCTGGGGGTGCTCCTCTGCTTGGTTGGCCTCCTACCTCTGCACCTGCCACCTCCCCTGTGACTCCTAGGGGCCACGGGAAGAACACTCTGAGCCCTTGTTCTCATAGGCTTAAATGTTCCCACGTTTGCATTAAAGCACACACTGTGTAAGGTATCCATGCCGGTCTCTGTAATTACAGAGACTTACACTTGTGTCCCTGCATGATGTGCGGGGTCCTTGGCCTGGCAGGGGCCCCAGGGGGCTTCTGGGGCAGGGATGTGGAAGGGGGGAGGGGGAAGGGGCGCCTCCCCGGGGCAGGTGCGGCTGGGTAGGGAAGGCCCCAGCCCAGCACGCGCCCCGTCTTCAGCCGGCTCTGGCCGCACCATGGGCTCTGGAAGGGGGGGTGGGCCTGTGCCCAGGACACCGGGACTTCCAAGCACGTTTCTCCTCTGGCCGCTAGCTTCAGCGTCCACATGATCGGCGCCGTCTGGAGGGTTCCTCGGAGTGGACAGTGGGGGCATGATACGGGGGCTTGGGGGGTGGGTGGTAGCCCACTGCCCTGCATCCAGCCCTGTTCTGGACCTGGGCCAGTGGATGTGCCTGTCCGCCTGCCCTTGTCTGTCCTCTCTGTCGCTCTCCCATTTGCACATCCTGACCGCCGTGGGGCTCCTTAGTTCATGTACAGTCACATCTGTTTAGCTGGACTGTCCGTGCTCGTGTAGAGCAGACCGTCGGCCAGCAGCATGGGGGCCTGGGAACAGGTGTCCTGCGTATGGCTCTGCAGGCTGGGCTGCCTGAGCGGGGTCCCCGAGGGTGAGAACTCCACAGGGGATCCTGCTCACACACCTGCGGGCCTCCCCGGCTGGACAGCAGCAGGGTGCCCCAGACAACCTTTTGGGGGAGGCAGAGCAGTTAGAGGTGACCCGGGGAGGTGAGATGGCAGATGTCCTGGGGGTGTGACTGCACACAGGCATTCCCCACCCCAACTTTCTGATTCAGCAAATCTGGGGAAGGCCTGGGATTTGCACCTTTATGGAGTTCTAAATGAGGCTGGTGCCATGGGGGACCCCATGCTGAGAACCACTTCAGGGTGGATGGGGCCATCTTTTAAGCAGTGAGTGGCCCCCGGGGCAGAGCAGGCAGTGTGGCTCCAAGGTCAGGGTTAGGAGTTTGGAGGTGTGTAGAGGGCAAGGTCATGGGGGACGCAGCTGAGGCCATCGGGGAAGTGACCAGAGGTCCTGGAGAGGACTCATAGAAAGTAGAGGGTCAGGAGCCCCGCCCCGGCCCCTTGGCCTCCCTGGTCAGACCCTCACCCAATAGGCCACCCCGGGCTCACAACCCCTGGGAGGTGCCCCAGGAAAAGATGTGCTGTCCTTGGGGCTGTGGGCTTTCTCAGGGTGCCCTGCTTCCCGTCCATTAAGGATGAGCCCATGTGTGGGAGACACTCACGTGCCCTTGCAGACCACCAGGTGGGGACTGTGCTGTGCATGTGGGGCTATGCAGGGTGCTGGACAAACATCCTTGAACAGATGGAAAAAGCTGGAAGGATTGTGCAGAGGGTAGCTCAAAGGGGGCATAGCCTGTGAAGAAAGGGCCCCACCAGGGAGCTGGCTCTCTGTCCTGTCCCCCGCAGCAGTGGGAATACCCGTAAACGAGCAGTTCCCAAGGCTTTCTTCCAGGGTGTCCCTGATGGGGCCACATGACAGAGGTGGTGGGATACCATCAACTGGACATTGGACGGGGTCGGTGCTAATGCAGCCCAAGTTATCCAGGAGCGAATGTGTCTCATGTTGGGGTTTATGGATATTGTCTTTATGGCCGCTGCCAGGCTGAGCATCCAGATGACTGAGCTGACACGTTTATGGCCGACCCAAGTCCAGAGAGGACGTCGTCAGCACACCGGAGGTGAGCAGTGCAGAACTGAGCCCCACCCAACCCCCCCCCCCCCACCGGCCAGCCCCGTGGTGCCCTTGCTTTGTAAACACAGGGAGGACAGACTGCCCAACACGGGGGACACCCCCAGGACCCCTCACCGGGCGTCTGGGCACCCGCCGCTGGCCCCCACCCACTCACGTGCCAGGGGCCCGGTTCTGACGTTTCCGTCACAGACCAGACCCAAGACGGCACCCACTCATCCTCTACACACACCAGAGTCTTCTGGTACAGGTATTTTGTCGGCATTTTGCTCAGGATCACGAATCTGTTTTGAAGTGTTAAACCCTTGAAAAGACATGTGCTTGGTCAGGCTCAGTCACTGAAACTTCCTGGTTTTCCTCTTTCGAAAGCCACCGTGCGCACTGCCAGAGCTCCTCCAGGTGAAACGTGGAAATAGGATTTGTAAAAGGCAAAGGAATTCAGTTTTCTGGCCTTCCTTAGATCTAAGCTGCATGTAGAGAAGCTCTTTCACTCATGCACCCTGCAAACGTGTGTGCAGTAGGTGAGTTCAAGGTGAGTAGCTCAAGAGGAGACATAGATGGTGTCCCCAGGACCCCCGAAGCGCTGAGTGGTTTACCCCTTGAGCCCCGGTTCCTGCCCCTCCCTCAACTGCCACACCCCTGGGTGCGTGCTTGGCACCTGGCCACGTGGATACGCTCCTGTGGAGGACACTGTAGAGTAAAGGGCTTCCCAAACCTGGGTGCCCTCAGAATTGCCCAGGCAATGTAGGAGGTGGAGTAGTGACCCCCCAAGAGCACCTACTTCCTAACCCCAGAACCTGCAAGTGTTGTGTGACATGGCAAAGGGGAATTATGTGTGCAGGTGGGATTAGGTACCTTATCAGTTGACCTCAAGATGGGGAGATCATGCTGAATTACCCAGGTGCACCCAGGGAGATCACAGGGTGAAAGGAGGACGGAGAAACGCGGGGGGAAAAGACTCGCTGACCTCACTGGCTTGTCCAGGCAGGAAGGGGCCACGAGCCCAGGATGGCAGCATGGGGGCCAAGGCGCAGAGCTACCCGTGGGACTTGGGGCACATTTCGGGGGGGGCACTCTTGAGTTAAATCCTTTGTAATACTCAGCTCCACTTGGGAGTGGGGGAGGGGGCAAGAGCATCTGCGACAGGCGTCCTGGACAGGGTACCCTGTGACCCTCCAAGAGACTTTGTCGGCCGGGACTTTTCAGCACCCCGGACAGCGTTTGTCCTGCCCAACAACAGGAAGGCCATCTGTGGTCTCCTGTGGCAAAGTCTCCTGTGTCGGGGCCCACCTCCTTAGATCTGATGCCTGGTTCACAGTGTTGTCAGAGGAGAGAGAGAGGGGAGGAGGAGGAGAGGAAGGAAATGGATGGAGGGAGCGAGGGAGGAATTGGATAGAAGAATGGAGGGAGGAAGGACCTGGGTGGCTCAGTTGGCTAGACATCTGATTCTTGATCTCAGCTCAGGTCTTAATCCCAGGGTCCTGTGCCCTCCTGTGCACCCCTTCCTCCAACTCTGTGTTGGGGTCCACGCTGAGCGAGGAGCCTGCTTGGGGTTCTCTCTCTCCCTCCCTCTCTGCCCCTCCCCTGCTCTCACTCTCTCTCTCTCTCAAAAATAAACAAATAAATATTAAAAAAAATAAGAATGGAAGGACAGAGATGGGGGAGGGAGGGAGGAAATGGATAGATGGATGGAAGGAAGGGGTTGGAGGAAGGGGTGCATGGGAGGGCCGGTGGAGGTGGTGAGCATGCTGGAGCTGAGAAATGAGGAGGCGCCCCTGCACGGAGGCTGCAGGAGGCGTGGTGTGCAGTGAGTGGTGCCACTCTCCTCTGGAAACAGTAGGAACCTGTTTCTGTTCCTTCTTACACATATTCGAGTCTCTGAGAAAGTGTTTAAAGGACAAAGGGTAGTGTTTCTCAGAAAGAAGGTCGGGAGAGTGGCCAGCACTCACTGGCGCTGGCTGTGGCTCCAGCCAGACCCCAGCCCTTGCCTGTGCTCATGCAGGGAGGACCCATCCTGGGATGGGAGTGGCTGGGCCATCGCTCTGCAACGGCTCCCCGCACGTCGGTCATAGCAGACTCTGCCCACGCACAACCCAAGTGCTCCAGGCACAGAAAGGGGCTTCTGTGGGCGAAGGCTTCGCTTCAAGCTCACCATGGGGACAGCCTCCACTTTTCCTTGGAGGTCACCCTTCAGGCTCCCTCAACTCTTACGGTGCCAGGCCCTCGGCTGCACAGGCCCTGAGATGTCTGCACAGAAACACGCTCCCCCCCCCCCCCCCGCCCGTCCTCCTCCCGTGGATTCCCTTGCTGGGCTCAGCATCTGGCCACCCAGGTGGCAGGGCCCCAGGAGCTGGACACCAGGCTCTCTCCCATTTGGAGGACAGTGTGGACCATAGGGATGGAGGCAGGCTGTACCCAGAGCAGGGTCTGGGGAGCGCGACGGTGTTGGGAAGCAGCAACCACAGGCCTCAGGATGGGGGCAGGTGTAATGTGAGCACGTGGCACACGGGCTGGCCCTCCCCGCCACCCCCTGCCCAGCCCTCAGCAGGCCCCTCCGCCCTACAGCTTCGGGCACCTGTCCAGCCCGGTGTCCTTCTTCCGTCTGTGTGCAGCGAGCAGCTGGGCCAGTGCCACGGCCGGGACCCACAGTATAGGCAGGAAGCACAGGAGGACACAGGCGGCCTGCGCCCAGCCCGGGTAGGACTTCTCCTGCCGAGACGGGAACCGCACCTAGAGGGACACGCGGCCACGGTGACTGAGCGGTGTGGGGCGGCCTCACCCTGCCTCTTCTCCAGGGGAGGGGGCGCGGTACGGGGCCCTGAAGCCTCGCGGGGATTGGGGGTCTGGGGTTCGGGACACTGTGCCCTGCAGAGAGCCTCCCACCAGCCTGAGGGGCTGCTCCAGCCTGACCTGCTGGACGCGGGCGGACCCTGTACCCCCCCGCCCCCCGCTCCCTTCTCTGTAAGGCGGGGCAACACCGCCCACCTGACTTGAGGCACCTCTTTTGAGGCCAACGTGAGGCACTAGCGTGTGAATCTGATAGGGCAAAATTCGTGAAAATTCTTGACAAATGTGCCACTGCTCCTTCTGCAGTGTGTGGCAATGTCACACTGGGGAGAAGACGCTGCAGCACAGACGAAGTTTTGAGGGGCCAGAGGTGGCGGCCGGTCAGGGCGTCACAGCTCCGAGTGCAGCCCAGGGGACAAGGGCTGGCCCCAGGGAGTGACCTATGCTCCTGTCCTTACGCGGCTTGGTGGCAGCTCAGCGACATGCATCCTGCACACCTTCCTTCAACTCGGACCAGGAGTGGGCATCCGTGGGCCAGCCCCAAGGTGTGTGCGAGGGGTGGCTCGAGGCCACGTCCCTGCGTGAGCCGCTCCAGGATCTGAGGGTTGCTCTGGTCCCCCCACCACTGACCGGGGCCCACGGCCCCTGCCAGAGTCAGCTCTGATGCTGGAGTTCCGGCGGCCTAGGGTCTCGGCCAAGGCGGCCCACAGGGTCACGCAGGGCAGCACCGGGGAAGGGCCGGGCCAGGCCCCCCAGAGGACGTACGTATTGGGCGTCCCAGGCCTTGTAGCTGAGCGGCGTCCGGGCCAGGGTGGCAACGTAGGCCACAAAGATGGTGAGCAGTAGCAGCGGGCTGACAACCTTCCAGGTCACCTGCCAGTAGAGGCCGGGCCGCCTCCCCGTCATGCTCTCTACGTCATCGCTGAACCTGCCACAGGGACACCGGGCTCGGGCTCACAGGGCCACCGAGATGTGGCCCACGGGGCCGTCCCCCACCTCCGCGCTGAACTTTCTGAGCCGCCGTCAGCTGGGGCAGCACTCTCGGGTCCTGGCGGGGACTCACCCCACCCCCCCAGGCCTGCGTGGAAAAGGTCCGAGCAATCAGATCGATCGGGGGAGAGGGCTGGACAGGCGGGCCTCCTGGGGCCTCCCAGCCTCTGCCAACCCCAAGGAGGAGGCTGGCCCGGGCCCCAGTAAGTTGCCCCGGGCAGGCCCCGTGGACCTCCCCCTGAGGGAGGCTCCAGCTGCCGAGAGACAGTGTGGGCAGTGGAGCCCCGACGGGCCCCATCCGTCCTGAGACCCCATGGCTGGTTGTACCCAGGGCTCACCGTGTCTCCCCACGTTGTGGGCCAGCCCCGCTCCTGCCTGTCTAGGTGGCCAGCGTCCCTCCTTGGGACGAGACCTCTGGGCCCTGTACCCACAGAGTAGCGATGAGGAACCCCTTGAGGAACAAAGACAGAGGTCACAACTGCTGGGACCATCTGAGCAGGGCTATGGTTGGGGCAGCAGGTGTGTGACAGGTGAGACTGACAGGTGTGAGTATAGGTGTGAGTACAAGTGTGAGCACAAGTGGGACAGGTGTGAGTCCAAGTGGGACAGACGGGCACGGATGTGGGGACAGGTGTGACAGGTGTGAGCGCAGGTGTGCAGTGGGCCGACACGGGCGGGATGGGTGGGACCGAGAGGGGCGTTCTCAGAGGCCTCTGGGATGGGGGCGACCTTAGCAACCTGCCCTGCCTGGTTGGAGACCAGCCATCTTGCCACCACCACCGCCCCCCCGCAGAAGGTTGAAGGTCGCACAGCCAGGGGGAGCAGAGCCCCCAGGGCGCTTCTTGGGAGCTCTGGGAGCTGCCCCGTTTGTTTTGGGGAGAGGCTCAGGCGGTCCCGCCCCGTCCTGTGCTGCCCGGGAGACCAGTTGCTGGATGCCCGGACGCCGTACCCTCAGGGGCGCGGGGAGCAGAGGGCGGGGCCCCAAGGGGCGGCTCACTCACCGCTGCACCCCATAAACGTAAGCCACCCCGACCACTTCAAAGAACGCAAAGACCATGAGGTTCAGAGGCGCAGCGTAGTTGTCGAAAATCTCCAGCCAGTAGTTTCCCGACTGCAGCGTGAAGCAGATCGCCGAGAGGAAGCAGACCAGGCAGGCCAGCCCTGGGGGAACGGGGCCCCATGGTCTGAGTGGCACCCGGCCTCCGCGGCCCCCGCCCCGGCCCGTGCGCCCTCTCTCCTCGTCCGCTCCTCCCGCCGCCGCCCTGCGCCGTGGCCAGAGACAGGAGGGCACGGGATGGCGGCTAGGCGTCGGTGAGCAGTGCTGGGGCCGGTCGGGGGTGGGGGGGCCGGTCTGCGCCTGCCCGGCCCCCTGCTCTCCTGTGCTGGCCCTCGTGGGCTGTTGGGTCAGGGAGAGAGCCACCGAGACCAGCCCAGCCTTCCCCCGGGACCAGGCCACAGCCCCAGAGCCTTCGTGGACGAAGGGTGTCGGGACGGCTGGTGGGAGGACGGGGGATGGGCCCGTCCACTCACCAGTCAGGACCTCCTTGGGGATGAATCTGTGCGTGACCCCCATATCCAGGAGTGGCGTAATGATGCTCTCCATGTTCCCGAACATGGACGACAGGCCCAAGGTGAACAGCATCCCAAAGAAGAGCACGGCCCAGCCGGGGGCCCCCGGCATGTGGAGGATGGCTTCCGTGAAGATAATGAAGGCCAGCCCCGTGCCGGAGGCGCTCTGCAATGCACGTGCGCCAGCAAGACCCAGGTGACACACCGTGGTGACCGACAACCCCTCCCCAAGGGGAAAGCAGGGGCCCCACCCTTTCTGGCCGCAGGACCAGCCACAGCTGTGCTCCTGAGGGGACAGAACCTCTTCCCCTTTAACACCTCGCAGCCAGCGGGTGACCGCGGGCCCTGGGACGTTGGGCTCAGGTGCCCATCAGCTGCCCCGAGAACCCGCCTTCTGATGGCCCACCCCAGCCTGCTGCCCCCGCCAGACACACTGCATCTGAGGCCACAGGCGCTCTGGAAGCCAAGCCTGGCCGAGGCACGGGGTCGGCCCAGTGTCCTTTATCCACAGCCCGCAGGCCGGTCTGGGCCAGGCCTGTGGAGAAGGTTTGCGGCCCCTCAGGTACCTTGTCCAGAAAGTCTTCCAGGCGGCAGGTCTCTAGGCAGAGCCGGGCCACCCTCTCGGGCTGGGTGGCGTTCAGGTGCGTGAGGACGGCAGCATAGTCGTCCCTGTTGACGCTCTGGTCCGGGAGCTCGAATGCGTTGATGAGCTGGAGGATGTTTCTGCAGAGACAGAGGCCGGCGCATGATGGGCTGGGCGCCCTGCACCCCGGAAGCACCCGGGAGGACAGCAGCACTCGCAGGGGGTGCTGAGGGACCGGGCCTGCGGGGACGCTCCCCGAGGGCCACAGTGGGGTGGTGGCAGCACGCTGGCCTCCTCGACCTGGGCCCCGGGGCGGCGCCCTGGAAGTGTTTCAGGAAGAACCGGGGCCCCTGCTTTCCGGCCGCCTGCTGCCTCCGTCAGTCGCTCCCTGTTTTCAAGGCTGGCGGCTCATGCACAGGCCGGTAGGCGTCCCCGGGCGTTTCGATCTGCCCACTTGCTGTGTGCGTCCGTGACCCTGACGTTAGGACCGGTGCTGCTTCTGGGGTTGGCAGTGGCCGGGCCCAGAGTTGCACCGACGCCCTGCCTTCCACGAACACCTTCACAGTCCGCTCAGCGCCGTCGTGATCGCGCTTTTGTGCTCTTTGCCGGTGATTTGCTATTTAAAGTGTCCCCCGAGTGCGGCGCTCGAGTGCAGTCTGGTGTCCCACGTGCCAGGCGGCCGAGCCGGGGTGCACAGGGGAGCCTCGTCAGCCCTGCCGGAGTCACTGCCGCCACCCTGGGCAGTGTCCACGGACCGACACTCGTTCACAGTGCTCCGTGGAAACAGCTGGAAGTACTGACCCCCCCCCCCCCCCGGCCCCCACTGGAGGTCACGCTGTTCACCGTGTGGGCGCTGCAGCCTCTGGTACATTCCGCAGGGTGCACGCACCCTGCTGTGCCCAAGCTCAGGCTGCCCGTGGCACAGCTGCTCTGTCTCCCCCTCTGCCCTCAGCGTGGCCCGAGCGTGGTCAGAACAGGTGGCGCTGTGGACAGGGGCCTGGTCATGGGGCCACTCTGGGCGCTGTGGGCGCTTGGCAGCTGGTACAGGGTGTGCCTCTGCTCCGCTCTGGTTTCTGGTGGGTGAGCCACCGCCGTCTGCAAGCTAGAATCAGCCGTCTTGGCACAGCTGGGCCATCGATGCAGTAGCTCCAAATGTGAGGCCATCCCGACCGCCTCCATGTCCTGGGCTTTTGTGGCAAATGACCACAGACGGCCTCGAAGCAACATTCATCCTCCCCCAGCGCTGAGGCCAGAAGTCCCAGGTAGGGGTGTGGGCAGGGCTGCGCTACGTCCTGAGGCTCCGGGGGAGGGTCCTTCCCGCCTCTTCCAGCCCCTGGTGCCCCAGGCGTCCCTGGGCTTGTGGCCGCGTCCCTCCAACCCCTGTCTCTCTCATCCCATGGCCTCCTGCGTGTGCGTGTTCACGCGTGTGTGCACACACGCATGCCCCTGCCTGTCTCTCATGAGGAGCCCGCTCACTGGGTCATGACCTCATCTTAACCCACATCTGCCAAAGACCCCACGTCCGCATCAGGTCACATTCCAGGCTGCGGGTGGACGCGGGCTTCTGGGGACTCTCCACCTCACTCCCTAGGGATATAAGAGTGGTAGTGTGGGGACCTGTGCTCCGCGGACACCTCACCCTCAGAGCCACCACGGGCACCGTGCTCACCTGTCCAGGCAACGCCCGTGGTCATTGGCCGCCTTGAATCCCAGAACGGAAAACATAGCAATGGACGCGTAGAGGGAGGTCAGGCTGTTGACCAGGGAGATGATCACTGCGTCCTTCTCACAGTTGTTCCTGGCGGACACACGCACACTGTGCCGCTGTGCTCCGGGCCACTACGCACACACCCCCCCCACGCCCCACCCTGCACACGGAGCTGGTATGCCGGCGGCCCTGAGCGCCGGCGCTGTTCCCGACGGTCTCCGGACTGGCTCGGACCCCTCCCCACTGACCCCCTCCCTGCCCACACCACCCTGCTGACCCCTCCCTGACCACACCTCCCTGCTGACCCCTCCCTGACCACACCTCCCTGCTGATCCCTCCCACTGATCCTTCCCTGCTGACCCCTCCCACTGACCCCTCCCTGACCACACCTCCCCGCTGACCCCCTCCCTGCTAACCCCCACCCCAAAAGCCTCCCTGCCACGCACCCACCCCAGCTCGGGGCTGTGGATTGGCTAAAGCCCTCGGCCCCCGCCCTGCCCCCAAGGCCTGGGCACAGGCCGCTGAGGATGACACAGGGCACCGTGGAGCAGCCTTGCTGAGATGGTCTCCGTGTGAGAGAGCGCCCGAGCCCCTTGGAGCAGGCTGGGGCGGTCACTTGTCAGGGGCAGTCGTGTGAAGCACCCAGGCCCAGCACCCGCATCCCCACCCCTGCGCCTCTGAGGGGAGAGGTTCTGGCCTCCGCGTAGAACCATGTTCGCGTGGAGGTGGCCTGGTTTACGACGCGGCGGATGGTGCGTTAGTGACCGAGCAGCTCGGGTCTCCCCCACGAGGTGGGAGAGTGAGCAGCGACCAGGGAGGCTGACACACACTGGGTCTCTGCTTTTCTGGCCTTGTGCGTGGCACACATACGTGGTCCCGTTGGCGTCAGCCTCCCTTACAGCCTTGTTCCTGGGATTGATTATCCGGCGCTCTTCCTCCGGAACACGCCAGAAGCTGCCGTAGGGGCCCTAACCCCAGCCCTCAGGGGATGGCTGAGTAGCTGGTAGAATCCCCGCGAGTCCCTTCTTATCACAGGTTCACAGCAGCTCACCCTCCCCCTGCGCGGGGTGTCCCGACGCGGGCGCTCTGTGCTGCTCCCAGGAGCTTGGGGACAGGAGGCCCGGGACCCGCCCTGAGTCCGGCCCCTACCTGTGCGGGTTGTAACTCGCAAAAGCGATGTGTCCTCCGAAGGCCAGGGACAAGGAAAAGAATATCTGTGTGGCTGCATCCAGCCACACGCGGGGGCTCTGGAGAATCCGCACCTGGAAAGACAGGGGGACCCCGTCGTGCAGCAGACAGGCCACACTGACCGGGGAGCCCACAGCCCCGGATGTCCCAAACGGGACATGTGAAATAAACCCACGGCTCCCATCTGCGTGGGGCACACGGGCTCTGAGAACGCGGCCGACAGGCCTCTCGGGGCTGAGGTCCCAGTGACAAGACGCAGGCATGCTTCCTCTGCTCCTCGAAGACGTGGGGGCTCTGAGCGACTGAAGGGCCCCGGCAGCTCCATGTGCACGCGCTCCCTGGTGTTTCTGCTGCGGGGGACGGGACGGGCAGGCCGAGCCCACACCCTGTGCGGCCCCCGGAAACTCCCAGGGGACGCCGGAGGCCCACAGACGTGGGGTGGTCTAGGAGGGTGCGGGCTGCGGCCCTTTACCTGGCGGGGTGCACGCAGCGGGAGAAGCCCTTGGAGGTGGGGGGTCTGGGCACTAGGGGTGGGACGTCCGGGGCCCCGGCCGGCTTCTCCTCTGAACCCCACCCGCAACATCCCTCAGGCACCAAAGTCCACGTGTCACGAACCAAGCCCTCCGTCTGCTCCCTGCACCCTGACCCTACCCTCCTCCCTGAGACCCCATAGCATCCCCCCCGCCCTCACCCCCACACGGCCCCGGGTGCCCTGGCCTGTGGCTCACGGCCATGCACATGGCCAGGGGATGGAGTGAGCTGGGCTGGGCTCTGGGTCTGACTCAGGTGTTTCCAGAAGCCCAGACTTCAGTTCAGACCAACTTACATCTGGCGTGAACAGGTACGTTAACCCTTTGACCGCCCCGGGCAGGCTGAGTCCTCTGATAAGGAAGATTGTCAGGACCAGGTAAGGGAACAGGGCTGTGAAATAAATTGCCTTAAGAGAAAAAAATCGTTAGACTTTGCAATGGTATCCGTTCGGTACAAAACCTTTAAGAGGCAGACGTGACGTGAACGCCTCAGTGGCCAGGCTCCCGTCTCTCATCCGGGATTCAGGCTGGGGGGAGGCGGCCAGCAGCCCGGGGCCTGGGGGTGTGGGCCCCAGTCAGTCTCTGAGGGTTGGGGGCTCACGGGGACGGTCACACGTGGGTTCACATATGCCCTTGTGTCTGTGGGTGGGCACGGTCCCCACGGGGCAGGTGGGCCTCCCTCCTCCCCTGCCCCCCCCCCCCGGTGCCCACAAGTGGCCACTTCGCAGGGACCACACACCCACCCGCACCCCTTTCCCCAGCCTAGGACCAGGGCCCCGTCAGGTGTGGTCAGGGGTCCACACAGAAGGAATCCGCAGACGACGGACGGTCTTCCCTCCCCACCGCCCCCAGGTCCCCGAGCACAGACTGACTGGGGAGTCGCCCGGATGCCTCTCTAGGGCGTCTGCCTCAGGGTCATTTGGAGTTTCTGGCTGGCTTGTTGGGCCTCACGGTTGCTTTGGTCTAATTCAGTCATTCCGGTCCTCTAAGTCATGAAGATGCTCACGCGAGAGCAACTATAATGCTCACACCCGACTGAGTAAGTGTGCAGGCACGTGCACACGCCGGGATCTGTGTGAGAGGGCACAGCTGTGTGTCGGGAGCCGCGTCGCTGGCGTCGTGAGGGGGGATGTGTGAAGCCCCGGGCCTGTCCACGCCCCGGGAGAAGAGAGGGTGCACGCCCGAGGTGGGCTCGTGGGCCCGGGGCCCCCTGGGTCCTCTCTGCTCAGGAACCACGTAACTATCGCTACAAGACGGTAAGCTGTTGAACACAAATGTGCCAGCCACGCACCCGCTGCTCACAGCAGTGTTTGTGAAATGTGTGCCAGTCGGGGGGAAGCGGAGGGGGCAGTGCAGCGGGAGCGAGGGCCCCTGCCTCACTCGGTGGGCAGCATCGCTCCCAGAGGGACTGATGGCCGAGCCCCGAATCCATCCCTGAGACTGAACGGTCGCCGCCGAGAAGCTGGCACAGGACGTGGACGGGCATCACCAGAAGTACCCGGGGACCGGGAGAAGCGGGGACGGAGAAGGGAGGGGACCCGCGGGACACAGGATGGCGGGCTGAGACCAGATTCAGAGTCGCACCAAACGCAGATGGTCTGAACAGCCAAACAAGGGCAGGGACTGCCAGCCCAGGAAAAGAAGCAAGACCCGAACCGGGTGTGTCGACGAGAAACACACCTGACACGTAGAGACCCGAACAGGTTAAAAGGAGAAAGCGAAACACCTGCCACGTTCACAGAGCGGCGCAGGGTCCTCACATCTGCACCCTCCCAGCACAGCCTCCCAGCAAACACTGAGCCGAAGGGAGCTGGGCAGTGGGGTCCGCCCCAGGGGCTCACCTTCCCCGTGGATTCGATGCCTCTGATGACACACAGGTACACGACGGCCCAGGACGCGGCCAAGCAGGCCAGCAGCCGCCACTGGATGGAGCCGCTGTCGCTGATGTCGGCCGTGATGTTCAGCGTCCGCCGGTACCAGAAGTAGCTCACGGGGCTGCTGGCCTGGCACTCTGCCTCGAACCCTGGAACCCGGGAGGGCCCGTCAAGGGCTGGCCACGGGGCTCGGGCCTGGATCCGGGCTCTGCAGGCCTCCGCCCGGGGGTGCAGTTCGTAGATCATTGTCCTGGGGCTGCTGGCTGAGCACCAGGCACAGCAGGTGAGACCCGTGCCCTCTGCTGCCCAGGGTGTCCAGCTGAGGCCTAGAGGGCTGACCCGGGGAGCTCCGGGGCCCAAACTTGCCCCCCGCCCAGTCTGGCCTTTTTCAGAACGTGCCAAACTCAAGTTAGTATCAGCAGAGGCAGGAAGGGAAGGGGGGGGGTTGCACAGCTGGGCAAGCCAACTGGAAGACAGCTTTGACGCTCTCCCCTGACGGAGCGCTTGGCCCAGGTCTGGACTTAAGTCAGCAAGAGCCGAGGTGACAGCCACTCACCCTCCCGCCTCCGGGCAAGCACGAAGCTGTGCTGTGAGTACAGGGGTCCCTGGGGGGCCCCGGGTCCATCAGGGGTTGGAGTCAGTGGGGTGAGAACAGGATTTCAAATGTGATGCTTCGGGGAGCCCGTGCGGGGCCCCTGGGGGCCAGGGCACTGAGCCTCCCAGCCCTCAGCACTACCTGTGCGGTTGAGGTCCAGCGGGCACGAGCCCCAGGGGAGCGGGTTCTGGAAGGAGTTGAGGAAATACCACAGCACCCACGTCAGGACGGTGTTGTAGTACAGGCTGACCAGAAAGGACACGGTGAGGCAGCCCAGCCCTGCGGACGGGCGACAGTCGGCGCCTCGCCGGGGTCCCGGCCACCCCGCTCCTCCTCCCTGCCGTCCCCAAGGCCTCCCGCCGCCCGCCCCGCCACTGGCCTGCCTCTGGCCGCACGCACTCGGGGGCCACACGCCGTTTTCGCGGCCACGTGGCACTGCCCTCAGCTGCACTACGGTCTGCGCTTCCGCTGGCCTCCCGGGGAGGCCTTCGGGAGGCACCGTAGCCACCTGGCGGGGGGTGTCGTGTCACAGACCCAGGGGTGCAGCTCGGCCCCCCCCCCCTGCAGCGCCCACCTCACAGGCACCCCAGGCCCGGGCCTCTCCTCTGCCCGGGGCCTCCCCGGACACTCGGGAGCTCCCGGGATGTGTGTGCGCTCGGCGCCTGTGGGACACACACCCACGTGACGGGGGACAGCCTGCTGCCTGCCTCCTCCTCGCGCTCTCTGGGGTCACCCCACACGGCGCCCCGCACCCGGGTCCCCGCTTGGGCTTTGGGGGAAAAAAACGGCCTCCTGGGATGGGCGTCCTCAGACCGTGACTGGAGCTAGCTTCACAGGGGCGCCACCGCGTGCGTGTCCTGCCCCGTCACGTCCCCATCACGTCAGGGCGTCCTTGGGGCGGGTGCGAAGCCACCAAGCATGGCCTGGCGTGACAAGCCGACACGGGGCTCCCACGGGACCCGCGGTCTCCCGCCCTCCCAACCGCTACGGGCGGGGGGGCAGGGGTGGGGGCAGCCTACCCACTCCGCCCAGGTAGGGCGACACGGCCTTCCACACCCCGACGCTGCCCGTCCGCAGGTGCTGGCCGATGGCCAGCTCGATGTGGAAGAGCGGGATTCCCTCGAGGACCAGGGCGATGAGGTAGGGGATGAGGAAGGCCCCTGCGAAGACACAGTGGTCGCCGGAGGGTCACTGTCTGCCCGGTGGGGCCTCGGGCTCGGGGAGAGGTACCCGCGGCCTCCCGAGAGGGGACCCGGGCCCGCACGTCGGGCCCTGGTTCTGCCACCGTTTGAAGCTGCTCGACACGTCCCACCGTGTGACGCTGGGGCGGAGGGTTTCCCGCCACCAAGGGCAGTCTTGTCCTTACGGGGACGCCCCGAACCCCCGTTACGGGCCCTCCTGTGACGTGGGGCTGCTCCGTGCTCTTGGGGGAGCGCTGGAGCACGGTGACGTCCCGCCTGAGTACGGGCTGGGACCTGTCTCTCCACGCCTTGGGCCGAGCGGGGCCTCTGCTCCCTGTCCGGGCGCCGGGAGGTGTGGGGCGGGGGCTCCAGAGGCCTCCAAGGGGACCCACACGGGGTGGGCCTCCAAGAGCACCCCTTGGGGTGGCTGGGGGAGCTACGCCTTTCCACGTGGTGAGCCAGCTGTAGAAGGAGTGGAAAAGCCACGGGGTTGAGGAGTGAGGCGCCTGGCCTCTCCTGGAGCCCACAGCCCCGAGGGGTCCGACCTGGTCGCCTGGGGGGGCTCCTGTGGGGAGATGCCGATTCCCTGAATCCCGCTGGACTCCGAGATGCTCTCATTCTGCCGGGGGGAGGGAGTCCCGGTCCCGCTACGGTGGGAGCCGCATTTTCTTCCAGGTAACCACAGTCCGTGGACACACTGGCCCTTAGACGCTCCGGGACTGACAGCCACTCCTCCCCCCTGCATGCACGGGCCTCAGAAACGCCAGGGAACTGCACTGGCCGAAATGGGTGCAGGGCAGCGACCGTGCTCCCCGCGTCTGCCTGGCTCGGCTGAGACTGACTCTCCCCCATGAGCCGCGGGCTTGCCCTCATCGTCTGCCAGCCTCCCCCTCCTCTCTTGGGTCGCCATCAGACGTTTTGACACGGAGGTGGGGCCCCGGACGGGGCTACATGGCTACAGAGCCCTCAGCCCACATAAGCTTCTGCACAGGGCTCCCGTGTTTGGGGCAAAACAGTGCTTGCTGGGGTCGTCCATGTAGCAGCGAACAGGTGGAGGGTCAGGAAAGTACAATTCTGAGGACACTCGGCCTCAGTGGCCACCCCGGGGAGGGGCGGGGAGGGGACAGGGCCTCAGGGGCTGGCTGAGGTCAGCCGGCAGGGAGCACCTGAGGGGGGGTGGGGACAGGGCCGGGGGCGGGGAGGGGCGGGGCCTCAGGTGCTGGCTGAGGTCAGTCCGGCAGGGAGCACCTAGGAGGGGCAGGGCCGGGGAGGGGTGGGGAGGGGAGCTTGTCTTCGTAGCTAAGCTGGTGCAGCTGAGTCTGCCGTGCTTGGGGGAGAAGAAACAGAGCAGGTCTGTGATTACAGAGACCGTGCGGTTAGGAGGGGGCATCTCTGTGCGTGAGGGGCATGTAAGCCCTACCCAGAGAGCGTGCCGACCGCGGCTTAGGTGAAAACCGTGCCTGTCGGGGGATGGCTGCTGGTCCCAGGAGGACCCAAGCATGTGCTTAGAGGAGTGGGACTCGAGCCCCACCAGACCTCCAGGCTGGCGATTCGGTGGGCTGTGCCTCCGAGCGGAATGTCCACGAGACCCCGAGCCACCTGGTTTGGAGAGCTTCCAGGCCGGTGAACACAGGCGGTGCTGGGAGGGCGCTGTGCCGGGAGCTCTGTCACCCCCACACCTGGCCCCGTGCACGCCTTCCGTCTGGCGGCTCCTGAGCCGTGTTCCTTATAAAAATCTGGTAACAGTAGCGAACTGCTCTCCTCAGCTCTGTGAACCTGAGGTGGGGCTGGGCGCAGCCCTGAGTTTGTAGCAAAGTCAGGTAAGAGCTGTGGGTCAGCAGGGGACCCGCCACTTGAGGTCCGATCCTGAGCTGGGGGCCGTGCCGTGGGCCGAGCCCTCGACCTGAGGGGTCTGTGCTCAGTTCAGGGAGATGCGGCGGAAATGGGTTAAATTCTGCCGAGTCTCGGAGAACCGGTTGGTGTGGCAAACACCCTCACGCGTCCGCCGTCCGAGCTCGAGAGAAGCGGGAACTTTTCTTGTCTCGTCCCCGCCGGTCTCCGGGGCCGCTGAGACCACACTTCACGTGCCCACGCGGGGCGTCTGGGAGAGCCCCGTGCATCACCAGTGCCATCACCACGTGAGGCTGCCGGAGGCGACGTGCACCCGTCCCACGTGCTCAGCAGGTGGAGGAAAAGACGGCCCGTGCGTTCAGAGCCCCACACCGCTGAGAATCAGCAGATCAGGATGGAGAGAACGGCCAGGGGACAGAGGAGAAGACAGGAGAGTGACGTGCTGTCTGTGTGGAGGGTTGACGCGGTGTTGCCAGCGGGAAATCCTTCCCCACGCAGACCAGACCCCACCCGACGCCTGCGAAGCCCTGAGAGTCTCGTGCGCATTGACGACCCGGCCGTAAAGGTCACGTGGGAGGTCAACAGCCAATACAGAAGCCAGTGCAAGAGAGGAGCATGGCGACTCTCCCTACGGGACGGCCAACCGCAGTGATTAATTCCGTGCGACTTTCCGGGCAAGGTTCTGTCGCCTGGATGGAGCCTCCGGAAACGGAAGTCCGGAACGTGGCAGTGCGGAAATCCTGGACCGCTTACGAGATGACCCACTTGTGTTGCCACAGACGCGGTTAGAAGGGTTCCTGGGCTGAAGCCCGAGACCCCGGCAGGTGCGCCAAGAGGCCACTGGTGGGTTCCACGTCCCTTTCTCTGGGAAGCGCTGACCGCTCACCAAGAAGCCGGGTGGGTGTGAGAGAATCACGTGGAGGTGCGCCCAGGGTTTTGCTCAATTCTGTGACGATGTTGCCCTTTACAGACCTGAATAATCACTAATGAGAGAGAAAGTATCCACCCTCAGGAGCGTGAGTTCGCGCAAAATAAAAATGTGATCTGTTATCTGCTTATCACTTACATCTTCTTATCGAAATATTCAGTAGTGGCCAAAGTGAGACAAAATAGGGCATTCTCACACGTGAGAGTTCCTTGTTCAGGAAAAGTAGGAGTTTTGAAACGTATTTCCCGACATTTCACCGAGAGTTTTCACACCTGGAAATAGGGCCTAAAGGAAGCATTTAGACACCAGGACCCCCTAGAGCCCAGGTGCCGGGGACTCAGACACCCTGAGCCCTCGGGGAAGGCAGCCCGGCGCATGGCCTGCGGCGATGAGGGTTCCGGAAGGTACGTCCCTGGACGGTCCCGGCAGGTCGCAGCGCTGAGCCAACGGGCTCCCGTCTGTGTAGGCTCGACACGGCGCACGGGGCTGCACGGGGGCCTAGGGAGGGAGCCGGTCTTCCACCCCGGGCTTTGCGTGATCCGTGCCCAGGAGCCTCTACTCTCAGGCGCCCGCCCGCCCGCCCCTGCCCCCGCCCCCATGGAAGCTCCAACACCTGTGGGCCAGCGGTTCCAGGACACGGGTCTCTTCCAGCTTCTGGTAATCAGAACAAAACTAATAAACCTTCCAGAAGCAGTATCCTCATAAACAGGGAAGCCATGCCAGACGGTGGCCCGGCCACGCGGCTGCCGGAGACCCCCACCCACATTCCCCCACCATGGCCTGACCACTGTCTACCACTGCCAGGGGGTCCACTGTGTGCCCTTGAAAGCGGGAAGGACGACTCCCCATCGGGAAAGGGCGGCGTGGGGTCACCCGTGCAGGTTTCCGTTTCTTCTGGGGGGGCCGACGAATCTCCCCTGCAGGAGACGCTCCCCACATTGCCAACTGGATGCCTGGGGGACCCGGGAAGATTGCCCCGGGGGACTGTTGGGGGCCCTCGGGTCTTATTGGTGCAGAAGGAGGCTTGAGGGCAAGTTGACCTGGCACCAAAACCAGACGGGGCCCAAGGTCGGACCCCAGAAAAGGACCAGCCTGGCCCGGGCGACGTTCCGTGTCAGCTCCCGAGGGCCCTGGGTGACAGGGCGGTTGCCTGACACCACCTCGGACTTGGGAAGAGATGAGAGTGGTCTGGCCGTGCAAAGGACGGGCGGTAGGCGGCTCGACCAGCGCGCACCTGCAAACCTCAGGGGAACTCGGGGGAGGGCGGTGTGCAGAAAGCACCCCTGAGTCCCGTAAGGCCGAGACGCCCTCGGACTGGACCTCGAGGGCCGGGATGCCCCCCGGGGACGGGCCCGGAGGCCCAGCCCACGGCTCACCTCCCCCGTACGTCTGGCACAGGTACGGGAACCTCCAGATGTTGCCCAGGCCCACGGCAAAGCCGATGCAACTCAGGAGGTACTGCAGCCTGTTGTCCCAGCTGGGCCTCTCGTGCCCGCCGCCGGCCCCGCGTGGGTCTGGGCCCAGGGCGCACGCCATGTCTGCCACTCGCTCCCTCACGGTCCCCCTCACACCCCACGTACGTCCGCGTTATTTAAAGGAAAACCAGCGGAGCCAGTTAATTGGTAACTCGGGCCGGGCTCCTGCTCTAACTCAGGCGGTTGCTCCCTGACCCCACGGCCTCGGGCCACCCCCCGCCCCCCGGCTCCTGCCCGGCCGGTGCGCCACCACCTCGAGAACATGCCCGCAGGGGCTTCCTGCTCCCTGTCGGGGACCTGCAGGCCCCCAGCACCGGGGCACAGTGGGTTGTTTTATGAAAATCGTTGCCCTCCTCATCAACTGATTGAGACACGGTTGCAGCCTCACACGTCGCCATGAGCAGTGGCCGAGCCCAGGCCCCGCGCCCTCACCCGCTTTCCCCCGATGGCAGACACCCTGTCCAGTCCCAGCGGGACGCTGACCGGTCACCTCGGCACACGCCCGCCACCTGAGGGTCCTTCCCGGCCCGTCTCTCCTCTGCACTGCGCCGTCATCTCAAGAAGGTTATGCGAGCGGCACCCGTGTGTGGGACCTGGGGGCGGGCCTGCGCCACGCGGCCGTGACCTCAGGCGGCCCATGGGGGGCACGGCCACCAGGCTGTCCTCCTCACGGTGGCCGTGGAGGTGCACAGTGCGTTCACCACGCAGAAGGGCGTGGTCTTCGTGCAGACGGGGGACAAACGTCCAGGGAGGGAACAGGTGGCCTCTGGTGTCCTGTCCACTCCTAAGCCACGTTCATTTTCCGGAGACTGAGTGCAAACTTCTGGCCGGTGGCACATGTCCCTCTTCCGGGGACGAGCACACGAGCTGAAGGCCCACCTCACCCCTGCACGCCCGTGTCCCAGAGGGACTCCCCAAGGGGGGCGAGTGTCAAGGGTCAGGGCCGGGGGTGGAGGCGCTTCTCTTGCTTCCCAGCGCCCACCGGCACCGCAGGCAGGGGGTGGGATGGTGTGACGCCCACAGCACGGGGGAGGGGTGGGCTCGGCCAGGCCGGGGGCCCCCGCGCGGTGGGCTCGAGGGGGACGGGCAGGCGCAGCAGACTCAGCCCGGGCCACCTGCTGAGGCTCCGGACCCGTGGACGCCCCGTGGATGCCTGCGGGAAAGGCGGGGACCCCAGTGGACACACTTCCAGGGGCTCCTTTCTGGGTGGGAGGGGGAGTGAGAAGTCAAGGGGAGGGTGTAGCCCCCGCCCAGCCCACCTGACCTCTGACCTCACAGGGCGCCGCGGCCTGCCCTTCACAGGGCCTCTCGCCACGCCCCGGGCTCCGCGGACACAGCGACGTGGACGTGGCGTCCACGTGGCGCCCCCCAGCCAGACCCGCAGTCCACGCCGCCCGGAGCGACTGGGGCTCCACCGTCTGCTCATCCCTCTGCCTCCAGACAACGTTTAGGCCGAGAATATGAAATGGTGATTTATTTAGACCGGTACACGTGATGCCCACGAGACCTGCGTTTCCAACAACTTTCAGAGACGCCGAGTCTGTGAGCAAGGCACTGGCCAGGGGTGGGACGACCGGATGATCCCCCCCGGGTCACACCCCCAGAATCCTCTCCACACGCCCCAGGGGGCAGCGCACGGACCAGTTACTGCAACTGTGTTCTCACAGCGGGGGTGGGAAGGCTTCGAGGAGAGGCCGAGGGGAGGGTGGAGGCCGGAGCGGGGCGGGGCAGGGGTCCCGGGAAGGCCCGGCACTCGGGGCTGCAAGCCAGCCGACCGCACTGCCCCGAGGATTCCCCAGGTGACGGCACAGGACTGGACACGCCCCGATGTTTGGAGGTTCGTAGCGGGGGCTGCAGGGCTCCGCTCCGTGGTCACTGCCAGATGGGAGGCGACGGGACAGGGACGTCCCGGTGGGGGGGGACACGGCGCCAGGACCCAGGTCCCCACCCCTGCCCAGGGGATCCTCAGAAAGTCCAGTTTAACTTAAGTCTCCAGGCTTTTTCTGTGGAGGGTGGAGGCGACCAGCCCATTAAGAAAACCACCCCAGGGGGCGCCTGAGTGGTTCAGTTGGTTAAGCGTCCGACTTCAGCTCAGGCCACGATCTCACGGTCCGTGAGTTCGAGCCCCGCGTTGGGCTCTGGGCTGATGGCTCAGAGCCTGGAGCCTGCTTCCGATTCTGTGTCTCCCTCTCTCTCTGCCCCTCCCCCGTTCATGCTCTGTCTCTGTCTCAAAAAAAAAAAAAAAAAAAGAAAAAAAGAAAACCACCCCAAGTGCCACGTGACTGAGACTGGCTGTCGAATCCCAGAAAACAACCTTCACGAGACAGGGAGGGAAGAGCCAGAGCCCGACTTCACTGAGTGGCACCGAGCGGTTAGGCCTCCCGGTCCTTGCCGTGCTCGGGACCGTGGACTGTCCTCGACCGTGGTGGCCACGGCCGAGTTACCGTATAACTGGCCTTTCCAACACCTGGCTACGCGTTCATGCGGTTCACTTCCTTTTAAGGAAAACACAGAGGTGGTTTCCGCCTCAGCCTGGGTCGAGCTGAGCTCCGTCTAACTGCTCATCTACCTGCGGCGGCAGAAACAATGATTAACTGGCTTGGAACTCACCGAGCTGGCACTTTGCCAGAGCTCGGAGCTGGTGGGGGCGGGGAGGGGCAGTGGCGTGGTCAGGCCTCCGAAGGACCCAGCCGAGTCTTCTCAGGCTCACAGCCAAGGGGCCTGAGGAGGGCCATCCTCAGGTGGGGCACCAGTGTCCCGACCTCACAGGTACCTCCTAGGTCAAGGGTCGACAGCAAGGTGAAGGTGGGTGGCAACGAGGCCGGTCCTGAGGGGCGCAGGCGAGCAGTGCAGACGCGGCCTCCCCAGGACGCCGCAGCTCCGACTGTCCTCGGAGCGTGTGCACACAAACACGTATGCACGTATTTATACTCGTGCACACAATACATTATACACATGCCCACCACGTACTCACGCACGTGTACACACACACATTTCAACATATATACACTCACAGACATGCACGCATGCTCACATACACCCCCCACGCTCACATGTGCACTTGTGTATATGCTCACGTGTACACGCACACATACACACGTGCACACATGTACACACGTGCCTATGTGTGCACACACATGTACACACAGTATGCACATGCATACACTCATCTGTGCACACATACACAGCCACACGTGTATATACACACACACGCACACACTTTCAAGTGTGTGGCCTGGACTCCCCCCTCACTCTGACGGCCACACGCCCTGGGCCAGGCCGTTTAGTACTTCAGGTCCCCATTGATGGAGGTCGTGGACACCCTGCTGACCAGCCCCTGGCGGTCCCCCCGTCTCTGGCAGTGGTTCCTGATGAGCTTGTAGATGGCGAAGCCAGGGATGGCCAGGCAGGGCACCCCAGCCACGATGACCACCACGGCATACACCCAGCCTGGGTACGTGACCTTCTGGGATTTAGGAAACTCCTCCTGGGGAGAGAGCAGGGGTGACAGCCACATGTACAGCCAACAAGGTCTTCTACAGGGTACACGCCCCTCCCCCCGTAGGTCACCTCCCGGCCCTCGTGGCAGAGGGGAGGGGCACCCTGGGCTCCCGACCCCACAGGGAGCAAGACTCCCACTGCCCCCTCCGCTGCAGCCCCTCGGCTCACATAGGCAGGGTCCCAGACGCTGTAGATCAGCTCCTCATTGACCTTGACCACAAAGAAGAACAGGAAAATGACCAGCATAAGCAGTGGACTGACCACCCTCCACGTGACTTGCCAGAAGATGTTGGGCTTGTGGCCAATCATGAACTCGATGTCCCTGTTGAACCTGGACACGGAGGTGGGAAGAAAGCTGTCACCGGGACATGGTCAGGCCTACGATCCCCTCAAGGTCGAGGGCGGCTGGCCTGTCCAGCCCAGACAGACGTCACCGTCTGCAGCCACAGCCTGGCCTTTCCTCTGACCGGAGTCCCGGCCGTCCCTGTGCACAGAGACCTGCCACCTCAGGGACTAGCCTCTGGAGGCCCAAGGCGCCACGGCCAGGGCTCCAGCCCGCAGACTTGCCACGTGGAGGTCTGGGCAGGCCTCGCTGAGCAGGGTTAGAGCTCTGGGGACAAAGGGCAGGCTGGGAGGCCGTCCCGTCCCAGCCTCCCTGCAGGGCAGCGACTCCACAGCTGGACAGCCCCCCACCCCCACCCCCCCCCCCCCCGCCCTGGGCCGGACTGCCTTCTGCACCAAAGCCTGCGTTCCGCAGAAATGAGCGTGGCGCCCATGGAGCGTGGCCACGAGCTGCCCAGGACACAGAGAATCCAGAGGACATTCCTGGGAAGGTACCGCTGCCCAGGCCTCAGCCTCAGGCTGGACCCAGCAGGGCCAGGGAGGCCGTGGTGCGTCTCCTCTGTGCCGGTCCGTCCCCCCGTGTGTCGTGCAGCGACCCCCACGAGCGTCCGACTCCGCGCCGTCCCGGGGCGCTCACAGATGGCCGTGCCCTCATTCACTCGGTCACGGGCCTGCATCACAACTCTCTTCCCCGAGTCTGCTAGAGCAGTGAGCGCGGGGCGTGTTCCTCGGTGGCCCCCGGGCTGGTTCGAAGCGTGTTATGTCCCAGCGCGGGCAAGCTCTCGCGGGTACAGAGGCTGCATCCCGACATCGGCACGCCTCCCAGGGCTCGTGCGTGCGCACTGGTGCTGGGCACCGGCCGGCGGTCTCTGAGGCCCTGGTGAGCCCGGACCCTGGCGAGGGCACCTCGGCCTCATTCTGGGCCCCGGCTCACCTCCGAGCGGGGCGTGATGCCCTGAGCATCCGGCCGAGCAGACCACTGACAGGCCCACTCACCACCTCTCTTCACCTGGGGCTCCGTCTGGCTGCGTGGCACCGTCTCCCCTAGAAAGGCCCAGAGCACCCGCGCCACGGAGCTCCCCTGGCCACGCGCCCCCAGTTGTAGTGAAGCACACAGCACCCCCCTCCCGGGCCGGCAGCCCTGGGGCCCCACAGGGAAGCCTTGCTCCCCACGGCGAGCGCCCTGCCTCAGCCGTGTCCAGCTCTCGCTTCTGCCGCTCGCGCCCCGGCCCCGCGGCTACTCAGCCCCTCCTGGTCCACCTGCGCCCGCGTCTCATGTAGTTGAGGCTTCGCGGCCTGCGAGACACGACAGTGCTTCGCCTCCGTGTGGCACAGCTGTCCTCAGTTAGGAATCTTCTTTTTTTTTTTAATTTTTTTTTTTTTTTTTTACGTTTATTCATATTTGAGACAGAGCACGAGCCGGGGGGTGGGCAGAGAGAGAGGGAGACACAGAGTCCGAAACAGGCTCCAGGCTCTGAGCTGTCAGCACAGAGCCCCATGCGGGGCTCGAACCCACGGACCGTGAGTTCATGACCTGAGCCGAAGTCGGCCGCCCAACCGACCGAGCCACCCAGGCGCCCCTCAGTTAGGAATTTTCAATCGCATGGTCAGACCGGAGGGGTCTGTTTCTGGGTGGTTGCTGATTCCTCTCTCCCACCCCCAAGACCGTGTGGCCTGTCAGTGCTCATCCGTGCCGGGTCTGGAAGCACCGACGGCTGGAAGTTCACACGGCTCCGGGCGGCCCGTCTCCTCTGCCCACGGCCCCGCCGACCCACGCCCCGCGCGCTCTCCAGGGACATGCACGCTCGGCCCCGCGTCACACACGCCCGTCTCCCCCTGCCCCGAGCGTGGGAGCTTCCTGCCTCCCTCTTACCTGTCCACACCGTACACGTAGACCACGGCAAACATCTCGCAGAAGGCGATGATGAGCAGCGGGATGGAACCGGCGTAGCTGTCCAGCAGGGACAGCCAGTACTGGCCCGAGTTCAGCGTGAAGATGAACGCGATCAGGTACATCCCCAGGCAGATGAGGCCTTCGGGACAGAGAACACGGCTGCTGCGGACCCAGGCCCCGCGCCCCGGCCGAGGCTGCGGCCTGGAGGCCGTCCCGGCCCCACATACCTGTGAGCAGCTCTTTGGGCCACTTTTCGGGGATGATCTTGAGGTCCTGCAGGGGCACGACCACACCCTCCATGTTGCCAAACATGGACGACAGGCCCAGGCAGAAGAGCATGATGAAGAAGAGGACGGACCACAGCGGGGACACGGGCATTTTGGTGATGGCCTCCGTGAAGACGATGAAGGCCAGCCCCGTGCCCTCCACGCCCTGCAGGGTGGGCAGCTCCATCAGCGAGGCACACGCCCTCCCGAGGGCCCCTGTCCTTGCCCGACCCTGCACCTGCTGAGCCTCCCCCACCCAGGGCCCCTGTCCTTGCCCATCCCTGCACCTGCTGAGCACCCCCCCCCCCCGGAGGGCCCCTGTCCTTCCCCGTCCCTGCACCTGCTGAGCACCCCTCCTCCGCCCCCCGCACAAGGAAAGCGCTGATTTCAGCCACCCGGGGAAAACCACCAGAACTCATCTCTTGGGCCCAACTGCATTTTTAAAAGCTGCCTGAGTTCAAACACCAGGAAGTGGGTGGCACTGCTTGGCAGCAGTCAGGGCCCCACGCGGCCCAGACAGACATGTGGCAGGCACGGCAGACCGTCTGCTCGCTGACAGGTGTCACCCCACAGGACGCTTCCTGAGCCGCTCCCCACACAGCTGGGCTCAGAGCTCAGGATGACTTTACTAGCCTGAGCACGCGTCCCGAACAGACGCCCTAGGGCTGTGAACAGTGGGCCAGGCTGTGCGCGCCGACGGGCTTGCGGACGCAGAAGTGCCAGGGCTCCGCGTGGCACCCCGGCTGACCCCGTGCCCCTGCCTTTGGCCCCACGTGGGTCAGTGAGACCTCTGCCTTGGCTCCTCCCTCCAGGCAGCAGGTGTTCCTGGTGGGGCTGAGAGGCTAAGTCGGGAGCCCGGGGCCCCCGTGTTCCCTGCAGGTCACGGGCTCCGGTCCCGGGGACCCACTCAGAAGTCAGGGACCCCAAAGTAACTTCACGGCATCTACAGGAGTCTGTGGAAAACGTGCCCGTGCCGCTGCCCTCCACACACCAGCTCCGCCCTGCGGGGAGAGCCAGGACTTCGGGAGGACGTGGTAGCGAAGGGCAGCGGTGCGCCCATGCGAGGAAACTCAGGATGACCGGGCGAGCCCAGCCAGCCTCGGGGCACAGACTGCAGCAAAACCAGAGGCAGACGCAGCAGCCTCGTGGCCTGGGGCTGGGGATGGGGCGGCGGGGACCCACTGCTGATGGAAAACTCGTGGCCAGGGCCCTGGCGGCATGTGGCATGCCCCCAAATACCGTGCGGCTCCAAATAAGAAAATTGCAGAATTAAAACTGGTAAATTCGGGCTCATAAACCTTAACGATACGGAAACCTTACTCATCATTAAAATTGGACTTAGAGG
This sequence comes from Herpailurus yagouaroundi, assembly GCF_014898765.1. Classification (NCBI taxonomy): domain Eukaryota; kingdom Metazoa; phylum Chordata; class Mammalia; order Carnivora; family Felidae; genus Herpailurus; species Herpailurus yagouaroundi. Next base: position 2,944 of record NW_024412377.1, on the reverse strand, counting down.
GGCGCCCAGGTGGCCCGGTCAGTTGAGCGTCGACCTCGGCTCGGGCCACGATCTCGCAGTTTGTGAATTCGAACCCCATGTCACACTCTGTGCAGACAGCCTATCCGTGCAGAGCTTGCTTTGGATCCTCCGTCCCCCTCTCTCTGCCCCTTCCTACCTTGCGCTCTCCCAAAAAGAAGATACTAAAAACATGTTTTTAATAAAAGAGAAAATAAGACTGGAGTTCAAAGGCAGTGGCACATTAGAGCAGATTTGCAGCTGTACTAAGATGCGTCAGCCTCCCCGAGTGACATATGCCAATCAAACGAGGTTGCAAGACGGTTATAAGGACACTGGCGTTTTTGTAGGAGGAACTATAGTAAAAGTAGCCCACGGGGTATTTTCACGTGTTTGACGTGAGGCACTGGAGGAGGCCAGGCCCGTGGGCACCGGGCTCGCAGGGGAAGCTCAGCGCCCGCCCCCTGCCCCCAGAGCCCGAACCGCAGGGGCGCCACCCAAGGCACCGACCTCCGAGAGGAAGGAGTTCATGTCGCAGGTCTGGAAATGCAGTTTCGCGTAGGCCTCGGGCTCCGTGGCATTGAACCACTGCTGCACCTCCGCGAAGTTCTCCTGCGTCACGTTGCCCTCAGGCAGGTCGAAGCCGTTGATGAGCGTCAGGATGTTCCTGGAAGAGAGCCAGGCTGGCTGCAGGCCCGGGGGCGGGGGCTCCCTGGAGGCAGTTTGCAAGCTCCTCGGGGCGGGCGAGCCACCTACATGTTGAAGCAGTCGTCGAAGCGCTCGGTGGCACGGAAGCCGATGATGGAGTAGACCACGGTGGCCGCGTACACGGACGTGAAGCCGTTGATGACCGACACGATCACCGAGTCCCTCTCACAGTTGTTGCTGCAGTGAGAGCACTGGCTGGTCACTGACGGCCGGGGACGCCCACCCGGCCCGTGTCGGCGCTCAGCGAAGACGGCGCAGCGGCGTCCCGACCCCGCTCCACCCTTCTGCCACTTCCCCACGCCCCCATAGCCGCCAGTCCTGGAGACCCCGGGTTCAAATCCCTACTCCCCTGGGTCGTGAGGCTTCGAGGTGCTGGGCTTGGCCAGGACCCCCAACTCCCCCTGGACGCCCAAAGCCCCTCTGCAGCCCAGAGGGCCCAGAACATGGCCCCTGACCTCCCACCCCCACCCGCTGATGCTAACACCCTCCTTCCAGATGCTTCTGATGGCCGGCATCAGAAAGTGGGATAATAAGGTGTTGGAGAGGGTGTGGAAAAATCGGGCCCGCCACGGGACGGCTGGGTGAACACAGCGTGCCCATCCACACACCGGGCGTGGCTCGGTCGTGGGAGGAAGCACGCCCCGACACAGGCTGCAGCAGGGCCGGACCCCAAGGAAATGGTGCGGTGACGGAAACCAGACGCAGAGGACGACTCCCGGGTGTCCGTGCCCTCGAAACAGCCCAAGAGGCGGCGGCTGGTTCAGGGGAGGGGGCACGGGGCTCCCTGGGGCGGGCGGCATCTGCGGGGCCTGGAGGCAGCGGTGGCACGACCCTGGGGACGTGGGAGCCCAGCGGGCAAACGGCCGGGGGGGGGGGGCGGGGGCCCGGAGCATGTCCTGTCCCGCCCAGCACCACGGCCCCTCCCCCTCCGCGTCTGCTCCCGAGGCTCGCTCGGCTCTCTGCTGGACCACTGGTCCCAACCCGATGGTCCTGGAGACCCTGGGGGTTTGGGCCCCTGCCGTGTGGGTGTCGGCCTGGGCTGGGCTGCAGGGACGGGTGCCCCTGGGGGTCCTGGGTGCCTGGGGGCGAGGGGGGTTGAACACCAGGGCTAAGGGTCACGGAGACCGAGGCGCCAAGGGGAGGCTGGGTCGTAAACGGGCCTCACTGGAGGGACCCCCCTGGTGAAAGCCCTCTGGAGTCACCAGCCAGCCTCTATGCACCCTGTGGCCACCCCCACTGCTGGGACCCAGGTCCCTGTACCCATCCACCCCCGCCCTCGGTAGGGAGGCCCGCCCACACTCACTGCACAGAGTTGTAGCTGGAGAAGGAGATGAGACCCCCGAAGGCCAGCGAGAAGGAGTAGAAGACCTGAGCCCCCGCGTCCAGCCAGGTGACCGGGTTGGCCAGCTCCGTGACCTGTGGCAGGACAGAGACCCCTCAGCCTCACTCCCAAGGTGTTGGCTGACACACGGCCCGGTGGCGGCCACCCTCTGTCCACACAGCTGTACTTGAGCCGATGGGCCCCTGACGCCCCCGGCCGGGCCACCCCCTGCCTCTGAGCGGACCTCAGGGGACTCACGTTGGGTGTGAAGAGAAACACGATACCATTGGTGGCTCCCTTCAGTGTCAGACCCCGGATGAGAAAGATGGTCAGGACGACGTAGGGCAGCGTTGAGGTGACGTACACGGCCTGTGGGCGGGGCAGGTGCAGGGGGGTGGGAAGAGAGGGCTGCGGGTTAGGACCCCCTCCCAGGTGCCCCTGGCCCCCAGACTCCAGGCAGGGAGGTGTGCCCGGCCCTCCACTTCCCAGCGTTCTGCGTGACTGTGACCATCTGGTGCCTCCCGACTGGGGATACCGTGGGTCCCACGGCTTCCTGAGCACGTGGGCAGCAGAGGCCCCGCCCAGACCATGGTGGGGGGGAGGGGTCACAACCCTCACAGCGGCTGAAGGTGCACGGGGGGCCCCCCAGCCCCGCGGGCACCTTGCCGGTGGTCTCGATGCCGCGGATGGTGCACACGTAGAGCACGCTCCAGGCACAGGTCAGGCAGAGCAGGACCCACCACTGCACGGAGCCGGAGTCGCTGATGGAGGTGGAGATGTTGAGGGTCTCCCGGTACCAGAAATAGTCCACGGAGGAGCTGCGCGCGCACTCCTCCACGTAGCCTGGGGGCGGGCACTCGCACACATCAGAGCGGGCACGGGGTGTGAGCCAAGGTGGGGAACAGGGGGACCGGGCCC
>NW_024412376.1:169005675-169076762 GCF_014898765.1 Herpailurus yagouaroundi | reverse complement strand
AGCAAACTGAGGGTTGATGGGGGGTGGGAGGGAGGAGAGGGTGGGTGATGGGTATTGAGGAGGGTACCTTTTGGGATGAGCACTGGGTGTTCTATGGAAACCAATTTGACAATAAATTTCATATATAAATAAAAAAAATTTTAAAAAATAAAAATAAAAATACTTTTCCTTAATTTTTTCTATATTTTTACTTTTGTATAAATTTTTCAAATTCAATTTTATTTTCATCATTTCCCTTTATTCCATTTCATTGTATTCATTTTTTCAAATTTTCAAATGCTTTCCTTTTTTTTTCTTTTCTTATCTTTTCCTTTTTTTCTCTAATCTAGCAAGCTCCTTTCAACAACCAGACCAAAAAACACCTAGGATCTAGCATCATTTATTTGATTTTGTGTGTGTGTGTTGTTTCTAATTTTTTAATTTAATTTTTTTAACTTATTAATTCCTTTACCTCCTTCAAAATGATGAAACAAAGGAATTCAGCCGAAAAGAAAGAACAGGAAGAAATGACAGCCAGAGACTTAATCGACACAGATACAAGCGAGATGTCTGAACCAGAATTTAGAATCATGATAATAAGAATACTAGCTGGGGTTGGAAATAGATTAGAACCCCTTTCTGAGGAGATAAAAGAAGTAAAAGCTAGTCAGGATGAAATTTTTAAAAATGCTATAACTGAGCTGCAATCTTGAATGGATGCCACCGCAGCAAGGATGGATGAAACAGAGCAGCGAATTATATATAGAGGACAAACTTATGGAGAATAATGAAGCAGAAAAAAAGAAGGAGACTAAGGCAGAAGAGCATGATTTAAGAATTAGAGAAATCAGCAACTCATTAAGAAGGAACAACATCAGAATCATAGGGGTCCCAAAAGTTGAAGAGAGAGAAAAAGGGATGGAATGGTTATGTGAGCAAATCATAGCAGAAAACTTTTCTAACCTGGGGAAAGACACAGACATCAAAATTCAGTAAGCACAGAGGACTCCCATTAGATTCAACAAAAACTGATCATCAACAAGGTGTATCACAGTCAAAATCACAAAATACCTAGGCAAGGAAAGAATCATGAAAGCAGCAAGGTAAAGTCCTTAACCTACAAGGGAAGACAGATCAGGTTTGCAGCACACTTATCCACAGAAACTTGGCAGGCCAGAAAGAAGTGGCAGGATATATTCAATGTGCTGAATTGGAAAATAATGCAGCCAAGATTCTTTATCCAGCAAGGCTGTCACTCAAAATAGAAGGAGATATAAAAAGTTTCCCAGACAAACAAAAATTAAAGGAGTTCATGACCACTAAACCAGCCCTGCAATAAATTTTAAGAGGGACTCTCTGAGTGGAGAAAAGGGAAAAAAAAATACCAAAAGCAACAAAGACTATAAAGGACCAGAGAACACCACCAGAAAACTCCAACTCTTCAGGCATCATAATGGCAATAAATTCATACCTTTCAGTACTCACTCTAAACATCAATGGACTAAATGTTTCAATCAAAAGACATAGGTAACAGAATGGATTTTAAAAAAAAAGATCCATCTATATCCTATTTACAAGAGACCCACTTTAGACCTAAAGACACCTTCAGATTGAAGGTAAGGAGATGGAGAACCATCTATCATGCTAATGGTCGACAAAAGAAAGCTGGAGTAGCCATACTTAGTCAATCTCAACTTTAAAATAAAGACTGTAACAGGGGCGCCTGGGTGGCGCAGTCGGTTAAGCGTCCGACTTCAGCCAGGTCACGATCTCGCGGTCCGTGAGTTCGAGCCCCGTGTCGGGCTCTGGGCTGATGGCTCAGAGCCTGGAGCCTGTTTCCGATTCTGTGTCTCCCTCTCTCTCTGCCCCTCCCCCGTTCATGCTCTGTCTCTCTCTGTCCCAAAAATAAATAAACGTTGAAAAAAAAATTTTTAAATAAAGACTGTAACAAAAGAGGAAGAAGGGCATTATATCATAATTAAGGGGTCTATACAGCAAGAAGACCTAACAATTGTAAACATTTATGCTCCAAATGTGAAAGCACCCAAATATATAAATCAATTAATCATGAACATAAACAAATTCATTGATAATAATACCATAATAGTAGGAGACTTCAACACTCCACTTACAACAATGGACAGATCATCTAAAGAGAAAATCGACCAAGATTTGGGAGCGGATGGACTTAACAGATATATTCAGAACATTTCATCCTAAAGCAACTGAATACACATTCTTCTCCAGTGCACATGGAACGTTCTCCAGAATAAATCACATACTGGGACACAAATCAGCCCTCAACAAGATCTCAAAAAGATCAAGATCATACCTTGCATATTTTCAGGCCACAATGCTATGAAACTTGAAATCAACCACAAGAAAAAGTGTGGAGAGATAACAAATACTTGGAGACTAAAGACCATCCTATTAAAGAATAAGTGGGCTAACCAAGTAGTTAAAGAGGAAACTAAAAAGTACATGGAAGCCAATGAAAATGGTAACATCACAGCCAAAAAACTCTAGAACGCAGCAAAGGTGGTCACAAGAGGGGAGTATATAGCAATTCAGGCCTTCCTAAAGAAGGAAGAAAGATCTCAGATACACAACATAACCTTACACCTTAAAGAGCTGGAAAAAGAACAGCAAATAAAACCCAAAACCAGCAGAAGACAGGAAATAATAAAGATCAGAGCAGAAATCAATGCTATTGAAACAAACAAACAAACAAAAAAAAAAAACCAGTAGAACAGATCAATGAAACCAGAAGCTGGTTCTTTGAAAGAACTAACAAAATTGATAAACCCCTAGCCAGTTTAATCAAAAACAAAAATAAAAGGATCCAATTTAATAAAATCAAGAATGAAAGAGGAGAGATCACAACCAATACAGCAGAAATGCAAACAAATAGAAACAAGCAACTATATGCCACTAAAATGGGCAACCTGGAAGAAATGGACAATTCCTAGAAACATATAAACTACCAAAACTAAAACAGGAAGAAAGACAAAATTCGAACAGACCCATACCAGTAAAGAAATCAAATTAGTAATCAAAAATCTCCCAAAAAACAAGAGTCCAGGGCCAGATGGCTTTCCAGGGGAATTCTACCAAGCACTTAAAAAGAGTTAACACCTATTATCCTGAAGATGTTCCAAAAAATAGAAATGCAAGGAAAAATTCCAAACTCTTTCTATGAAGCCAGCATTACCTTGATTCCAAAACCAGACAAAGACCCCGCTAAAAAGGAGAACTATAGACCAATTTCCCTGATGAACATGGATGCAAAAATCCTCAACAAGATACTAACCAGATCCAACCGGATCCAACAATACATTAAAAAAAAATTTTTTCACCACGACCAAGTGGGATTTATACCTGGAATGCAGGGCTGGTTCAATATCCACAAAACAATCAATGTGATACATCACATCAATAAAAGAAAGGACAAGAACCACATGATCCTCTCAATAGATGCAGAGAAAGCATTTGACAAAATACAGCATCCTTTTTTGATAAAAACCCTCAAGAAAGTAGGGATAGAAGGAGCATACCTCGAGATCACAAAAGCCATATATGAACGACCCAACACTAATATCATCCTCGATGGGGAGAAACTGACAGCTTTCCCCCTAAGGTCAGGAACAAGACAGAGATGTCCACTCTCACCACTGTTATTCAACATAGTATTGAAAGTCTTAGCCTCAGCAATCAGACAACACAAAGAAATAAAAGGCATCCAAATCAGCCAGGATGAGGTCAAACTTTCACTCTTCTCAGATGACATGATACTCTATATGGAAAACCCAAAAGATTCCGCCAAAAACTGCTAGAAATTATCCATGAATTCAGCAAAGTCGCAGGATATAAAATCAATGCACAGATATCAGTGGCATTCCTATACACCCACAATGAAGCAACAGAAAGAGAAATCAAGGAATCGATCCCATTTACAATTGCGCCAAAAACCATTAAATACCTAGTAATAAATCTAACCAAAGCAGTGAAAAATCTATACACTGAAAACTATACAAAGCTTCTGAAAGAAATTGAAGAAGACACACAAAAAAATGGAAAAATATTCCATGCTCCTGGATACGAAGAACAAATACTGTTAAAATGTCAACACTTCCCAAAGCAATCTATCTACACATTCAATGTAATCCCAATCAAAATAGCACCAGCATTCTTCACAGAGCTATAAAAAACAATCCTAAAATGTGTATGGAATCACAAAAGACCCCCAAATAGCCAAAGTAATGTTGAAAAAGAAAACCAAAGCTGGAGGCATCACAATCGTGGACTTGTAGCCTGTACTACAAAGCTGTAGTCATCAAGACAGTATGGTACTGGCACAAGAACAGACACTCAGATCAATGGAATAGAATAGAGAACCCAGAAATGGACCCACAAATGGATGGCCAACTAATCTTTGACAAAGCAGGAAAGAATATCCAATGGAATCAAGACAGTCTCTTCGGCAAGTGGTGCTGGGAAAACTGGACAGCGACATGCAGAAGAATGAACCTGGACCACTTTCTTACATCATAAATAAAAATAAACTCAAAATGGACAAAAGGACTAAATCTAAAACAGGAAGCCTTCAAAATCCTCGAGGAGAAAGCAGGCAACAACCTCCTTGACCTTGGCTGCAGCAACTTCTTACTTCTTACTCAACACGTCTCGGGAGACAAGGGAAACAAAAGCAAAAATGAACTATTGGGACCTCATCAAAATAAAAAGCTTCTGTACAGTGAGGGAAACAATCAGCAAAACTAAAAGGCAACCAATGGAATGGAGAAGATATTTGCAAACAACATCCCAGATAAAGGGTTAGTATCCAAAATCTATAAAGAACTTATGAAACTCAACACCCAAAAGCAAAAATAGTCCAGTGAAGAAATGGGCAAAAGACATGAATAGACACTTTTCCAAAGAAGACATCCAGATGGCCAACTGACACATGAAACAATGCTCAACATCACTCATCATCAGGGAAATACAAATCAAAGCCACAATGAGATATTACCTCACACCTGTCAGAATGGCTAACATCAACAACTCAGGCAACAACAGATGTTGGCAAGGATGCGGAGAGAGAGGATCTCTTTTGCACTGCTGGTGGGAACGCAAACTGGTGCAGCCACTCTGAAAAACAGTATGGAGGTTCCTCAAAAATTTTTAAATAGAACTATCCTATGACCCAGGAATTGCACTACTAGGTATTTATCCAATGGATACAGGTATGCTGTTTTAAAGGGGCACATGCACCCCAAAGTTTATAGCAGCACTATCAACAATAGCCAAAGTATGGAAAGAGCCCAAATGTCCATCGATGAATGAATGGATAAAGAAGATGTGGTACACACACACACACACACACACACACACACACACACACACAATGGAGTATTACTCAACAATCAAAAAGAATGAAATCCTGCTATTTGCAACTACCTGGATGGAACTGGAGGGTACTATGCTAAACGAAATTAGCCAGAGAAAGACAAATATCATATGACTTCACTCGTATGAGGACTTTAGGATAAAAACAGATAAACATAAGGGAAGGGAGGCAAAAATAACATAAAAACATGGAGGGGGACAAAACATAAGAGAATCTTAAATATGGAGAACAAAAAGGGTTGCTGGAGGGGTTGTGGGAGGGGGATGGGCTAAATGGGTAAGGGGTACTAGGAAATCTACTCCTGGAATTATTGTTGCACTATATGCTAACTAACTTGGATGTACATTTAAAAATAAATAAATTATTAAAAACAAAACAAAGAGCAGAGACCAAATGCAAGGACGGTAAGTAAATTATTGCTCAGTGAAGCGGTGAGAAGCTCAAGGGTTATTCCACAGCACAGAATCCACACTTGGCAGGCTTTTCAAGGCCACAGACCCTGGGCCTTGCATGCAGCTCTCTGAGACCATGCAGTCTCAGTGAGAAACTGCCTGCTGGGAGACACAGTCGCTCCTATATCCTTGATTCTTAGTGAGTATGCATGTCAAAGGTTTACATTACAACCAGGAGGCCAAAGGACTGCAGGACCAGTCTGCTGGTCCTTGTGGCCAGGGCCACATTCTATGTTTGGAGGATCATTACCTCTCTTGGCAGGCTAGGAGGCACTTGTCTCAACCACACAGATGTTGGGAATGGAAATATCCCAAAGGGCTGACTACACTGTCCATGGACGTGTAAAATTGCCAGGAGCACAGTCGGCTCAGTAATTGGCCATGCAAGTTGTGGTGACCCAGACTGGCCTGAGCTGGAGAACCACAGAATGCCTGCCTGGATGATTGGAGGCCAAGGGCTGTCTATCTGTGACCTAATTGTCTACTGCTGATCGGTGGGATAGGATGAAGGATCCAGCTGGTGCCAGGAGATCCCCACCAACCCCCAAGAAGGCTGCACATGGGGGCTGATAGGCCACTGCAACCAGACATGTGTATCCATACATGTCCACCGAGGGCCCTTGCCAGTCAGAGCTGTGCTGGAACCTGGGGCTGCCCAGGCAGAGTGGGGCCAGCAGCACCCTTCCCAGGAGGGTGGGTGGAAGGGACCTACACAAGCTCTGAGGCCATCCACAACTCTTGACTGGGGTTGAGTTGGATTTGATACAGTGGCCAGATAGATATTTCACTCTTCTTTTAGAGCCTAACACTGACGGGCAGAAAAGAATTGCTCTAGCTCAAACTCTAAGGCAAATGTCACCACAGGTGAGTTCTGTCCATCCTAGAGGTTCACAGAGATAGAGGAGAGATAGAAGATGAGGAAGAGGGTCACTTATACAAAAACCAAACCCTGACCCTGACCCTGACCCTGGCCCTGATGCAGAACATGAACCTGACCCAGACCCAGACCCTGACCCCAACCTAGATCCTGAACCTGACCTCAAGCCTGACATTGACCCCAACCCATGACCCTAACCCTAATCCTAACCCTAACCCCAAGCCCTAACCAGTTCTTTGGAGATAGCAATACTGTGAATGAGACTTTTAAGTTTTGCTCTTTTGCAAAAAGTTCATCAGCTACTTCATGTTTATATTGGCACTGTATCTTCCCAAATGCACTTGGATAATTCTTTCAGTGTGTTCTTGCAGGCTTCACTATTCTTCTTTCATGGCTTCTTTAAGCAGAGATGTCCAGGAGGCATGCATGACTCTGGGTTTGCCTTTGTAGGGAGAACCTTCTCCCCTAAGTCAGAATAAGTGCCGATAAATATTTCAGTTTGCTACTTTCAGAGTAGAGTCCTAGTCTAGAACTGCCATACAATTTGGAATTATGTTACTTGTTCTGTTTGTATAATGATTTTTAGTTTTCTATTTTGTACCCTGTCAAACTTCTCAAAAACAATGTACCAAATAAGGTGATGGCTGGCTCTACGCTTCAAGATGATTTCCAGTGCTTATGATCTTGATAAATATGCACTATAGATGGGAAGTGCCTGAGCATTCTCCGTCCTGACCTTCCTTATTATTCAAATATGGCCTTAAGTGTTTTCCAACTACTATGCACTTTCCCTCTGATGTGTACAATATGACAACCAGAAAAAGTCCTTCCTGGAACTGAGGGACAAAACCACTAAATCTGGAAAACCCTGACTCTCGATCAGCAATGCTTTCAAAGAAAGATCTTGATCAAAAGGGGGAAGTGTGAAAATCAATAAAAAATAAACCTCATTTAACTATAGACAACAAACTGAGGGTTGATGAAGGGGAGGAGAGGGGAGAGGAGGTGGGCAAAGGATGGGCTAAATGGGTGATGTGTTTTTTTTTTAATTTTTTTTTAAGTTTATTTATTTTTGAGACAGAGAGAGACAGAGCATGAATGGGGGAGGGTCAGAGAGAGAAGGAGACACAGAATCTGAAACAGGCTCCAGGCTCCGGAGCTGTCAGCACAGAGCCCGACGCGGGGCTCGAACTCACGGACCGCGAGATCATGACCTGAGCCGAAGTCGGACGCTCAACCGACTGAGCCACCCGGGCGTCCCTAAGGGTGATGGTTATTAAGAAGGTCACTTGTTGGGATCAACACTGGGTGTTATATGTGACTAATCACTAAATTCTACTCCTTCAACCAATGTTACACTATGTTAACTAACTAGAATGTAAATAAAAAATTGATACTAAAAAAAAAAAAAAAAAAAGGAAACCTTATTTAGAATGGAGTTGGAGGCCAGCAGGAGGAGCTCTCATGCCTTACAATACTACTTTAGCTATTACTTTCCCAAGGAGCAGTAGGAATGTTTCAACCTGACCTGGCAACACCTCAGCCAGTGAGAAACGACTACACTTCCCGCTCCCAGTTTACTCCAATGGACTTTCTGTTTACAACAGCCCCTCACAACGCCTGCCTTTCCTCTACAAAAGAGCCTCTTCTAGTGTTTTGGTCTACCTTGCTGGTCTTCCATTGCAATTCTCTGCTATTTCTGAATAAACCTATTTTGGCTGGTAAAATAACTGGCAGTTTTATTTTTTTAAAGTTAACACTTTATTTTGATTTATGTCTTTAAAAGCCTTATCTTCAAATACAATCACATTCTGAAGTACTAAGGGTTAGGACGTCAACATATAAATTTTTTGGAAGGACACAATTCAACCCATAACAAGGACCCTTGTAAGGGAGGAGGTGTTTTTTGTTGTTGTTTTCTTTGGTTTTTCTTAAAAGTCAACAAAGTGTAGAGATTCAAAGCACAGGCTGAGTCAGATTGATAGCTCTAATTCTTGACGCTGTGGCTGTTTAGCTTTGTCACTTTAGGCATGCTACTTCAACATTTCTTTGTCTGCAATAAGGAACAATGACCAACTACTTTAAAGGGTTCTTGGGATGATCAAATGAAATAACTTCAACGGCTCGACCTAGTGCATGGCAGGTGATAAACCAGATAAACCCCAGCTGTTGTTTAGCAGTTATTAACACTCATGGTGAATGAGCACTGATGAGAAGGTGGTAGAAACCTACAGTCATCCGAGCTTGAGGTGACAGACTTGTTTTAGAGACATCGCATGTAATGCCTGGAGACACAACCTGAAGTCTGTCTGGGGCATGGGAATGGGGTTTGGGTACATGCAACTTATCCGGGAAAGTTCTCGGAAGTGTTAGGGCGTGAGGAGAGCGGAAGAAGGCAACAAGGATGCAACCCCAGGAGCTGCAAGCACAGACTGCACCAGAGCTAACCTCCTCAGAGGCAAAGTGGCTGGACCTTGGCACTGCAACCAGTCATGCACGGGCTCCAGGTGTGTGCGGAGCGGTACCCTACGGGGAGCTCAGCGGGCCCCAGCAGCCTAGGGCGATTCCCCAGAGGAGGGGGCGGCTACGAGCTACCGGTCCCCAGCACACACAGAAGCCGAGGACAGAGGCACCGTCCAGTAAGGGGTCTGGAACGGCGCCTCAACAATGTCTTGGAGTGTACTTGGCACAGGGACACCCTAGTCCAGGAAGTCAGCTTGACCTTCTCTAGGTCACTTAGCGATGTAACGGCGGCCCAACTTGAAGCCCAGCTCAGAGAAGGCGCCCGCTGCTCAGACCTGCCCAAGAAAGGTGAGGGTTCTGACAGCGAAGGCACTAGACTCAGGAGGCTGAGGTGACACATGCGAAAGCTCCCGGCAGGAGGAATGGCACACGTTAGGCTCTCCTACCCGCGGGAAACACACCCGACAGCTCCATCTGGAAAGCGGGGGCGGGGCCTCGCGGGCGGGAGGGAAGGCGCAAGCGCGCGCGCCGGAAGTACTCGCAAGAGGACTCTGGGATTACCAGCACCGGAAGCGTCCGTCTGTTTTGCATATTTCTGGCGCGCCGGCGGACGTGATGACGCCACGAGTCGCCGCCTGTTACGCGTGCCAGTTCAAGCTTGTTCAGGGGCTGCTCCCGGAAGCAGCCGGTGCCGAGGGAGACTCGGGAGGGAGCTCGCAATTGTGAGGGGTGGGGGGGCACGGGTCCTGGCCCTGCGGGTGGGCACGATGCGGCTGGGCTCCGGGACCTTTGCCGCCTGCTGCGTAGTGATCGAGGTGCTCGGGGTCGCGCTCTTCCTTCGGGGATTCTTCCCGGCTCCGGTTCGTTCCTCTTCTAGGACGGAGCACCAAGCAGAGCCCCCAGCGCCCGAACCCTCCACTGGTACGGACCCCTCCCCGGCCGTCTCCGCTCCCCTGGCCCCACTTTCTCCCGAGAACCTTCCTTATGAGCCTCGCCTCTTGGACTTCTCGGGCTACCGGTGCTCGTCTCTTTCATTCTGGTCTCCACACCCAGGAGCCCCCTTTTTACCACCCCAGCCTCTTTCTGTGTCGTTTTGTGGCAACCACCGCTACTAGCCCGCCTCGAATCTCCTCCCTGGTCGCCGCAAAGAAAGCCATCCACACCCTGGTTCTTGCCTCCCCCCGGGTCTGCTCATCCAGCTAACACCCCCCGCCCCCTTCCCTGGACAGGCCTTTGGGTCACTCCCTTTTCTAGGCGCCTTTTTTGGTTAATAAGACATAACAGGTAAGATACTTGCTGACCCCTCGCGTTTTTTTCTATGACATTCTTCTAAGAGGTTGGTTTTTGTTTGTTTTATTCTCCCCAGTAGCCCTCACCTACCCAGCAGTACAAAAGGTTCTCCCGCTTGGACCAGGGCCACGCAATACCAGCCACTGACCATGTAAACACAATTTGTAAACGCTTCCCTATCTCCTACCTGCAGCACTGTTTTGAATCAGTCTCCCTAAAGGTCCTATCTTCAGGACCTTCACGAAGGGACTCCCCTTTTCCAGTATTCACCATGCAGAGGGCAATTTACTGCTTCATACTGGGGCTCTCAGTGTATTTGTCACCCCCGCATTGTCTACCAGTAACAGGTCCTTTTCTTTGGATTGAGGTAGGTAGATATGACAATATATATGGTGCAAAAGTAGATTACAAGCTGCTTGGATGCTAAGTACGGTTTAAAGTTCAATTTCCTTTTTTCTTTCAAACCTTTTTAGGAGCCAGTTCCAACTGGACCAAGCTCCCACCACCCCTCTTCAGTAAAGTTGTTATTATGCTGATAGATGCCTTGAGAGATGATTTTGTGTTTGGGTCAAAGGGTGTGAAATTTATGCCCTACACGACTTATCTCGTGGAAAAAGGAGCATCTCACAGTTTTGTGGCTGAAGCAAAGCCACCTACAGTTACTATGCCTCGAGTCAAGGTAAATGGTTTGACTTCCTTTGTTATATATGGGTTGATCTTTGGGAGGTTTGAAGGGGCTGTACTCTTTTACTTGGAGTCCCAGTTTTTACTAAGTAGAAGTTAGTTTGGTGTTGTCAACCTGGCTGGGACAATAAAATGCTGAAGAAGCCTCACAAGGTAGGCTAGAACTGAGACCTGTGATTTATGTCCCCTGTCGAGTAGCCAAAGTTCACACTTCATGGAAAGCGTAAAGTATTTAGATCCAGATCATTCAGGTCAGCCTGATCCAAGAGCTAGTGTCCTCCTTGCTAACCTGGTCTCTCATTGTCAGTGGGTCACCTACATTCCAGAAAGGAGCTTTTAGGGTTAATCCAGTTCATTCGTTTGACTTTATAGATGAGAAAGCAAACTCAGATAAGTTCGATGACTCGTCAACAATTGTGGTATGCACAGTGATCAAACCTGCATGATCTGGCCGTTTCTAGTGTTTCTAGTGAATACCTGTTTCAGGTATTCAGCCTAGTGAGTGTGGCTTTAAAGCACATGGTGCTTTACCCAAGAACTATCAGTTGAAGAAAAAAAAAAAAAAAAGTACAGCTTTATTGATTGGCTCAAGAACTGTTTATTAAGCAACTACTATGTGTCAGTATTGTAATGGGTATGCATTTGGGGGAAAATAGTATCTACCTTCATGGAGCTTTTAGTCACTTAGGAGAGACCTAGCCATTACACAAATGAGTAGACAAATTAATGTTCACTTTTAAAGTGTGATTAATGCATGATGAGAAAGAATAGGATGTGATGCTCATTGCTGGGTGGGTTAGGAGGAGCCCCAATTTAGATTGAGGGTCAGAAAAGCCTGTCTGAAGAAATTACATTCAAGTTAAGCTGAGGATGAGTAAAGAGGAGGCAGCAGAAAGGGACAGAGGAGCTTAAAAGTTTGTGACTATGTTGCTAGCATGGTATAAAAGTCCTGGCTAAGCCTTACATCTATGGCTGATCATGTGACGCGTCAATATTTGATGAGACGGAGCCACTTCTTGATTCAAAGCTTGGGGCAGCATTTAGTAGGTACTCAGTAACTGTTTACTGGATGGAGAAAACAGCCTGGGATTGTAAGGATTAAAACCACATCTTTCATTGGCTCTTTTTCTTGAGTTTCCCACTCTCTGCCACTTTTGGATGTAGTGTGTCCGTCATTAAGCAATATTTATTGAGCATCTTCTGTGTACCACACAGTTTTAGATAAGAGGGATTCAGTGAGGAACAAGACAGCAAGTGCCCTATCCTCATGGAGCTTAATTTCTGATTGAGGGGACAGAAAATATGTAAGTATACAAATAAATAATCAAAGTTTCAGAAAGTGGTAAGTGCTATGGAAGAAATCAGGGAGGAGAACATGATGGAGTGATGAGGAGTGGGAGGTGGGGAACACCTCTAGTCAAGAAGCTCAGGAATGGTCTCTTAAGAGTACTCCTTCTGTTGAGCCCAGTCTGGTGAAAGCTGGAAGAAAAGCATTCAGGCTCCTTACCATCAGGAGCACTGTCTTTATCTGTTCTATCAGAAGTATGGAAGGAACCCGTTCCTCCTTCGTTCTGGTAAGAAAAGTATTACTAGGAATCTGAGCAGGTGTGTAACAAAATGTGTAAATGGGTGTGCAGACCTGTATGTGGGCCACTGTGGTTCTTAGGGCCTCCCGTCTCCAGCCCATTTGTGGCATTTCATGAAACCGGTGTTTTGTTTCATTTTTGTCTGTTTTGTCTTCAGTCCTTTACAGGTTCTTGGTCCTCGTTCCTCATCAAGGAGGAGCTAGAACAGGAAGTCCATACTGGAGTTAGGGTTACACAGCTCTAGAATTTGGTAGGATTGGGTAGTGTTGGGTAAGGAGTGTGCCCCCTACCCTGCCTTCAGTTAGTGAAGGGACTTCAGTAATCTCAAAGTGTTGATGCAGTTGTCACAAAATGCTGACCTAAATGACTCCAGACTAATGCCCCTCATAGCGTTTGGTCGTGTTAACTAATACGTGACTGCTTTTCCTTTCTTCAGGGAATTTACAGTCACAATAAGGAACAGGTACTGAACAACTGACTGCAGTGAGCACAGAGCACAGGCATTTTCTCATGTGCTGTCACAACAGCCCCATGTTAGGCTTCGGGAGGCAGGTACTGCCATCTTCTCCATTTTCCAGATGAGGAAACAGGCTTGAAGTGGTAAAACCACACAGGAGACATCAGAAACCAAGCCTAAGCCTGTGTGTGTGTGGCTCCAGAGCCTCTGTTGGTCACAGTGAGTTTACACAGCAGTGCTGCCCAATAGAGTGACCAGGCCACATCCTCTTCCAGTAGTCTCTGCAGAGTCTCTTCAGTCTCAGAAGGCAAGAAACTACTATTCCCAAGGCCACAGCAACCACAGGAAGACCTCCAAGGTGATGTCAGGCTTGGGCTCTCACTTAGACTTCCCAGGGCTCTCAGCTGCCTGCATGCCTCCTGCAGGCATGCAGGAGGGTGAAGGGTACTAAATAGTCCCTGCCCTCCTTGAAAATGTCAGTGGAAACCCAGCCTAGCATGAGAAGGAGGCAAGTGCCTTATAAAAGCCCCTGGGAAAAAGATGGACAGATTAGACCACGTGGAAACAGAAAACCTGTATGTGGTGGAAGACACTATAAACTAAGTCAACTGACAAATGATAAACTTGGAAAAATCATTTACAGCTGAGATCACAAACAAGATGTTAAGCCCGTGATGTGTAAAGAGAATCTGACGGAAAACAATCCAGTGGCAAGGGATATAAAGAACCCCACAAAGGAAGACATTGAAATGGCGAGTAAACATAGGAAAAGATGTCTTTACTAGTAATCAGGGCAAAGCAAACTAAATCAATCTGTAAACCCAGTTTTTGTCTATCACGTTGTAAAAACTTAAAGATTGGTGATGACCTCTTCCTCACACGAAATGAGGTGGACAGGTACTCTCAACACTGAGCCAACCCCCGCACTGCCTGTCCAAACAAAGCAGCTCGTGGTGCGCTGGCTTAAACTCTGGGTGCTAACCCAGGCCTTGAGGCTACATGGTCCTGTCCCTGTTTACCTGTCCACCCTCATCTGAGCTGCCTTCCCTCTTGCTGTGTCATTCATCCACAAGGATCCCCATAGCTCTCCGTACCCCAAGTGTGCTGCCCTCCTTCAACCTTGGGGCCTTCACAGATTGCGGTGCTCCCCCTTGGAGAGCCCCACTTCACCTCCCTTCCCCTCCCCTAGACAACATGTCAGCCTTCAGATCTCAGCTCAGATGGCACTTCCATTGGAAGCTTTTTAAAATAAATGTCCATTAAAATGGTCTTGGTCCCAATACTGGATTACTTTGTAGGTGCTAAAAAAGAAGCAGCAGCAGCAGCTGTGTGTTTTCTGGGGAAAGAAGTTCATGATATGTTAGCGTTTGAAAAACAAAAGCAAGTTGTGGAATTATTTACATAGTTTGTTACCATTTTGGTAAAGAAAAACATGTACCTTTGTGATTGTACACATACAGGGAAAGGTACGGTATGATACTCCCCAAGAGTAACTGGTTACCTAGAAGCAGTAGGATTTCAGGGAGGGGGAGAGGCTCACATTTTAAAAAATAATTTCATTGAGATAGAATTTTCATATGGTGCAGCGCATACATTTTTATGTGCACAGTTTGGTGAGATTCAACAAATGTGGTATAGCCATGCAACCACCACCACACTCTGGACTTTGATCTGCTACCCCAGGAGTGGTGGTTGTTGCCGTCATTTTGTTGGTTTGTTAGTGTAATCACTTGCCTAAACTCTTTCTGTAGAGTGTGTCTCCTCTGGAGTGCACAGTAGCGGGTATGCTCATTTTTGTTTTAAATTCTTGTGTTTTATTTTTAAGCTGGTCTTCTGAAAGGTTACCCCTTGGTGAGCATAGTTAGTGGTTAGCCAATGATTGTCAGAGGTTGTGCTTAAATACATTATGCAGTGGGCCTTCCACCCTTTTCCAGGGCTCTGTGTATGGTTTGTTCTCACTGTTCAGGCACCTAGTAAGCCTGCCTTCTCACTTTCTGTGTGAGCAGTGCCTTTTGCTCAGCTGGAAGGAACCGGTAACTAGGCACTGTCTGATCTCTCCTGAGTGCACACTCAGCCCCGTGTGTGCATCCAGATTTCAGGAATATGTGGGAGCTTACAGAAATATGCTATAGCTGTCCTTTTTATATATTATAATTATATATATTATATATAATTTATTGTCAAATTGGTTTCCA
Source organism: Herpailurus yagouaroundi (assembly GCF_014898765.1). Taxonomy (NCBI): domain Eukaryota; kingdom Metazoa; phylum Chordata; class Mammalia; order Carnivora; family Felidae; genus Herpailurus; species Herpailurus yagouaroundi. The sequence continues at coordinate 169,061,372 of NW_024412376.1, read as the reverse complement.
TACAACACCCAGTGCTCATCCCAACAGGTGCCCTCCTCAATGCCCATCACCCACTTTCCCCTCTCCCCCACTCCCCATCAACCCTCAGTTTGTCCTCAGTATTTAAGAGTCTCTTATGGTTTGCCTCCTTCCCTCTCTGTAACTCCCCACCCCCCCTTCCACTGCCCCTTGGTCTTCTGTTAAGTTTCTCGGGATCCACATATGAGTGAAAACACGGTATCTGTCTTTCTCTGCCTGACTTATTTCACTTAGCACAGTACCCTCCAGTTCCATCCACGTTGCTGCAAATGGCAGGATTTCATGCTTTCTCATTGCCAAGTAGTATTCCGTTGTATATATAAACCACATCGTCTTTATCCATTCATCGCTTGATGGACATTTAGGCTCTTTCCATAATTTGGCTATTGTTGAAAGCACTGCTATAAACATTGGGGTACATGTGCCCCTATGCCTCAGCACTCCTGTATCCCTTCCTAGTGGTGCTATTGCTGGGTGATAGGGTAGATCTATTTTTAATTTTTTGAAGAACCTCCACACTGTTTTCCAGAGCGGCTATACTGGCTTGCATTCCCACTAAGAGTACAAGAGGGGTCCCATTTCTCCACATCCTCGCCAGCATCTATAGTCTCCTGATTTGTTCATTTTAGCCACTCTGACCAGTGTGAGGTGGTATCTCAGTGTGGCTTTGATTTGTATTTCCCTGATGAGTGATGTTGAGCATTGTTTCATGTGTCTGTTGGCCACCTGGATGTCTTCTTTGGAAAAGTGTCTATTCATGTTTTCTGCCCATTTCTTCACTGGATTATTTTTCGGGAGTTGGGTGAGTCCTTTATACATTTTGGATACTAGCCTGATATGTTATTTGCAAATATTTTTTCCCATTCCCTCAGTTGCCTTTTGTTGATTGTTTCCTTTGCAGTGCCGAAGCTTTTTATCTCGAGGTCCCAATAGTTCATTTTTGCTTTTAATCCCCTTGCTTTTGGAGATGTGTCGAGTAAGAAATCACTGCAGCCAAGGTCAAAGAGGTTGTTGCCTGTTTTCTCCTCTAGGGTTTTGATGGTTTCCTGTCTCACATTCAGGTCTTTCATCCGTTTGGGGTTTATTTTTGTGTGTGGTGTAAAAAAGTGGTCTAGTTTCATTCTTCTGCATGTTGCTGTGCAGTTCTTCCAGCACCATTTGCTGAAGAGACTGTCTTTTTTCCATTGGATGCTCTTTCCTGCTTTGTCAAAGGTTAGTTGGCCATACATTTGTGGGTCCAATTCTGGGTTCTCTATTCTATTCCATTGGTCTATGTGTCTGTTTTTGTGCCAGGACCATACTGTCTTGATGATTACAGCTTTGTAGTAGACGCTAAAATCTGGGATTGTGATGCCTCCCACTTTGGTTTTCTTCTTCAATATTACTTTGGCTATTCGGGGTCTTTTGTGGTTCCATACAAATTTTAGGGTTGTTTGTTCTAGCTTTGAGCAGAATGCCAATGCAATTTTGATTGGGATTGCATTGAATGTGTAGATTGCTTTGGGTAGTATTGACATTTTAACAGTATTTATTCTTCCAATCCATGAGCGTGGAATGTTTTTCCATTTCTTTGTGTCTTCTTCAGTTTCCTTCATAAGCTTTCTATAGTTTTCAGCATACAGATTTTACATCTTTGGCTAGGTTTATCCCTAGGTATTTTATGATTCTTGGTGCAATTGTGAATGGGATCAGTTTCTTTATTTGTCTTTCTGTTGCTTCATTATTGGTGTACAAAAATGTAACTGATTTCTGTACTTAATTTTGTATCCTGCAACTTTGCTGAATTCATGTATCAGTTCTAGCAGACTTTTGGTGGAGTCTGTCGGGTTTTCCATGTAGAGTATCCATGTCATCTGCGAAAAGTGAAAGTTGGACTTCTTTGTTAATTTTGATGCCTTTTATTTCATTTTGTTGTCTGGTTGCTGATGCTAGAACTTCCAACACTATGTTAGACAACAGTGATGAGAGTGGACATCCCTGTCATGTTCCTGATCTCAGGGAGAAAGCTCTCAGTTTTTCCCCATTGAGGATGATATTAGCTGTGGGCTTTTCATAAATGGCTTTTATGATGTTTAAGTATGTTCCTTCTATCCCAACTTTCTCTAGGGCTTTTACTAAGAAGAGACGCTGTATTTTGTCAAATGCTTTCTCTCCATCTATTGACAGGATCATATGGTTCTTATCTTTTCTTTTATCAATGTGATGTATCACATTGATTGATTTGTGAATGTTGAACCAGCCCTGCAGCCCAGGAATGAATCCCACTTGATCATGGTGAATAATTCTTTTTAGATGCTGTTGGATTCAATTTGCTATTATCTTGTTGGGAATTTTTGCCTCCATATTCATCAGGGATATTGGCCTGTAGTTCTCTTTTTTTGCTGGGTCTCTGTCTGGTTTGTGAATCAAAGTAATGCTGGCTTCATAGAATGAGTCCGGAAGTTTTCCTTCCCTTTCTATTTTTTAGAACAGCTTGAGAAGGATAGGTATTATCTCTGCTTTAAATGTCTGGTTGAATTCCCCAGGGAAGCCACCTGGTCCTGGACTCTTATTTGTTGGGAGATTTTTGACAACTGATTCAATTTCTTCACTACTTGTGGATCTGTTCAAATTTTCTATTTCTTCCCGTTTGAGTTTTGGAAGAGTGTGGGTGTCTAGGAATTTGTCCATTTCTCCCAGGTTGTCCAGTTTGTTGGCATATAATTTTTCATAGTAGGCCCTGATAATTGCTTATATTACAGAGGGATTGGTTGTAATAAATCCATTTTCATTTGTGATTTTATCTATTTGGGTCCTTTTTTCTTTTTGAGAAGCCTGGCTAGAGGTTTATCAATTTTGTTTACTTTTTCAAAAAAAAAATAACTCTTAGTTTCATTGATCTGCTCTACTGTTTTTTTGTTTTTGTTTTTGTTTTTAGATTCTATATTGTTTATTTCTGCTCTGGTCTTCATTATTTCTCTTCTGCTGGGTTTGGGATTTCTTTGCTGTTCTGCTTCTAGTTCCTTTAGGTGTGCTGTTAGATTTTGTTTGGGGGATTTTTTGTTTCTTGAGATAGGCCAGGATTACCATGTATTTTCCTCGTAGGACTGCCTTTGCTGCATCCCAAAGGGTTTGGATTGTCATGTGTTCGTTTTCATTTGTTTCCGTATATTTTTAAATTTCTTCTCTAATTGCCCGGCCGACCCATTCGTTCTTTAGTAGGATGTTCTTTAACCTCTATGCATTTGGAGGTTTTCCAAACTTTTTTCCTGTGGTTGACTTCAAGTTTCATAGCATTGTGACCCAGATGTCACTTTTAAATGTTAGGCCTTTCTCTTACCAGAAACAGCACTGACCCCTCAGGCAGCTGTAAGGTTGGCCTTGCTTGCTTCCAACACATCCCTGGCATGGGACTTCTCTGAGCAGCTCCAGGTCAGACGGATCCCCATGACTGCTATATCGCAGGGGTATGTTAAACAGCACAGGGACTCACAGCTCTTCCTGAGATTCAGTAGTTTGTCTTAGATAAGAACTTCTCAATTTGTTTTATATCCGTGATGAGCTTTGAAAGTCTGGAAATGGTTGCTTTTGGCAGTTTGGTCCCGTTTATCATTGCTCTTGTGGGAGGAGATATGCCAAGCTCCTCTAGCATTCCAGAAGTCAGGTTAATCCATATTTGCATTTTTGGCTGTTAAAGAAGTCCTGGAAAACTTAGTATGCCTGTTGGCACTGTCCAGATTTCTGTTTATTTCAGTACATAGGTCCCTGGGTGCCAGTATCATGGGGTGTTGGATAACTCCAGATCGTAGGAGACACATGACCTGTTACAATGGCCTCTTAGACTCTATGCTAAAATGAGGGAGGTTGTTGACATAACTCTACATCAGAAAGGTATTGGCAGTTTGCCTCGCCTACCCTTTCTTCCCAGAAATTTCAGTAGGGTGTGTGTGTGTGTGTGTGTGTGTGTGTGTGTGTGTGTGTGTGTGGAGCAGGGGTGTCCCACCAGCAACCTGGGCCAGTTAACGATGGGAATTCCTGAGAGTTTTTGCTTAGAGACTGCTTTCCTCCCAGGTGTGTGTGAGAAGCTGTTCATCCACTCAAGGTGGACATTAGAGTTGCTGTGTTGTAAGATCAGTACATGGAGTTTGCTCATCACACAGCAGATTTGAAGCTTAGGTGAGGACCTGACAGGTGGTTGAGTAAACAGATTTGTGTTTTCAATGCATAACACACTTTGCCATCTGCTTCAGTTGCTGTAACTCACGGCTTTCCTGTCCACCACTGTCATCCAGCTGCCCGCAGCCGCCTCCATCCTCCCATTGGCTGAAATACAACAAAGTCTTTGTGATCAAGTTTGCTAGCTTTGCCAGAACGTATGTGCAGCTTTCCCGTTTGTCTTAACACTGACCAACCCTCCAGTGTCGAGGATGCCCTAGTCTTATGCTTTCCTCTTTCATCCATAAAATGATTTTTGGCACCCCTTCCCTCGCTGTGCTTTGGATTCCATGGTCTAAGTTCTCGAATGTTTCCTCCTGCAGGCACTGATGACAGGGAGCCTCCCTGGCTTCATCGATGTTGTCAGGAACCTCAATTCCCCTGCACTGCTGGAAGACAATGTGATCACACAGGCAAAAGCAGCTGGGAAAAGAATGATCTTTTATGGAGATGAAACATGGGTGAAATTATTCCCACAGCATTTTGTGGAATATGATGGAACAACCTCATTTTTTGTGTCAGATTATACAGAGGTCAGGTTTTCAAATAAGAAAATTTTGTCATGATAGATGGAATCTGATATACTCTTAGAGGCAACATCATTTTGTATGTGACTTTTACCCTCTTAGAGGCAACATTGTTTTGTATGTGGCTTTTATTAGTATATTGGGAGTAGTATGGAGAGGTTGTAAAAATTGTCCATTCACATAATCAGTTACGGCCCAGGGACATGAACCCTGATGCAGTTGTGATCAAAATTCTCTTGGAACAGCCAAGCGCCTGTTGATGGGGGTACAGAGGATCAGGGCCAGCAAGGAGCCATTTAAGCTGAGTTTTGAGAAGTGAGTGGGGACTTCCCAAGTGGACAGAATGGCGGGCACAGCATCTGTACAAGGCAGAGCCTGAGGACTCCGTCGCCTCTCTGGGATCTTTGAGGATGTTCTCCTGTTAGTGTGGTGGCATCCGCAGTGGGGAGGTGGGAGGACACATGGTGAGCTGGGCGGAGCCTGGCCCTGAGGGGCATTTCCCTGTGCTGGGAGTGCAGTCTCCAACAAGAAACAGGGCATGATTAGTCCCGTAGTCAGAAAGCTGACCCTGGCTGAGACCCTGGATGTCTCAATCAGTTGAGCATCTCACTCTTTATTTCAGCTCAGGTCATGGTCCCAGGATGGTGGGATTGAGCCCGCATCAGGCTCTGTGCTGAGTGTGGAACCTACTTGAGATTCTCCCACCCTCCCTTTCTCCCTCTGCCCCTTTCTGCCCACTCGTGTGCTCTCTCTAAAATAAATAAATAAATAAATAAATAAATAAATAAATAAATAAATTTAAAGACACTTGACCCTGGTCAACTCCAGAGGGAGTCCCCATAGAGTAGAGGCACACCCACAGCCGCTCAATTTGCTGAGCCTCATAGAGCATCTGCGGTCTTGCTTAGGTTGATATCCTTTCCTGAAGTTGACGTCTGTAGATGAAGCAGTTACTGAGTTTTCTTGTCCTCTGTCTCATCAATTAGAGACCCTTCCCTTTGTAGTGACTTTTCAGTGGGAGGGAGGTGGGCCAGCTGAGTGGTCAGGGCTGACCAGGCTCACGGCTCTGTCGGTGGCTGCTCTACTAGTTGCCGAAAGCTGTATCTTTCCTCCCAGAACAGCCTTCTCATAGGACACTCAGCTTCACCCCAGAGGTCACCTGAACTCTGGCACCTGTGTGACCTGGTTATCTGCTTAGTGTTAGTTCACTCCCAGCATGGATCCTGCAGAATGTTTTTTTTAGAATAATGCTTCTCATTGAAATTATCTGTATAACGTGTTCTATCTATAACTTAGAAATGTGAAACAGTATTAGTAAAAGCTTAATCTAATGCTAATATTTGTTTATTTTTTTAATGTTTATTTATTTTTGAGAGAGACAGAGACAGAATGTGAGTGGGTTAGGGGCAGAGAGAGAGGGAGACACAGAATCCGAAGCAGGCTCCAGGCCCCGAGCTGTCAGCACAGAGCCTGACACGGGGCTTGAACTCACGAACTGTGAGATCATGACCTGAGCCAAAGTCGGACGCTCAACCGACTGAGCCACCCAGGCACCCCTTGTTTATTTTTTTTATGACAGCTTTTTCTGTTTGTTTATTAGGGTTTTTTTGCTCTTTTCAGACTCTTAGTCCTGTTACCTAAAATAAATGCTTAGGTTTTAAAAGGACTGTATCACTTTCTCTTGGAGAGTGAAGATCAAGGGAAACGAGGAGTTATTCGTACGTACTTTTCCCCCTTTACAGGTGGATGATAATGTTACAAGGCATTTGGATAAAGTATTAAAAAGAGGGGATTGGGATGTGTTAATCCTCCACTACCTTGGGCTGGACCACATCGGCCACATTTCCGGGCCCAGCAGCCCCCTGATCGGGCACAAACTCAGCGAGATGGACAACATCCTGATGAAGATTCACACCTCGCTGCTGTCCGAGGTGAGGCTGACTGTGGAGCGCCGTGGAGTGCTAGAGTCACTGTGCCAGCGTCTCCTAGGAGAAACCAAGTTCCTGAAGTGGACTTGGGACCTACGTGAACGCCACGCCCACCATCATTCAGTTCACCTGTAAGCACAGAGCACAGGCTCAGCCTCCAGCAGCTCTGGTTTTGTCTGCCACTCACCTATTTAAGCAGCTACTAGTTCCAGAATGCCTTTTATATCATTGTTCCTGTCTGGGCATCTGTGGAGCTTATACTCTTGCCAGGAAGGACAAACAAGGGGCATAATAAATGAACACATAAGTATACTGGAAAGTGATTAGTGCCAGAGGAGAGCATAGGGCAAGAGGTGGGAACAGCATCTGAGAAGTTGTGATTTTAAACGGTGGGATGAAAGCAGCTGTCCTTCAGGGCGTGTGAGATGTGAGCAGAGCCTTGAAGGGGGAGAGGGGCGGATACGCCATCTGTGAAGGTGCGTTCCAGGTGAAGAGGCAGCTGCGGTAAGGCCGAGCCTGCTGGGCAAATCCAAGAACAGCAAAGGCCCTTTGCTGGAACGCTGGGGCTAAGGGGCAACCCCGTTTGACACACAGGAGACAGGCCTGACAAGGAGGGCACCTTGGCTCTCGCAGCTCGGCAATGGCAAAGACAGAAACCAAGCTCAAATCCTCTGCCTTCGGAGGCCCTAAATGTAACCCTCCTGGGCTCTGTGACCTCCAAGTGATTCTGTTTGTTTTATTTATGGTACTCTTTGACTTTAACCCTTTGATCTTGTAAGCTCATAGGTTAAAAAAAAGTCTAACATGTTTAGAAAGAGCTACTATTTATAAAGTACAGCTAAAATCTAAAGTTTTTCCTTAACAAGAGCATGCGTTCTCCTCAGTCTGAATGCAACTGAAATATTTTTCCTTTGCATTGTAGGAAAGAGAGAATCTTTCACCCAATTTGCTGGTTCTTTGTGGTGATCATGGAATGTCGGAAACAGGAAGTCACGGGGCCTCTTCCATGGAGGAAGTTAACACCCCCCTGATCTTAATCAGTTCTGCATTTGAAAGAAAGCCTGGTGAGGATTTAGGAATGTTTACTATTTTCCTTTTTTTTTTTAATGTCTATTTTTAAGAGAGTGAACACGTGTGTGTGTGTGTGTGTGTGTGTGTGTGTGTGCACGGCAGGAGGGAGGAGGCGGGGCGGGGGAGGGTGGGTAGAGAGAGGGGAGGACAGAAGATCCAAGCAGGCTCCATGCTGACAGCAGAGAGCCCGATGCGGGGCTTGAACTCATGAACCATGAGATCATGACCTGAGCTGAAGTTGGACACTTAACCGACTGAGCCACCCAGGCGCCCCAGAATGTTTACTGTTTTAAAACCGTATTTTACGTAACTTCTTTCTATAGTCTGATTTTAAATTTAAAAATCAATTTTTGGAAGCTGGGTGTGTTTGAAATACCCTGAGCAATGTGAAGATGAGAAGTAGTGGGACAGGGTGCAGCCAGGGTTTGGAGTTTACATTTCTTACCCCAATTCTTATAATGCAGACATTTCTTGTAGAAATTTTGTTGTATGAATGTCACTGCCTGAATATCTGGAGGTGTTAAGAAAAATTACCAGCAGCTTGGAGACATCTGAACACATATATGAACTAAAAGAAAGAGACGTTAGTAATTAAAATTTTTATAAACTATCCATCTTTGGAAACTATTAAGGGTCAGAGCAGGACTACCTGAGGGCCCATCTTTCAGCATTAAGACACCCAACTCTCCACCCCAAACACACACGGGCAGCTCTGACCCGTGCAGGCCGGCCTGCTTCACAGCCATCTGCCCTCCCTCACCCTGCACTTGAGGCTGGCCTCTGCCTCCTCGCTTTACCACACGCTCACCTTCGCCCACCAGGTATTTCTGAGTTGAACACTCTGGCTTCCTTTCACGGAATCCTTCCATACCATTTGGCACTTCTGACCCCTAGTTCTGGGACCTCCCATTTGTCTGGTTTTCCTCCTAACTCTCACTTTGGTGTCTAGTCAGCTGTCTTTCTTCTCTGATCTCCAGCCTCCAGACTGTCTACTCAGCTGCCTGTCTGACACCTCCACTTGGGTCTCCCACAGGTAGAGCAAATACAACAGCTTCACATCCTAATCTGCCCTCTCATGTTGCTCTGCCAGCAAATGGCACCCTCGTGTGATTCTTCCAATCGGAAACCTAGGTGTCTCTCTTCACCCTCCTTCTCCCTTGCTCCCCACATTCCAGACCATCCCCGATCTACCGTACATAAAACCTTCCAGTAGCTAAACTTTGGGTCAAGTAAGTCCTACATGAGGTTTCTTTCCTACCTCACAGCTTCATCCTGAGCCATATTCATCACTATTCGCTATGTCCTGGCCTCTGCCCTTCCCATGGGTCCTCCAAGTGACAAGCTCTTCCCCACATGCCCCCGACTCTGTCGCCACATCAGATCCAGTCATCCTTGGTTTCATCTGACGTCAGTTGCTCATCCACGAGACTAAATTGCCTTCCCTCTGTTCATTTTTCACAGCATTCTGTGCATCCTTCCACCATTCTTTGCTTAGATTGTAATTGAAGACTTAGAGCTGACGCATGTAATATCTGCCTCCTCTCTGCACTTCAGCTATAGTCGGGCATGACCTAGTCTATTTTGTTCATTGGTACATGCCTGCCTTGGGCCTAAACATTGCCTGGTATATGATCAGTGCCAAAAAGAATTGTTGAATGAATGAATCTTCCACTTGCTTGAGGATTGGTTGGGGCAGAATCTCCACTGACTTCCTTCTGTCTTTTAATAGTGCTTTCTCCCCTCGGACATCTGACCCCCTAAAATATAAGTCCTTGGCTCTTGTGACCTGGGCCTTTCCATTCTAGGTGTCTTGCCTGCCTTCCAGTGAAGGCTCTACTCACCAGAGCACCAACTTCCTACACCTGACTTTCCCATACTGTGTACCCAAAGCAGGGTCCTGTGTGGCTCCCCTATACCTGAGTGAGAGCCCATGCCAGAAACAGTCTTTCCACTCATCCATCCATTGGAGGTACGCTGAGTACCTGTGGTGGGCCAGGCACTGCGCCGGACACTGTGGGCAGCCTTCACCCTCAGGGGCCTCATAGTGTGGGGAGGAAGAGAGACAACCAAGTGGGTGGTTTTTAATTGTGCATTGTTAGGTTATTGTTGAACTACAGCGTTGAAGTTTCGTCTTCAAGGTGGGCATTTAAGAATCTCCTTGGGAGGCCCGGCTGCGTCTTCAGAGCCAGGAGCAGTCAGGGCAGTTGCATGCGCAGGATGCCTGATAACTGACCGCAGTGCCAGCGGTGGGTGGGTTCCAAGCTTTTTGTTATCTGTACATTTGTTTCCGGAATGTAGTCTCATTATGCTGATTTTATGAGCCAGGACTGCGCTGTATCTAGTTCGCTCAGAGTCCGTATTAATTTTAGGACAGTGCATGTCCAGTCCCCCTGCCCCCAGCACTGCCCTTACACAACCGCTGATCTTTTTTCCACCTGTATAGATTTGCCTCTTCTGGACATTCATGTACATGGACCCTGTAGTACCGGGCCCTGTGTGAGTGGCTGTTGATTACTGAGCATGATGTTTTCAAGGTTCTTCCACAGTTGTATCCGGTGTCAGGATTTCACTCCTCTGTTTGGCTACATTGTTGTGCGGATAGACCACATTGTGTATCAGTGCATTAGCTGATAGATACATGGGTTGTTTCCACTTCTCAGCTGTTAGAAATAATGTTACTGTAAACATTTGGAAAGAAGTTGTGTGCACAGATGTTTTCATATGGTGTTGTTTTCTTTTGCCAATACAGCTTTGCCCCTTTGTCCCTCCTCTGTGCTGTTATTGTCAAATATGTTATATTTTTACATGTTACAAACTGAAGACATAACTGTATATGTGTTTTATATAATAGTTTTTTAATTTAGTAAGAAGGCAAATACGTTTTTATGTGTTCTATAATTGTATAATTACTTTTACTGATGCTCTTTGCTTCTTTTATGGATCAAAATTATCCATGGAGTCACTTGCTTTCAGCCTAAAGAACTTCCTTTAGTATTTCTTATAATCCAGGTTTGCTAGCAATTAATAGTTTCTTTTTTATTTTGTTGTTTTTGTTGTTGTTGTTGTTGTTTTTACCTTGGGTGTCTTTATGTTGCCTTCATTTTTGAAAGATAGTTTTGCTGGATGTAAGACTCTTAGCTGACCATTCTTTTCTCTTCCAGTACTTTGGATATGCTATCCCACTGCCTTCTGGCCTCCACAGTTTTGGATGACCCATCATCCCAGTCTACCTGGGCTTCCCTTCTCGTCTTTCAGAATTTTTTTTTTAATTTTTTTTAATGCTTAGCTATTTTTGAGGGAGGGAGGGAGGGAGAGAGAGAGAGAGAGAGAGCGAGCAGGGGAGGGGCAGAGAGAGAGGGAGACAGAGGATCCAAAGCAGGCTCCATGCTGACAGCAGAGAGCCCAATGTGGGGTTCGAACTCACAGACCATGAGATTGTGACCTGAGCTTAAGTCGAACGCTTAACCGACTGAGCCACCCAGCGCCTGCCGCGCTTTTATTATGCTATGCATGTTTTGTGTTTATGCAACTTGGAGTTCCTTGAGGCTCTTGGATGTGTAGATGAATAGTTCTCATAAAATTTGGGAATTTTTCTGTTTTTCAGATTGTATATTTTTTTTATCAATTTGACTTTAAATTTGGTGATTCTTCTGCCAGTTCAAAATCTGCTATTCAACTATGGTGAATTTTTCGTTTCAGTTACTATATTTTTCATTTTCACACTTTCCATTTGGTTCTTTTCTTTATAATTTCTGTTTCTTTGTTGATAATCACTATTTGATGACAACATCGTCATCAGACCTTCCTTTACTTGTTTACGCATAGTTTCCTGGAGCTCTTTGTGCATATTTATTGTGGCTACTTAAAAGACAGTCGGTTACCTCTAGCATCTGGGCCCTTCCCTGGGAGGTTCTGTTGCTTTTCCTTCTGGGTTTTACTTTCCTGTTTCTTTGCATAATTACTCACAGTTTTCAATGAAAACTGAACATCTCAAATAATATATTGTAGCAACTCTGGATGCTGCAGGTCTGCCCACCCCCCAGCCCAGGCCTGTCTTCGTTGTCGTTTCCTTGTTTATTTACTGACTGCCGTGGCTTGACCATTTCAGTGAGGTCATCTCCCACAGCGTGAAGTCTGCTGTTGCTCCTGTGCGGGGACAGCAGCGCTGGGGTGACCGCAGACTCAGTGGCGCTCTGTTGCTGTCACACCCAGCTGTCAGGCTCCACTCACTGCCAGCTGACTGCCTTATTTTCAACAGTTTGTGAGAAATGTGCTTCACAATCTGATCTCCTATTTGAGCCCCTTTGAAGGGTTGTTTCTGAGGCCGTTCTCTGAGGCGGTTCTGAGCCTTCTTGCTGTCTTCTCCCCAGGCCCTCCTCTCTCTGAGCACTCAGCTGGCCTGTGGCTGTCACGAAGCTGCCAGTCTCCTCCCAGCTGCCCACCTCCAAAGTCTCCATTGTTTTAAAGAGCACTCCTAGGTGTGAATTCACCACCTTCTGTTCCAAACAAAGTCAGTTCTTTTGTGGGGAGTTTTGCTCTGTTTTGTGGCCTGCCCTGGGCAGTTTCTCTGAGCCACGGTTTCTAGTTACGGGTGGTAACAACAGTCCCCTTCTCTTGGGGCTCTGTGTAGTAGCCTCTGGTCTTTCTGCTAGCCTCTTCTGGGGGCAGCCTCCACCCGGCAAGACTTGTGTAAGGGTGAGTGGGCCCCAGTACTGTCGGCCTTTTATGTCTTGCATAGAAATTCTGGGTGAGGCTGGGCAGGAAAAGGTAGCTCCCAGCCGCTCAACTGCTGTTGAGGGTGTGCACTACACGGCTGAGGAGGATGAGCAATGCCGGCAGCCTGTTCCTCGCAGGGAGAGCACAGAGCGCTCCACAGAGCCCCGGGGGGAGAGGGAGCCCTGTGTTCTTCAGTGCACCCTCTCAGAGTAGTCTGTGTCCCACGGAGCTGCAGATGGCGGGGGGAGAGAGTGGGTCATGGTTCCTCAAGGGCCTCACACTCTCCCGTTCTTACCAAGCTTTAGATTTTCTTGAACGACGGTTTCTGTATTTGCCGTATGCCCCCAGATGGTTTCCAGAGGCCATAAGTCATTGTGCTGCTGGTGGCTTTTATGCCCTTTACCAGTGATGCTTGTTCTCCTGGCAGGCTGACCCACAGAACTCCCCCTGCCACCATTCCTCACAGGTCTTTGCAGGCTTATTTTTAGCCTACAAATTCATGTACATTTTTGTTGCTTGTTTTAATAATAAAAAAAAAATTCTTTCTCATGGTTCGTGAGTTCGAGCCCCGCGTCAGGCTCTGTGCTGACAGCTCGGAGCCCGGAGCCTGCTTCGGATTCTGTCACTCCCTCTTTCTCTGCCCCTCCCCTGCTCACACTGTCTCTCTCTGTCTCTTAAAAATAAATAAATGTTAAAAAAAATGTAAAAAAAAAAAAATCTTAAGGCGTTTATTGATCTGAAAGATAAGCACTTTGGGATTGTGTGCCATGTGATTTCATACACCCCCAGCCTGCTACTGTCCACCCCCAGAGTTCCAACCTCCCAATAAAGAGAAGCACAGATCTGGGTCCATCCAGGGTCAGGGGGTCCCAGAAGGAGATCATGCTTGCGCTTCACTTCCACATAGGGCAGAGCAGGTATATTTTGTCTCCCTCCTGCTACCAGGATGTAAACTCCATGAAGAGAGGGAGGGACTTTGCCTGTTCTTTCATATTCTGTCCCTCCAGCCTGGAATACTGGCACATCGTGGCTGTCAGTATTTGCTGATTGAATGTGTGAAAGGTGGCTTAGCTGTACAGAGCATGTTGCTAGGGCCAGTGGACATGAGGCAGGTGGGAGAAGGCCTGGCTGCTGGAGGGGGAGAATGATTTTCTGAAATGTGTTTCCTTCTTCCATGAGATAAAACCCACTCTGTAATGTGATCTGCCTTGTATTAGTATTACAGAATTGCAGTTATCAAAATATTGCTGGCAAGAGCTAGTCACGCTAATCAATGGAGCAAAATCAAGAGGTGAAAAGTAGACCCCAGTAGCATTGCATTCGGTGACAAAAGGTGGCATTTCACAGCAGTGGAGAAAAGGCATTCCAGAAGTGATGTCATGACCTTCTAGGAAAAAAAAATATTATGCTAGGAATCTACCTCATTCTTTAAACCTGTGTAAATCCCAGATCAAAACATTTCAGTCTTTTTTTGAAACACTCTTTATTATGTGAGTTTTCAGACCATGCAAAAGTAGGCAAAGCCCGCCACCCAGTTTCCGTGTTCACAGGCCGTTACAGCCAATCTTACATCTTCTGTCCTCCTCGCTCACTTTCCTCTCCTTTCTTGCTTGGAAGTAGGTCTCTAGAAGATGTGTGCTCTTACTTTCTTAATGTAGCACGTTTAAAATATAGCATTAAGTCCTTAATTCATCAAACGGTCAGTGTTCGAATCTCCAACGTCGGTCTCCCTCTTTGGTTGTTTGAGCTGAGATACCAGTAAGATCCACGCACTGAGATTGGTTGACGTGACCCTTTACACTCTCTTCCGTCTACAGGTCCCCGCTCCATCCTCTTTTATTTTCCCACAGTTGATTTGTTGAAGAAGTGTGGCTATTTGTCCTGGGAAGTCTCTCTCTACACTGTCTGCTAGCATATCCTCTGTGAACCCTGTCTGACCAGGAGGCAGCTTCAGATCCCGTTGGCTGGTTTTCATAAGGCTGTTTCCAGCAGGAAGCACACAGTGTCTGACTGTTCGCCGTATTGTGAAGCCAGTAGCCACCGATGACCAACTAGGGCCACTAATTCACTGGAGGTGGCAAACACAGAGATATCTCAATTGCATAATTCTTCATTAACTAGCCTGAATCATTCTGTAAGGAGAATCTTCCCCAATCTACTTTTGCGTACCTACCGGTACCATTTATATAACAGAGATAGGATTAATGATGAGTTATTCTTCCCACTTATTTACCAGTTTCAGACCAACGATTTAGTTCACTGTGATTCACTAGCACACTTCATCTGTGACCAGTTAGGGTTTTGTGTTGTTGTTGTTGTTGTTGTTGTTGTTTAGTAGCATTGTGAACCCATGGATCTAAGCGTATTTTGTTTCAATTCCCTATAAGTAATATTCTTTTTAATACTCAAATTGTGCCATCTTTGGCCAGTAGGAGCCTCTGATTCAGATTAGCTCCTGAGTCCTTCCAGCCTTGAGGTCTCAAACACCTTAGTCTCTCTGAGAGTTCTGTTGCTCTCCAGTCTGAAAAGGGTTCCAGCCTCCCATTGCACAGTTCCTTCCCTGGACCTGGAATCGGCTGCTTTTCCAGGATTCCCTAGTTCTGTTCAGTGGACAGGGATCTTTGAGGACCACTGTCTGGATACTGGCTTATTTGTCATTTCTGGACAAAGCAAGGAAATCTTTTTTTTTTTTTTTTTTTTCCAACGTTTATTTATTTTGGGGACAGAGAGAGACAGAGCATGAACGGGGGAGGGGCAGAGAGAGAGGGAGACACAGAATCGGAAGCAGGCTCCAGGCTCTGAGCCATCAGCCCAGAGCCTGACGCGGGGCTCGAACTCACGGACCGTGAGATCGTGACCTGGCTGAAGTCGGAGGCTTAACCGACTGCGCCACCCAGGCGCCCCAAGGAAATCTTTTTAAGATAAAAATGATCTTGAGTTTCTATTGATACTTGCAATCACATTCATTACTGTAAAATGAAAGTATTAGACCCTACGTCTTTTCTGTCTTCCTCCTAAGCTTAGAATCCTGGTTGTCAGCAACCCTGGAGATGAGTATCACATAATGACCCAGAGTAATCTCGGAATAGCACTGGCACCACCACCAGTATCAGCACCAAAATCAATTTAAGGTGGGATTTTTCTTTTGGGTTTTGTTTTGCTTCAGATCCAAGCACTTAATATAAGAAAATACTAGAAGAAAAACAAATGAAAAAATTGGCGTAGTTAGTTCTTTCTAAGTATAACCCAGAAGCCATCAGTGGAGGGTTGGTCAAGAAAAGATTAATATATTTGACCAAATCAAAAAGAAAAATTCTATACAACCAACAGTACCACAATGAGAGTAAAACCTCTGCAAACCCACACTACAGTGTCTGAGGTACTCCCACCAAGCACCACCTACCTCTCCTGGGTAGACTTCCCTGGTCGCCCCCTCAGTCCGCCTCAGACCTTCATTGTGGTTTCTGGGGGGTGGGGGCTGGGTATTCTCTTTACAGATGAGAACAGTCTGACTGTGTTGAGTTCTCACCCAAGGCGTCGGCTGGATAGTGGCAAAGCAGGAGCCTGAGCCCAGTGTCCCGATGTCACACCCATTTCCTCTGCAAAGTTAGTAGCAAGGCAGACTGTTACCGGGGCTTGAAGCTCTTCAATTGCTCAGGCCACCAGTAGGCAGACGTCTTGCTTGTTGGAGCTGGTTAGAGAACTAGGCCTAGCTGAATCCACCCTCACTCTGCGCTCCCCAGCACAGGTGCCTTCTACTGCTCAGGAGCTGCTGAAAAGTCTGTCCATATCTCGGTGCTGTGTGGGCCTCTCTGAATCCACAGGGTAGGGCTGCCATACATCCTGCTGTCACCCTTGTTCAGGAGGTTGACTGTTGACCTCACCAAAGTGACCATCCCTCAGCACGTACAGAGCTACCTGCTGTCTCTGTGTGTATCCCGGGCTCTAAAACTCAGGCGGTACTGTTTCTTGTGTTGGTATCCCTCCTACATATCATACGCTACTTTGGGGAAGGCACCATGCCCACACGGGATGAGTATTTAGTAATTTATTGACATAAGAACCAGGAAAGTGCTTTCTGTATGAATCTGCATAGAATGGCTCAAAGAGATGGATAATCGGTTGTAGAAGGTCAAAGGAATGGGGGTGCCTGGGTGGCTCAGTCAGGTAAGTGTCCCAACTCTTGATTTCAGCTCAGGTCATGATCTCTCAGTTCTGAGATCGAGCCCCATGTCAGGCTCCGCACTGGGTGTGGAGCCTGCTTAAGATTCTCTCTCTCTCTCTCTCTCTCTCTCTCTCTCTCTCTCTCTGTCTCTCCCTCCCTCCCTCGCCCTCTCTCTCCCTCTGCCCCTCTCCGATGCACACAAGACTGCATGTGCTCACTCTCTCTAAAATAAATTAAAAAAAAAAAAAAGTTCTAGGGAATGACTACTATCTCACACATCTGAGAGCCCATCACTCAAACCGTTTTCTTTTCTCTAGGTGACATCAGACATCCAAAGCATGTTCAACAGACTGACTTGGCTGCAACCTTAGCAATAGGCCTTGGTCTGCCGATTCCAGAGAACAGCGTTGGTAGTCTCCTGTTCCCCTCCATAGAAGGGAGACCAGTGAGAGAACAGTTGAGGTTTTTACATTTAAATGCAGTGCAGCTCAGCAAATTGTTGCAAGAGAACGTGCCATCATACAAAAAAGGTAACTCAGTTAATAGACAACGTTTCCACTACACCTGGTGTCTCCTCCGTTGTGTGTAGGTCATCAGTCTTTGTGCTTCTGTTTTATTAGAACCCTGATGAACACCATTAGCAACACCCACAGATACAGTTATCTATACCAAGTTCTTTCATTCAACAAATATGGAATTTTTTCACTAAGTTCCTGTTTGGCTGGGGGCTATTACAAGCACTGGAGTCACAAGGGCTCTGCCCTCATGGAGCTTACCTTCCAGAGGAGAAGTAGCAGTAGGATGGTGAGGAGTGCCTTAGGAAAAGGCTGTATGGGGCAAGGGATGGAGAATGCAGGTGGATGAGGGCTGTCGGGGCAGGCCTGGCCTTTGACACCGGGAGAGAACGTGTGGCAGATGCAGGGTTCTGCAGTGGGGACCTGCCTGCACCTTCAAGGGAGGACCAGGGGGACGGAGTGGCTGGAGCAGGGCGAACTGGGGCAAGGCAGAAGGAGATGAGGTCAGAGGGATAGGAAGGCCTTCTAGGCCCTGGAGAAGCTCTTGATGAGCTAGATGGGGAGCCCATGCAGCCGTTCGTGCAGAGTCTGAAATCTTCAAGCTGCATTTTCAAAGGCTCTCAAAGGCTCTCTCAGGTGCCCAGGTGGAAGGCTCTGCCTTGTGTGGTAGGAGAGTCCGAAGGCTGCTTCAGTGCCTCAGTGAGAGGTGGTGTGAGGGCCCAGGCAGTGGCAGTGCAGTCCAGAACAAATGGCTGTATCCTGGATATATTTTGAAGGTAGTGCAAGCAGGATTTGGTGATGCGCTGGATATAAGGTGCAGATGAACCAGAGGCATAAGGAACAGCTTGGGGTTTTCATTAGAACAGTGGAAGAATGGAGTGACCGTTACTGAAACGGGGAAGGGTGTGGGGGGAGCAAGTTTGCAAAGCAGGGTGCTTGCCAGGTGAGGGGGTTGGGGTTGAGGAAGTCACGTAAATTAAGACACTCAGGAAGGGAGGGGTGAGCGGCTCTGTTGAGTGCTACTTAAGGGAAGCTAAAGGGAGGAACCGAGACTGGACCATTCATCTGGCAGGTGAGGTTGTCGGTGGGTTTGTCAGGAGCAGCGCGTATGGAGAACTGGGAGGAAACCAGGCCGGAGTGGGGACAGGGAAGGACCTGGGGCGTGGAAATGGCTGTTGTCTGAGGTGGGTGGAGGCCGACACAGGGTATGTTGTTTCTAGTTTTAAGCTGGGAAAAACTAAGGGGTACCGATACTCTGGTGGGAATGATCCAGATCACCCCACGACCATCTTTTCGTATGATTTATCTGACCATCAAGGTATATTAAGGACAGCGTGTTTGGTGCTGGGACTGGGGCTGGTTTGGGAACTTAGAGGAAGTCAACTCCTAGTTTGAGGTGACATTCAATGTGATGTTGGCAGCTTTTCCTACTTGAGATAGTGGAGTACTAGGAAGTATGGTGATGCTGATGAGTTTGCGCTGAGACGTAGACTGGCCTTGAGCTGCTGGTGGACGGACGACAAGCCCTGCAGGGACTAGTGGGGAGCCAGGTGTCCTGAATGGCTGGAGAGCCAGCCCCTGTCAGTGAAGAGGCCCCCAGTGAGCAACTGTGTGAAAATCTGGGTGAAAGTGAGACCGGCTCTGGTGCACATTTCAGTCCCGACTAGAGACAGTGGTTGCTTTGTTTTCAAAAATAACTTGTTTGGTAGCTTTTGCAAATTTGTTATTGATAATGTGTGTCCTTTTTCCTACACTAACAACCAGCAGAACCCCAAACAAAACCACAGCGCTGGTTGTTTGCTTATTTCAGGAGTAGCAAGTAGGGAGAATTAGGCACTGCAGTGGGCGTGGCGGGAAGCAGGCCTGTGAGATGGACTTAGGCCAGTCCCTGGAATGGGAGAGCATTCTTGGGGCCTTACGCCCCTGGGATGCCCTTTGTCTACGTCAGCAGTGTTTCCTGAGACAAAACTGGGTATGTGTCTGACGCCAGAATTGATTTCAAGGCCTCCCCTAACATCCAGCCCAATCTGATACAGCTTGCCCGTCGCTCCCCTTACACTCCAGTGGGCCAGGCTTTTCTCGTCTCAAGACCTGTGCATGTGCTACTCTCATAGAATGGATGCTTTTCCCCACTGATCACCTGGTGGATTCCTGGGCCACCTTCCACTTCAGCTTCAATATCAGGCCTTACTGTTCCCCACCCTCAACCCCAGATTTCATTGTTTCCTCAGTGTTACCAAAAGTCTCCCATGTTCCCCCGCTTTCCTCCGTAGCATTTTTCACAATGTGCACTTCCATGCACGTGTGAGAACCCAGCTGGATCATAGCCCCAGGCAGGCATAGCCCCATGCCCCATGCCTCTGTGATTCTGGGTATAGACACCGGTGCCCCCACATCTCTGTGACTTCAAGGTGCGGGGGAGGGGGGTATAACAATTAAGGTTTCCATCCTGGACCCAGACTAATTGAGTTTAGATCCCAGCCGTCACACCTGCCAGCCTGTGGGCTGGTGTCCGAGTGCCTCCCCTCTGCAGTGGGCATGGCAGTCATCCCTATCTGAGGGTTAGGGTCATGCCTGCCGTCAGCACTTGGTCACCTGGTGCCTGCAGCAGCGGCGGGGCTGTGCTCAGGGTCATATAGCAGCCTTAACCCTAATCCTGAAAGGCATGGTTTAGACCACCTTAGAATGGCTCTGCTGGAAGTCGGAGGAGCACGTTAAATACCACGGAGTCTCAGAAAGGAAGTTCTTGCTTTTGCAGATGAGTTGAGTCACCGGTAGGTCTGGTCCAACTCCAGAAGGGAGCAAGGCAACTTCCTGACGCTGAGCTGCCTGCTGCTGCCATCCCAGAGGGGGAGCCAGCAGCAGTGGGGGCTGGGCTTCACCCAGCAGCTGTTCTGCCGGCCTAGCTTGGCGTTGGGGAGGATCATCTAGCCCGGCATCGTGGCAGGAGGGGTCAGGACTGCTGTCCCTTTCCAGAGAGGACTTGCAAAGAGGGAAACAGGTCAGAGATGGGTCCTCACAGTGTGTGAGCACTGGAAAGATTTTTAACACCGAGGACCTAATAATGTAACGCATTTCTGGGTTGTTTTTATATTGCACATTAAAGAAGAAGAAAAGGGTGGAGAGAGATCGGGAGAGAAGGGGGAGGAAGAGGAGGAGGCAAAACCAGGTGTAAAAGGTAGAGACAGGGGGGCACATGCTTCTGTCCCTATTGGGTGCTGCTTTGTGCCTAGGGCTGTAGCGGGCCGGCAGGATGTCCGAGGATTCGTGAGCATCATCAGCTGTTAGTTTCACTGAAGGCGTTGCTGGCCACCCCCCAAGGAATAATTCACCTCCATTAGGTCTCAGAATTTATGCTCGCACTATATGCGTGTGAATAATGGAATACTTTGAAATGACAGATGCATCCTCTTGTCTGTGATTTGTAATGTAACCTTGTCCTCTTCTTGGTAGAGCCTGGGTTTGAGCAGTTTAAAATGGCAGAGAGGTTGCATGGGAACTGGATCAGACTGTACTTGGAGGAAAATACCTCGGAAGTCCTGTTCAACCTGGGAACCAAGGTTCGCAGGCAGTACTTGGATGCCCTGAGGACTCTGAGCCTATCCCTGAGCAGACAGGTGGCTCAGTACGACATCTACTCGATGCTGGTGGGGACCGTCATGGTTCTGGAGGTACGGCTGCTCGTGTGGAGTCACGGCTCGGCTGTTAAACTGATTTGATAACTCAGCCAGAATTTTGTAGTTTCAAGTGTATAAAACCCTTTTTTTCCTAAATGTGGAAAAAATACCAGTTTCTTTACTCGTTGAACTCCCTCGTGGTGTGCCCTCGTGCCCAGAGTACTGCCAGGCGTCGAGTATGCGTGTGTTCTTGGCAGCCCTTTACAAACCGTGCTTATTGGGCTTTCTTCTTCGGTTCCCAACGTTTGAGCAGCTGGCACAAGGTCAGGAGGCAGGCTTTTTCTGAGCGGTTCTCTCCGAGCCCATCAGTCATGGACACTGCTGCTGTTTTTCTCCGCCAGGTTCTAACCCTGCTCCTGCTCAGCATCCCGCAAGCACTGAGCAGCAAGGCTGAATTGGAAGTTCCTCTGTGGTCGCCTGTGTTTTCTCTGCTGTTTTATTTGATGTTTCTGGTTCTTTCTGCTCTTCACGTCATTGTGTGCACCTCAGCTGAGAGTTCCTGCTATTTCTGTGGCCTCTCATGGCTGATGGCAGGTGGAGTGATGGTGTTGATCTCCGCACTGCTCTGTGCGGTTGTGTCTGCTCTTGCCAAGGTGTTTGCCAGCGGAAAGCTCCTGAGCAAGGTAAGGCTGGCTCCTGCGCACGGGACGCTGTCTTCCTGGATCGGCCTGCCTTTTTCTCTTATCTCAGCTGATCTTTCATTCATCAGACACTGGTTAAACCCCTTGGTGTGTAACCAGGCAGAGTTGAGGAGCCCACACTTCAGGAGGGCCAACGTCTGAGCATCCTGACTTCAGACCCTCAGACCTGTGTTGCCAGGTCACAGGCCTCATTTCTTCATTGTAAACACAGGGTTCCTGTGACTCTAAACATGGGCTGCTGGTCACAGACAAATGGGCAGTTGACTGGTGGTGCAGTGTGAATCAGACATCTCTCAGAAAGTGTTTGAGCTCTCAGCCAAGGGAAGAACATTTCAGAGAGGAAGGAGTCAACTCATTAGACCTTCCGGAAAGGTCGGCAGGAGGCTGGGACCCTGTCCTCACCCTGCCCTCCTCAGGAGTCCATCCTGCCTCGTAAAGTGCAGTTTTCTTTTCAAGACTGATGTTTTCCTGTAGATTTCTTAGGGTCTTTGGCCTCTGACACCTATATTCGTGATCGCAGTAGCAGTGTGGTGAAGCAGAGGTGGGCAGCCACGGTTGGTCCATGGTGCCCGGAGCCTAAGGGACCCAGGGAAGTCACTCCAGGCCCCCAGAACGATCAGAGGCCCTTCCCCGTGTGCCTGTGTCTGAGGAGCTGACGTGTTGTCGTTCATAGCACGCTTCTGTTCCCCCATTAGAACATAGCGTTCCCTCAAGCCATTTCGTTCGTTCTCTAGGCCCTAAATTAGGGTTCCTGGTATCTCTCTTTCTGTCTTATACAAGCTGTGCACGACCAATAGAGGAAACATTAAGAAGTTGTCAAATGACAGTCACGGAGTCCTGATCTTTAATCTTCAATGCGTTCGGCATATGGAAGGGTTGGTGCCGTGACGCCAACTTTGTTGTTTCGAGGGAATTGACCATTTTTTAATGAAAGCTTTCTGGATTTCTGGAAAATTCATGGAGAAATTAAATGTCTGGTGTGGTTGCATATATCCTGGGGGTTCTTTGGTATCAAGCAGCAGGAACTGCCTGTGACCCCTGGAGGCCTAGGCCCTGAGGGAAAGGATGAGGTACATGGAGGGCTGGGTCCAGGAGCCAGTAGGGGAGCTCTCGGAGCTGCAGCCCTGCCCAGACGGTGTGCGGCTAAGTATCTTTGTTCTCTTTGTCACTCAGCTTAGGACTTGCAGTCCAGGGTGACAGTCCCTCCAGAGCAGAGCAGGGGGTGGGTGGGGGCGTGAGGAGCCGCAAGTGCCTGTCACAGCAGGTTGTGCTCTGTGAGCAAGAACTTTAAGTGCCTGGGGTGGGATTTGTGTAATTTTCGTGTGTTTCCCTCACGGAATGCATTTTCCTTTTACAGAATCCAACCCATCCAAACTCACGATGGTCAGAGTTGGATGTTGTTATCTTGTTGGGGACCATGGGCCATGTGCTGAGTCTGGGCGCAAGCAGCTTCATCGAGGAAGAGCACCAGACCTGGTACTTCCTCGTTAACACCCTGTGTCTGGCTCTGTGTCACGAAATCTACAGAAACTGCTTTCTGGGTGACGACTGTGAGCCCCGGCGATGCTCGCACGGGGAGCGGGGGTTTGTCAACACTGCACCAGCGTTACAGGACGGGAGCATCGGCCATGACGAGCTAGAGCCCCACAGAGCGTCTAAGAGCCCCACTTCCCTTAACACGCTCAGAGGCTGGGAGAAGTGGATGGCGATGGCAAGCCCCTGGGTGATACTTACCTGCTGCCGGCTGCTGCGGTCACTAAACCAGACGGGTGTGCAGTGGGCCCACCGGCCTGACCTGGGGCACTGGCTCACCAGGTGAGAGAGAGTATGAGCTGTAGCCTTAGGCCGGACCTTGCACGGCCGACTGGCCACAGAGTGTTCTTTTTCCAAATTCAGGCCTGTTTTTTATACTCAGGACGGAAGTGGTATTTGAGAACTGAAGAAATGGAAAAATAGACTGTAAGCCAGGAATTAATATTGAAAGATGGATTTATTTGAGGCTACCCTAACATGTTTGGGGTTTTTTTATTGCTGAGTCACCATAACTTTATATTTGAAAACCTTTGAGTTTCAAAATGACGACTGCAGCGAGGATATACTTTTGTTACTTGCTGCCTCCTCGCCGACAAGGCAGGTCTGGGACAGGGCCATCCTCCCTCCGTCCTTCCTCCCCTCTCTCCCCACCCTGAGGCTGATGGCTGGACAACCTAGTCGAAAGTGTAGTGGATGGGGAGGATCACAGTAGAGAGAGGAAACTGGGACAGAAAATACTGGCTGTATTATATATTCTAATTGCCTGTCAGTGAAGAGTTAGAAAACTAAAGGAGAAGGAAGAGAACGGAATAAAAATTTATTTCCTGTCGCTGTGAAGGACTTGTATGAAAGTCGCCAGCAGGAAGGGGGCTCAGGACAGTGACAGACACATTCCTAAAGGAGGGGATGCCAACAGAAAGACGAGGGACATGCCCACCGTCCTAGTGATCAGGGAGCGTAGGGTCAAACAACGAGGTGTGATTTTACTCACAGCAGACACACAAAAGGAAGTGATAGAACGCAGTCCCGGCGAGCAGCAGAGGACCCCTGACCGCACACTGCCATGGCTCCAAGATACCTGGAAAGATCCATCACAGGCTGTAAAAATCATCCCTCTGGTCAAATAATTCTTGTGGGGAATTTCTCCCAAGTGCTAACTCTGTTGGCAAACCTCTGGCAACCACAGGAACCACAGGCAGCTTTTTCCGGGTCCTGCCACGTGCCTGCTCGTTTTGTTTTTGTAGCAGGCCTGGAGAGAGATCGCTGGCCTGTCCCACCTCAGGTGAGGAAGCAGAAGCAACTCGAGACCTCTGCCTGAGCATGTGAGGTTGGGGCAGCTCTGGGACAGCCCAGAAGCCTCACTTACCTTTCTGGAGAGTTGAGGCACTGCAGGAGAATGTGCTGATCCCACCCCTGATGCCCCGCCCCCCTCTCCAGGGGCCACTGTGCCCACTCCTCAGTCTGGACCCTCCTCCGGCACATCAGGCCCGACCTCTTCCCCTCAGAGGGTGCCCCTTCCTGCATCACAGCTTTCCCCGTGCTGCTGAATTAGTCCTGTCAGTTCGTGAAGAAGCTGCAACGTGGCCCCATTTCTCCTTCAGAGGAGGGCTTCTTGAGAGGCATCTGAACTTACCTTCTTTATTGCTATTTTTCAGTTGTTACAATGAATAATCCAGGAGAGTGCATAAAACATCTAGTTTAAAGAGCGACAGCGAATGGACACCCAGGTGACCACCTCCCAGACCAAGCACCAGGGCAGGGCCAGGCCCCAGCACGACACCCATCACCTCCCGCCATCCCTGGGCCCATGTCCTGACGCTGGCCATATCTTTCCTCTGAGTCTTTTCCAAGTAGTTTTTCCACTGCTGTGTGTTTACCTTGGCAGGGTTAGTCACTCATCCACTTAACAACTATTGAGTGTCTGGCCTTCGTGAGTGTATGCTGTGATGAATGAAACAAAAGAATCCTGCCTTCCAGCGCAGCACTCACTGAGGTGGCAGGATGGTGGGCGGGGGCCGGACAGAGACAGGGCCGCAGCTTTGCCATGACGGCTTTGTGCCCCGAGCCTGACTGCAAAGTCTCCTCGCCTGGGAACGAGCAGACACTCTCAAGTGAGTCAATCTGTGTTAATGAGGGAATGAGAGAGGATTGCGCCAGGACGTGCTGGTCTCCCGTGAGCAGGACGTACGCTGGCAAATACACAGTTTGCCCAGAATCTCTTCACCGGTGGTTGGGGGAACATGGAGTTGCCAGGGGAGCCAGTGGATAGCGTTCTATACAGGTCACTGCGCTGGCCAGTGCAGACCTGGTGGCAGGGACCATTTGTGAATGAGAAATGAGAGCCCAGGTTAACTCATTTGTCGCATTTTAAGAACCTTTGAATTTAAAGCACCAACGATTTTCTTTTCTTTTTTGCTTTTCAGAAAAACCAGCTATTTTTAATACAGTTCCTAGAAAGCCACTCGGTGTAGATCCGTAACATCGATCGCTATACTTACTAGCGATTTGGGGATTTTCCGTTTCATTTCAGTTCTGATCATAAAGCTGAGCTCTCCGTTCTGGCCGCCCTCTCACTCATCATGATTTTTGCGCTGGTGCAGAGGAGGTGCTCCCTGACGTCAAAAGTAGCCATGGCACTTGGCCTCCTGGGTGTCTACTGCTACCGGGCAGCCATTGGAAATGTCCTGTTCCCATGGCAACGAGACAGCAAAGACATTTCCAAGTAAGCGTACTGGCAAATCTATTTAATGTTTTATACACTGAAACGTGCCACGCGGTCTTTAGAACTTTGGAATCGGTTTCTGTGAATCGTGATCTCAGCAGTTACTAGAGCCTGGACAAGGAATGCCTCAATAAACTGATTCTTTTAGTCTCTTTCCTTTGGCAGGAGAAAGACAGATAACGGAGTAAGGTCACTGAGGTTTATTTTTTACAGTAAAGGGTTCTCTAAAAATAAGAAACGGAAAGGATTCAGTTTTGCTCGGTCAAGGAGTAGTAACAGGAATCACAAAGAGGGGTCGCTTCCTATCAGTTGGGAAACAAAGCACACCAGAAAAGTCAACTTTCCCGTAATTTGACGGTGAATTCCTGGGGTGGGGAGGGGCCCCCCCTGTGCTGACTGAGGCATAAATGCCACATTTTATGTGTCAAAAACTGGCAGCTTTTCTTTTTTTAAAGGCAATGTGGGGTGGGGTGAGCAGAGGCTGTTCTGGAGGTTGTAAAACGTGGTAAGAACTTTGAGTGTATCCAACCCTGTGACCTGGGCACCCTCTTATGAAATTTATCTCAAGAACAGAACCAGAGATGAGGCCTGGAACCAGGACACAGGCACGCTCTCTGAAAAATTATTTACAGGTACACAGAGTACAAATCAAGATAATTGGCCGACAGTAGTGGGATGAACCTCTGAGTGATGTTAAAGCTCTGTGCTGGGTATTGTGTCTTCATAGACGATGAGAAGATGTGGACCAGGAGGCTATAAAACTATCATATGGCCCCAGTTGATGAAGTAGATGCGTATTTTTTCATGTTTGTATGAAAGACTCAAATATGTAATTGGTTGTGATTAGATTTAGGACACAGACTCACAGGTGGCTCGTGATCTTCCTTTGCATGCATTTTCATTTTTTTATTGCTTTTCTAATCAGAGAAAGGAAAGCAAATGTCATCTTCTCAGAAAAGGTCAGGGTGTAAGCTGAGGGCTGTGGCCAGGCTGTGTGAGTGGCCAGGAGGCATGAGGCCCACCTGAAAATAGGACCTGCCAACAGTACGGGCAGTTGAAGTGATACCCAGAGCCTGGCTGAGGTGACGGCAGGGTGTAGCCTTCACCCGAGGCAGGGAGGTCAGGTAGGGGGAGGGTGGTGTAGAGACCTCTCAAAGGCTGTTCGCTTTGGAGTCTGAGACTCTGGGCAGATGTCAAGGCTAGATGTCACACTTGAGGATGTCCACAGGGCTGTCTAAATCTCAAAGCGTGATACGTGAATACATTCCTCGCTTCCTCTCAGATCGGTGCACCTAATTTCCTCCTCACTCATCTCAAGACTTGGATCACTTACCTTTCATGGACACTACAGCATGCACCTTCTTGGTGTTCAGAGCACAGTTCAATGCACCCTTTCACTACCCTTCACTGCTTGGTGTTCTGCCTGTAAAATGCCTCCATTCCCCACCCCCATCTATCCTGACTCTAGATCCCTCTCACTAAGAGATCTACTCCAGGTCTCGAGCCGTGCGGGTTCTAGATTTCCCTAACAGCTGCTTCTCTCCATTCAGTCTGCTGCTGTCCATAGATATTCTAAAATACTCCCTTACATTTAGCTCCTGCCCCTTCTCCGCTGTGAGGCCCAGGCTTGCTGGAGTGGAAGGTCAGGTGGACATTGTCCTAGATAGCATTGAATGGTTTGGGGCAAGGAGGTGAACCCCTTGAAGGCACCCACTGGTGTTCTCTTTCGTATTCACCACCCAGAATGCATTCTACCCCCTTTGATGACTCGGACCTTGGCTGATTTCTCCTTCTTTAACCCTACTGGGTCTGTCATCAGCTCTCTGCTTAGCACACCTTGGCCGTGGGGTTGCACCTAACCCTAGCTCTTTGGCTGCCGCATGGCCCTGTGGCTGGCGTCTACACACCAGAGGCACACGGCAGACAGTGCTTGGACTGGTCAAATTCAACTAACCGTGGTTTTAAAAAGGAATCTTTTTTAGGTGCACAAACCTTCCGAGGAAAATCTGAGATAGGAACATTCAGTTTTTCAAAACACATAACGTTATTATGATAATGATTTCACTTAAAATTTTGTTTATTTAGCATTACTTTAAGTGGTCAGCTTTTCTAGTATTTATAAAATACTTGATGTATAGAATTTATTTAAAATATGTTTTAGGGATATATGTGTTTCATTAGATGAAATTTTTTGGTATGGTGTCATAAATTATATCCTTTACAAATAATTGTAAGTGAAGTGCTAAAATAATTCTCAATAATCCTTAACATTTATTACGTGCCAAACACTTTACCTCTGTTCTTTGGTTAACTCCCAGGAGAGCTTGTGAGGTGTAGGTACTGCTTCTCTTCATTTTAGGAATAATGAAGTGAGCGTCAGAAGCCTTAAGTAACTTCCACCAGCAACAGGGCTAGTAGGTGGCAGAGCCCAGATGAACCTGGCCCTCCCCTTCTGCAGGCCCCACAGTGTTCTCTGCACCGTTGTGTATGTGTGCCTGCGTGTGCATACGCAAGTACTCGTGGTTGTGAGCACGTCCAGTTGTATCTTAGCATTATGAACTTAACGGAAGTTTCTGCTAGAGCTTGACCTTATCCCGTTGCAGGGGTCTTTCAAATTAACCGTGTGAAGCCGGTGGGCAGTTTTCCTGGGACCCTACAAGTGATGGCTCTGGCCTTGTGCCAGGCCATCCTTGGGCCAGATGAATGGGACTCCCCAGAGTTCCCATGGGTCCGTTCCATCAGAGATGTGCACAGGGAGAGGACAGGCCTGCCAGCCTCTGAGCAAGGGGAGTCCTGCAGGCTGGGATGCAGAAGCAGACACCCCCACTTCCACGGTGTCGCCCAAGCGGGCGGGCACTATGGCTTCTTTAGTCAGCTAAGTGGACTCTCGGTTTTCATGGAAAAATGTGTTTTGAGTCTTTCGAGCTGGTGCTAATGAATCAAACTCTTTTGCTTTTTTTTTTTTTTTTTTTTTCAGGGGTCTTATTGAAGCTCGTTTCGTTCATGTCTTTGTCCTGGGCATTCTGTTCACGGGCACCAAAGACTTGCTTAAATCTCAAGTCATTGCCGCAGACTTCACAATCAAGACTGTGGGTCTGTGGGAGATATATGGCGGAGTCAGTCTTCTGGCTGCTTTGCTTTTCAGACCACATAATCTTCCAGTTTTGGCATTTAGCCTCTTGATTCAGACTATAATGGCTGAATTCGTCTGGAAGCCCCTGAGGCATGATGCAGCTGAGATCACTGTAATGCATTATTGGTTTGGTCAAGCATTCTTCTATTTCCAGGTAGGTCTTCATTGCTATTGTGAATAGAAGCCCGTTAACTTTTTATGTCATTTCTCTTTTAGTTTTTCTCTGAGAAAGGTTACCATAAGTTGGGAAGTTAAAAAGGCTGTTCAGTGAAGGGACTTTCAGTATGGTGTGGGGGAATGATGCTTAAATTTCATGTGTATTTGATAGGATAAAATTCAGTGACTGACTTAAGACCGACCCCCTCGGTGTGGATCCGTGAGTGCTTAAGACGGTGTGTGGTTGTGCACTAGGTCTATTTACCGTGACTGGTTAGGGAGGCACTTCACTGTTCCATTGCTTTATCTGATGAAGTGATAACTGAAGTTTCTATTCCCTTTCCCCTGGCCATGCTCTTGGGTGTCTTCACGTGGGTATGAATCCCCCGGGGCCCCGTGGTCGTCACGTCTTCTCTCCAGTGTTAAAGGGCCCATCAGAAGCAAGTCCAAGCTGCCTCCAGGATGGACCTCAGTATCTGCCTGTGTGCTTGGAGCAGTGCCTGGGCAGGTGGACAGAGGGCCCAGCTCCTGGCCATAAAGGGACTTAGTTCCATCCCAGCCTTCCCACATCTCTCTGCCCAGTTCGAAGGGCCCCACCCTCAACCTAGTTGCTGCCTCTAGGACCCTGGAGGGTGGGCACAGCTCCCCAGCCTCCCCTGTCGGCCCTGTGCCCTCTGGTGGAAGAACTGTGCGCAAACCCCTGAGTGTCTCAGCTGTGTTTTCCCATCTTTACAGTGAGGATCCGTACTTCCTCTGTGAGCACCAGCTCCTCCCTCCTCTTCCAGACCCTGGGGACTTGTGTGGTCTGTGTGTCCCGATAGGTGGGCCTGGGCTTCTTCCCTGACCTTGCTCTTTCTCTCCTGGTTTCCTGGTGCTCATGGCATCCCCCAAAGAGCAGCCCCCCATCATGGCTTTCCATCTGTTCCCTGAAGGCCAGAAGGGGGTGGGAGAAGTTCTAGAAATCCATAAGTCCTAGAGGATGTGACCTGACCCTCAGAACCCCTCCCCCCCTTGCCATCCGTCTCCCCTGGGGGACTCCATACTTCTGTCTCCAGTCCTGCCCTTGGGTGGCTTCCAGAGTGGCTGTCCCCAGCAGAAATGTGGGTAGCTGCAGCCCTGACACTGGTGTCCAGTACTTTTAAGCCACTTGGCGTCTGGCAGGCACCTGCTGCGCCCTGGTCTCATCTGTCAAATGGAGTAACTAACACCTCATCTCATCCTCGGCTGCTGCAAGGGTTAAAGTAGTGAAGAACGGGAGGCACCCTATATAGTAGCTCTCACTGCCTGCCCGTGTCCCTCAGGACCCACAGAGAAGGCACGATTGGAGTCCGTAGGACCTGGAGAGTGACCGCACTTCCCTGGAGTCGCTGCCCATCCCACGAGGTGCTGGTGGCTGCCCGTCAGTCAGCTCCACCCCTCACAGGCTGGGCCTCACGGTCTTTCCGTCGTGTGTGTGTCTCCGTGGTGTCAAGCAGCCACATTCAAAGACCACAGCCTTTCTTAGCTACCGGTAGAAATATAGAAACAGCCCTGTGGAAGTGAGGGAATACAGTTAGCCCAGGAATTCCAGAACACCAGCCGGAAAGGGGGAAAGGACAAAGCAAGCAGCTGAGGCACCACGAGCCGCAGAAGAGAAAGGCGCGGGTCGGCGTCGGCCTCTGGGTGGCACTTGCTCTGCTTTGTTGGCAGCGACACGCCTGTGTTAGGGCTCTTTCACTCTTGGCCATTCAGTGTGACTGATGTGTTGCTGTAGAAGGACTTTACATTTTTCTGGGCATTCCAGAAATGTCTAGGTGGCCCGTCAGTCTCATGGTCCTCTCTCTGTCTGAAAGCCATGCACAGGCCTTTTCCTGGTGGTGACCTCCGTCCGGGAGTTCCACTGTTGACAGTCTCCGCGTCTCTGACCGCGAGTGCCCTGGTGGGGAATGGGAATACCATCGCCATGGAAAATCGCCCGCCCCTCTCCCTTCTGCAGGCTCCCGGGTGCCATGCTACACAGTGAGCGTGTCTGATGGGCACCAGACGCTCCTACCCCAGGGGCACGTGGACCGCCAGGACTCCACACGGGAGCGATTTCGGCATATCCACAGATACGTCATGGTGCTCGTGAACTAGCCACATGGTAGACACTGCCGGCTCCCTCTGAGCCGAGATGGAGAAAGTGGCTGCTGGCTTGGCACAGTGTCCTGCACTGAGGCCTCGGTGTCAGGAAGACTGAGGAGCCATGGTCACGCCCCGAGCAAGGAGACAGCCTCACGTTCAGTGTGCTCCTCTGTGGCACGCGGCCACTTTCCCCGGGTGGTGAGGAAGGAGCACTGGTGATCGCACGTGGTACTGGTTCTCGTCCGGTGCTGCCTTGGGCAGTGGAACCCGCAGCAGACTGTGGTGTGTGCTGGGGGGCCTGTCCGCACGCAAACTCAGCACAGACCCTGTGCAGCAAGTCCTGCGGCACGTCGGATCCTGAGCAGCAGCAGTGTGGGTCTCCGTCGCCTCTCCCCTGCCCACAGCCCTTCCCTCATGGTCAGCTTTCCCGGGACAAGACCTACAGGCTTGCTGCCCCTCCTTCTTGCCCTCAGCTCCGTGATTCCTGGTACCCAGCTGGCCTCCTGGGTTCCCACCTGTTCACTGAGGGTCACAATGGCACCACATCAGGACTGTTGAGGACTGAATGAGTCGATGGAAGTAAAGCCCCAGAGCAGGCCGTCTGTGCCTTGGCTGCGATAACAGTATTGCGGTCAACCCTCTCTGGATACGAGTGAGTCGGCCTCAGTGGGATCTCCGGCAGCTTCCCAGTGTCAGATCCACTTGTCCTTCCTCATGCCTCCCTTGCCACAGCACTTGGGACTCTTCCTCCCTCTGCTCAGCAGCTCCAGGGTCTCCCCGGTCTGTCGCAAGGGGCTTCTGAATGGGAATTACATAATCGCAAAGGCTCAGGCGGCCACTGGCAAAGTGGGCAAAGGGGAAGCCGCACAGGAGAGGTTGCTGTCCGGGGAGGGGCCCGCTGTAAGAGGGTGTCTCTGAGGTATCTGGGAGGTCTGCCAACATGACCCGGTGACCATCTGGAATGACGCAGCAAAGGAGGAGGCACTGGGGTTCCCCTGGCAAGTCTGTGAAGCCATGAACACCTGGCTGGAGTTGTGTCCTCAGCCATCAATAAGTGGTTCCAGGAGGGATCTTTGCTGGGCTGGGACAGACATTTGTGCGATCAAACTTATAAATGTCCTGAGTAGCTAAGGAAAAGGTCACCAGCAGTGATGAAGACTACAAGTAGAGAGAGGGACTGAATCTTAGGAGACCCTTCCCTTGGATGTAGACCCTACCCTTTTGTGCAAGATGAGCCATGCATTCGTTACCCACCAGGGTCTCGGATCCGACACGTAAGCTGGAGGCCAAGCCCCTCCCCCCCCCCCCCCCGTGGCCAGCGTGCCCTCTTCTTCCTAGCAGCAGCATTCACCCATTGAAAGAGCCATGTGGCAACACCACCTTCAGCCTCTCCTTGGCCACCTTGCCTCCCAAGACCAGGTGCAGCCCTCAGACAGGGTCTCTGTTGTAGGGAGGTCGGCGTGTCTGTCTTAAGTAGATAGATCTGAGGAAGGTTTGGAATTTTCCGTAGTTCATCGGCAGACGTATATTTGTTCCTCCCCACCTGGCGGTGAGGTGGGAAAGGAGTGGGCGGGCATCTGGGGCTCCTGGGTGTCCGTGTCACTGTGACCACATGCAGCTTTCTTCGGTTGCTGGTGGCTGTGTCAGTGCTGCTTCTACCTGTGTTCCAGGGAAACTCCAACAACATAGCCACGGTGGACATCTCAGCGGGCTTCGTGGGCCTGGACACCTACGTGGAGGTCCCAGCTGTGTTCCTGACCGCATTTGCAACGTTCGCAGGACCCGTGCTGTGGGCCAGCCACTTAGTGAGCTTCCTGAGCTCAGAAACCAGCAGGTGAAGCTGTTCTTTGTCTCTTAGCACAAACCCTGATGGCAGGTCGGCCGTTTAAAGAGAGTACCTTATTCCAGATACAGGGTTCCAGACCCCAAGGGGCTAAAAGTCTTCATGCATTCTCCTTTCCGCAAATAAGAACGAACAGTCCACAGCATGTGAGCCAGAGGCGGGTGCAGGTCAGGTCTGTGGCCACCCGGGCCCTGTGTCGGGATGATGGGGAGGCCACAGGGCAGCCAGCTTCTGCTGCTCTCTTCCAGCCTATACCAGGGTATGGTTTCCAGGGACCCTTCTCGGTTTCTTTGCTTGCTGGTGGCCTTATTGGCCACCCTTCGGGCACAAAGACAGGACATGCTGGCTCTCACCTCCAGGACCCCTGCTACAGAGGAGCCTGCACAGGCCTGAGGGGATGCCATCAGTGGGTGCATACTCTGGGGCCGTGCCCTGCCCTGCCACCGAGAGGCCCCCTCGGGCTCCACCTGGTGGCCCGCCCCTCTGGCCAGCCCATGGGGCAGCCTACCCCATCCTCCTGCCCACCATGCTCCTCCCTGCTTCCTCATTTGTTTATGCATTGGCCCTCCCAGAAAGAAGGCTTCATAAGGCAGGGGCTTCCCAGTGTGTGTACCACGGTAACAGCGCCTGGGTCCGGCCTGGCAGAGTGCAGCCTGAGGGGCATGTGGCCTGCCTGATTCTGCACTTTCCAAATAGGCCCAGACTCTCCCTTCTGTAAAACGGTGTGATGGTATCACCTCCTGGGGGGTGGGGCCTATGTGAGGAGTCCCACGGGTGCTGGAGGTGGTGTGAGCAGCCGTGCAACGTGTGTCGGGGCTCTCTCAGTGCCCCAGTCCCAAAAGCACCGTTGCCTTTCTTAAGCTACTCAGTAACACCCCATAGGCGTGGTCTCCCCTCTGAAAGCCAACGTCTGGCTGAGGTGCTAGACCAGCCCCCACATGCTGAGTAGGCTGTGGAACGTGCGGGGCAGGCCCCAGAAGGACAATATTCCTGCCAAATGTCCCGCTGTGTCCCCAGCCCTACAGGGGGATGTCGCTTGGGGGAGGTTGAGGCCTCCTGTCCCTGTTACCCCTCTAGACCCCCACTCCTCTGCCCCCCCATTAGAGTGCAGCCCCTGCTATGGTGACTTGCTGACCCATGTCTGAACTTCCCGGGACATGCTCAGGTCCCACCTCTCAGGACAGCACATACTTCATGGGAAGCCTCTCGTCCTCACCCCAGACCAGCTCCTGAGACTCAGGCCTCAGGGACCCTCGACTTCTGCCCCCAAGTTCATGTCCACGGGCCACCATCTTCTCCCATTCCACAGTCACGTAAGGGGTGGAGGGGAGTGTAGGAGTGAGTGAGGTGATACCCTCTAGTCAAAGTTTAGAGCAAGAAAGCAAGTAAAGGCTTCACCTGTGGAGAGCAGGCTTCCTACTCCGGGGACCTTCTGGCCGCCCCTCTGAATTGCCACGGTTGATGTTTGGCTTCCCAAATGTGGGAGTCTCATTTCTCCAGCTCGCTCTAGGTTTCCTGAGGAGAGATGCCTACAGGTCAGTGTGTTTTCCTCGGATGCACACTTGGGGACCGTCTGTGGATAGTCACTGCTCGTCTGATGGTCAGCGCCTCCAAGCCAAGGCACTGCTGGCTGGAGCAGAGGCATGTGGGGGCCGCTGCACTGCCCGCGATAACCTTCAGGCTCTCGTGCTGCCTGTGAACCTACGTGGGCCACGAGACCACTACTGACCTGTTGGTTCTCTCCCTAGCAGGCTCCTAGATGTCTCTGTGACCAGGGTTAGGTTGGGTTGGGAGGCCTCGGTCCTCGTCAGTGCCGTCATGTGTTGGGGACCCAGAGGGCCTTGGGTTGGCGAGACGTGCTCGCCTCTGCCTTGGAGAGCTTGACTGCCTTAGTGCACATGGCTCTGCTAAGCACACCGTGTCCGGTCTGCAGACCAGCTGAACAGGTGGGCCAGGGAGGATGAGGGCCAGACAGTGAGAGCCTAGGCTTCTGTGAAGGGCAGCTTCTCTGGTGCTGGGATCGCAGTTTGATATTCCTGACGCTTTTCATCTGTATTGGGGAGAAAAAAAAAACAAATCATTTTTTTTTAAGTAAGCTGAAAGCATTTTAATCAACTGGAGAGTATTACATGACGTTTTCCCTAATTAAGAAATGTTTCTCTTTTATTTTAGAAAAGGTTTTGTTTTTTCTTTTTAAAAAAAATTTTTTTTTCAACGTTTATTTTTTTGGGGACAGAGAGAGACAGAGCATGAACGGGGGAGGGGCAGAGAGAGAGGGAGACACAGAATCGGAAACAGGCTCCAGGCTCCGAGCCATCAGCCCAGAGCCTGATGCGGGGCTCGAACTCACGGACCGTGAGATCGTGACCTGGCTGAAGTCGGACGCTTAACCGACTGCGCCACCCAGGCGCCCTGCTTTTTCTTTTTTAAAAGCTTTTACTTTTACATCAAGTTCTACTCATTGGTTTTTGGAGTTGTTTTGTTTCAGTCAAGTAAGAAAACTAGAGCTATATTAAAATAGTAGAAAAAGAAAATATTGCTAGTGGCTCAGAAACTGGGCCCTGGGTGTTCATGACCCTTGGCTACAGGGGCTGGCTTCAGGTCTAGAGCCTGGTGGCATGAGCAGCCCTGCTGAGCTAGGCTGTGAGGCCTTCATTCACTCCCTACAGTGCACGTCATCTTAGCTGAGGTTGTGGGAATGGTGACCCCCTGGATGTTGCTGTGGAAGGAAGAAGCCAGAGTTTTCTAACTAGGTCATGTTTACTATGTGTGAAATTGTGGCAAGCTCCAGCTCCCGTGCTGTCTGCTCAAGAAGGGAGCAAGGTCCGCAGGCTCTTAGCTAAGCACGGACTCCATGGCACTCCCCAAGAGAGGGGTAGCAGAGCCATGGGCCACAAGTATTCATCCAGGAAGCTGTTCCCAAGAGTTTCACCGGTATTGGTGCAGTGGCCCTTGAGGGACGTAATGACATAATGCCTCAGGGCCCAGCTCCCTGGAGGTCCTCGGCCTAATGGACTGGATCTTCAGTGGGACCCGAGGTGCAGGAGCTCATGGGCTGGTGGCAGTAGCAGAGAGACGGGTCCGTTACTTGCTGAGCACATCACAGAGATGAGCCCAGAATGGCTGAGCCCCTGAGTCTGCTGGTGTTGGCCAGGACAGCTGCCCAGAGAAGGGCATGTGGGTGGAAGTGGTCACGATCAGTCAAGGGAGCTGGAGAGGAGCACGCACAAAGGGACGAGGCCACAGGATGGCATGCAAGTAGAAGCAGAGAGAGTATGTTGCCTGCCGGGGATGATGGGGCAGCTGGAGAATGCGGCAGGAAGGAAGGATGGGCACCAAGGCCCAAGACGGAGAACCAGTTAGGGCAAGGTGAGGGCACAGAAGGGGACAAGAACTGTGAGCATGAGGGGCCAGGCATCCTTTGGCCCTTGAGTGACTGTTTGGCTCCTCTCACTGGACAGTGAGCACACTGGGGGGAATCTTAGATGGCACCAGATAGTTGTTGCCAGGTCGACAGGCCCAGGGAGCCCCTTTGTGGAGCACATATGTGCACACACTCACTCCTCTGCCTCCCAGCCTTTGCTCTACACAGAACTGATTGCTCACCTTTCATGTCCAGACCCTTCCCAGTATGAGCATGGCACCCCAAGACTCCCCTAAGCACACAGAGCATCTACTCTGGTGGGTGTGCTCGCTCCCCACCTGGAAGTCCAGTAATCCCAGGCCCATGTCCATATCCCCATACGAAGCACTGCTGATGTGAGTCCCACCCAGTGAAGATAGCTGTGCGTGTGATGAAGGCCACACTTCAGGAAGAGTGGGCAGCGGTGATGTGTGGCATAGACTGACCACAGACGCTCATTGCAGTGTTTGAGGGGAGGCGTCAGAACTAAAACTTGTCTTCTTTTTTTTAATGTTTGTTTATTTATTTTTAAGACAGTGGGGGAGGGGGAGAGAGAGGGAGAGACAGAGAATCCCAAGGAAGGCTCCACGCTGTCAGCGCAGAGCCCAACGTGGGGCTCGAGCTCACAGACCGTGAGATCACGACCTGAGCATGTGCTTTGAGGGCTGCTTCATGTTTGGGCATGTTCTTCGCGGTTCATTTGCTTAGCAAACACTCGCAGGCCAGTGTCCCCAGACCACACCAACCAGATGCTTCACTGGACAGCACAAAGCAGAGCTCAAAACTTGTATCTCATCCAGTGGGATTTTCTTTTCATTGTGTTTCATAATATTTGTGCTGTATAGTAGTACATGCACATAATTTTTAAACATAACTGCAAAAGCTGGAGGGCACTTTTCAAAACTATTCTTGCAGATTGTGACACTGGAGAGGGACAGGTTAGCCACCTGCAGCTGATGTCCCCTCAGGCAAGCTCCTACCCATCAGACTGACCAGACCCAGACTGGGAGGCCGGGGTGGGGTGGAGGGCCAGGAGGAAGAATTACCACGGTCATTTTCAAAGTAAAAATACTGTTTGCTTTTATGTTCGTGCCTTATATGAGGCAGAAGTGGCAGGTACTAATCCATATTTCCCTTTTTATTAACAGTGGTTCTGCACTGAGTCATGCTTGCTTCTGCTACGCACTGATCTGTTCTTTTCCAGTTTCTGCGTATATCATTTTGGTGACATCCCTGCGTTACCATTTATTTATATGGAGTGTGTTTTCCCCAAAACTTCTTTATGAGGGAATGCACATCCTCATCACAGCTGCCATCTGTGTGTTCTTCACAGCCATGGATCAAACCAACACAAAGTCATAGGCACTGGGAGAACAATATATTTCTAAAGTCCATTCATCATGCATCTGAGTAGTGAAAAAAATCTGTTTAAATGCGAGAACGTTCTTAAAAATATCGTGAATTCTACAGAGTTGATGAATAGCTTCAGTTTCTTTCACTGCTATACTTGAATTTAGATCAAATAGTAAGTGATTTGAAAGGTCACTTTAAAGTAGTTTGAATATGAATCATGTTCCCTTGTTGACAGTAACTCCATAAACTTCTGAACTTCTAATTTCCTCTGACTCAAATGTATGCGTTACTGCGGCGTCGTGTGGACTTAAGAGAGCCCGGGAAGTCTGTGGGAGGAGGCTTACCCACTGCCGGCGTTTACGTCACAGAGCTCAGACCCTTCACTACCCTAGAAGACACTGGAGGTCTCGGGGAGCTTCGGTTATCATGGGTGGGTTTCATCTATCAACATGAAGACATTTCAAAAGCTAGTCATTGAAAAGAAAGATGTAAATTCAGTCCATGTTAACATAGCGTATTTTTAAGAAAAGTGACTATTTTTTTCCAAAAGAAAAATACGTACTGAGGAGAGTGGCATTGGTTCACGTTTTTGCAAATCTCTGTAGCGTCTGGTGGCTAGATTCTGCAATCATTCTGTTGTCATATGTGTGTTTGGTTGAAGTAGTCACACAAATACATGGTTGGGAAAGGGGGGAGGAGCGTTCTTTTTCTAATCCTTGTGGATGTTCTTTTTCAGACTCCATTAAAACTCGACAAACAACAGTTTCTTAAAGGTTAACTGGAGAAAAAGCAAGTGCATGTAAAACAGGTGAAGCCCTATTAAGGTCTGCACCTGAGTTAGCAGTTACCTGGTTGAGAAGTTCTGGGTCTGTGTATGAGATAGTTGGGGGAGCTGGGTGAACTGTATGCAGAGCTTTCTGTACTATTTTTGCAACTTCTTGTGAGATTTAGACTATTTTAAAATAAAAGTTATTTTATAAAAGAAAAGATTGCAGTGCCTGGTTGGCTCAGTCAGTTAAGCGTCCAATTCTCAGTTTCGGCTCAGGTCATTCGTGATCTCATGGTTTTGTGAATTCAAGCCCCGCATCAGGCTCCATGCTTACAGTGCAGAACCTGCTTGGGACTCTCTGTCTCCCTCTCTCCCCGCCCCTCCCCCACTTGCACTGTCTCTGTCTCTCAAAATAAATAAACTTACAAAAATTAAAGATTAGTTGCAGTGTGGAATCTGAAACTGTGTCAGTGAAATTCTCTGCTCCAGTTTATTAAAATTCACTGATCAGGGGCACCTGGGTGGCTCAGTTGTTTAAGCATCTGACTTTGGCTCAGGTCATGATCTCATGGTTTGTGAGTTTGAGTCCCCCCACGTCGGGCTCTGTGCTGACAGCTCAGAGCCCGGAACCTGCTTCAGATTCTGTGTCTCCCTTTCTCTCTGCCCCTCCCCTGCTCACGCTCTATCTCTCTCTCAAAAATAAACAAACATTTTAAAAAACTAAATATATCTTAAACTATAGTCATCACACTGCACATTATATCCCCAGGATTTATTTTATAACTGAAAGTTTATACCTCTTGACCCCCTTCATCCACCCCCATTCCCCGCCTCTAGCAACCCCCAATTCGTTTTCTGTATCTATGAGCTTTGGGTTTTTTTTTTTGTTTGGGATCCCATATATAAGAGAGATCACACAGGATTTTTCTTTCTCTGACTTATTTAGCATAATGCCCTCAAGATCCATCTATGTTGTCGCATATGGCAATATTGTCGTGTGTGTGTGTGTGTGTACAAATATATGCCATGTTTTCTTTATCCATTCATCCATCAATGGGCACTTAGTTTGTCTTCATATCTTGGCTATTGTAAATAATGCTGCTATGAATCTGGAGGTACAGGTATCTTTTTGAGTTAGTGTTTTTATTTCCCTCAGATAAATACTCAGAAGTGCAATTGATGGATTATATGGTTGTTCTATTTTTAGTTTTTTGAGGAACCTCCGTATTGTTTCCATAGTGGCCACACCAATTTACATTCTCACCAACAATGCACAAGGGCTGCTTTTCTCCACATCCTCATGAACGCCTTTGTTATTTCTTGTCCTTTTAAATAATTTTCTAATGTTTATTTTTTTGAGAGAGAGGAAGAGAGACAGCATGAGCAGGAGAGGGGCAGAGAGCAAGGGAGACACAGAATCCGAAGCAGGCTCCAGGCTCAGAGCTGTCAGCACAGAGCCCAACGTGGGGCTCAAACCCACGAACAGAGGGATCATGACCTGAACCAAAGTCAGTTGCTTAACTGACTGAGCCACCCAGGTGCCCCTATTTCTTGTCTTTTTGATGGGAGAGTGTTTCTTAATGTACAGATACTTAATATTTAATTTACAAATATTTTAAGATTTTTTTTTATCACTTTCTAAAATTTTTTTTTCTAGTTACAGGTCATTTCCCACTTAATAATCCATTCTGAAAATCCATTGTTTCATGCTAAAACAGTAACTGGGGATCTATTTTCCATTATTTTAAATAGAAAACCATGAGGATGCAATTCATATCATACTCAAGCCCCCAATCAGTTTCCTAAAATGTAGCTACATATAGCAAAGTGTCTACATTTGCTATCATGTTAAGATACAAGATGCTTAAAATTGGTTCCTGGCCATCAAATAGTTAATATGGTTACGAACAACAGTTGCTCTGTGTCTTTTCTCCTAGATTTTAAAAATAGAAACTTAAAATCATTTTAAGCCTTTTTACCTCTCCAAAATAAACACTTAAAGCTATAAATTTCTCTGTAAGGTTTATTTTCACTGTATTTACAAAATTTCATATGCTGCATTTTTATTATCATCCAGTTTGAAATATTTCCTGCTTCACTTTTTGGCCTAGTAGTTGGTCCATCTTGATGAACATTCCATGTGCAATAGGAAAAGAAGAAAAACTGTAGTGTCAGCAATCATTTAGTGTGATATCTTATACCTGTTGATTAGGTCGAAGTAGTTGTCAGCCAGACCTTCTACATCCTTACTGATTTGTTTGTCTACTTATTCTTTCAATTACTGAGAGGATAGCTACAATTTCTATGATTGTGGATCTATGTGTTTCTCTCTTAGATCTGTTAGTTTTTGCTTCATGTATTTTGCGTTTCTATGCAATAATAATGAGGTAGCAAAAAAGATACATTAAGAAAACAGTTCCATTTCCAACTGCACACAAAAAAGTTACACACCGGGGCGCCTGG
Organism: Herpailurus yagouaroundi; assembly: GCF_014898765.1. Classification (NCBI taxonomy): domain Eukaryota; kingdom Metazoa; phylum Chordata; class Mammalia; order Carnivora; family Felidae; genus Herpailurus; species Herpailurus yagouaroundi. The sequence goes on along the minus strand of NW_024412376.1, from coordinate 169,020,442 downwards.
GTGGCTTGGCCGGTTAAGCGTCCGACTTCGGCTCAGGTCATGATCTCATGGTCCGTGAGTTTGAGCCCCGCGTCGGGCTCTGTGCTGACAGCTCAGAGCCTGGAGCCTGTTTCAGATTCTGTGTCTCCCTCTCTCTCTGCTCCTCCCCTGTTCATGCTCTGTCTCTCTCTGTCTCAAAAATAAATAAACGTTAAAAAAAATTTTTTTTTAAAGTTAAACACCTACAAGTAAATTCAGCAAGGGAGGTGAAAGACCTGTACTCTAAGAATTGTAAGACATTGATAAAAGAAAGTAAAAACACAAATGAAAAGATATACCATGCTCATGGATCAAAATAATACTGTCAAAATGTTCATATTACCTGTCCCCAAAAATCTACATATTTAATGCAATTCCTATCAAAATATCAATTGCATTTTTCACAATACTAGAACAAATAATCCTCACATGTGTATAGAACCACAAAGGACCATGGGGTGCCTGGGTGGCTTGGTCGATTAAGCATCCGACTTCGGCTCAGGTCATGATCTCGCAGTCCGTGAGTTCGAGCCCCGCGTCGGGCTCTGTTGCTGACAGCTCAGAGCCTGGAGCCTGTTTCAGATTCTGTGTCTCCCTCTGTCTGTGACCCTCCCCTGTTCATGCTCTGTCTCTCTCTCTCTCAAAAATAAATAAAAACGTTTAAAAAAATTAAAAAAAAAAAAGAACCACAAAGGACCTCAAACAGCCAAAGCATTTTAAGAAAGACCAAAGCTGACATGTCACAATCCCAGATTGCCAGATACATTACAAATTTATAATAATCAAAAGAGTATGGTACTGGCACAGAAACAGACACATAGATCAATGGAACAGGCTAGAGAACCCAGAAATAAACTCAAGCTTATATGGTCAATCTATCACAATGAGGCAAGAATATACAATGGGGAAAAGACAGTCTCTTAATAGATGGAATTGGGAAAACCGGACAGCTACATGCAAAAGAATGACACGGGACCACTTCCATACACCATACACAAAAATAAACCCAAAATGGATTTAAAACCTGATTGTGAGACCTAAAATCATAAAATTCCCAGATGAAAACATTGACAGTAATTTATCAACTGTAGCAACGTTTTCTCTGGTTATGTCTTCTCAGGCAAAAGAAACAAAAGCAAAAATAAATTGTAGGGACTACACCAACTAAAACATTTTGCATAGCGAAGTAAACCATCAACAAACAAAAAGGCAAGCTACTGAATGGGAAAAGGTATTTACAAATGATATATCTGATAAGGGATCAACATCCAAAAGATATAAAGAATCATACAACTCAATCCAAAAAAAAAAAAAAAAAAAGGTTTTAAAATGAGCAGTGGGCTTGAACAGATGTTTTTGCAAAACACAAATACAGATGGCCAACAGACACGTGAGAAGATGTTCAACATCGCTAATCATCAGGGAAATGCAAATCAAAACCACAGTGAGATATTGCCTCACACCAGTCACAATGGCTAAAATCAAAAATACAAGAAATAACAAGTGTTGGCGAGGATGTGGAGAAAAGGGAGTTCTCATGCACTAGTGGTGGGATTGATAATTGATGCAACCACTGTGGAAAATATGGGGTTTCCTCAAAAAATTAAAAGCAAATACTGTACGATCCAGTAATTCCACTACAGGGTATTACACAACAAAGACAAAAAACTAATTCAAAAAGATATATGCACCCCTATGTTTATTGCAGTTTATTTGCAATAGCCCAGATATGGAAGCAACCTAAATGTCCGTTGATAGATGAATGGATAAAGAAGATGTGGTATACACCTCATGCTAGTCAGAGTGGCTAAAATGAACAAAACAGGAGACTATAGATGCTGGAGAGGATGTGGAGAAACGGGAACCCTCTTGCACTATTGGTGAGAATGCAAACTGGTGCAGCCACTCTGGAAAACAGTGTGGAAGTTCCTCAAAAAATTAAAAATAGATCTACCCTGTGACCCGGCAATAGCTCTGCTAGGAATTTACTCAAGGGATACAGGAGTGCTGATGCCTAGGGGCACTTGTACCCCAATGTTTATAGCAGCACTCTCAACAATAGCTAAATTATGGAAAGAGCCTAAATGTCCATCAACTGACAAATGGATAAAGAAATCGTGGTTTATATACACAATGGAATACTACTTGGCAATGAGAAAGAATGAAATACGGCCTTTTGTAGCAACGTGGATGGAACTGGAGAGTGTTATGCTAAGTGAAGTAAGTCATACAGAGAAAGACAGATACCATATGTTTTCACTCTTATGTGGATCCTGAGAAACTTAACAGAAGACCATGGGGGAGGGGAAGGGAAAAAAAAGGTTAGAGAGGGAGGGAGCCAAACCATAAGAGACTCTTAAAAACTGAGAACAAACTGAGGGTTGACGGGGGGGGGGGGGGGTAGGGGAGAGGGGAAAGTGGGTGATTGGCATTGAGGAGGGCACCTGTTGGGATGAGCACTGGGTGTTGTATGGAAACCAATTTGACAATAAATTTCATATTAATAAAAAAAAGATGTGGTATATATACACAATGAAATATTACTCAGACATAAAAAGAATGAAATTCTGTTATTTATGGCCTACGGGTTACTAAGTGAAATAAGCTAGACAAAGGAAGACAAATACCATATGACTTCATATGCAGAATCTAAAAAACAAAACAACAACAAAAACAAACAGACTCATAAATACAGAGAACAAACTGGAGGTTGTCAGGGTGGGGGAGGGGTTGGTGTAGGGGTGTGTCAAACAAGTGAAGGAGATTAAGAGTACAAACTCCCAGTTATAAAATAAATAGGTCAAGGGGATGAAAAGTACAGCATAGGGAATATAGTCAATATAATAACATCCAGTGACAGATGGTGATACTTACTGTTGTGAACATTACATAATTATTAATTGTTGAATCACTATCTTGTACATGTAAAACTAATGTAACGTATGTCAGCTATACTTCAATAAGAAAAATTTTTAAATAACTTTTATTTTTTAATAAATTTTTAAAATGTTTATTTACTTTTGACAGAGAACAAGCAGGGGAGGGACAGAGAGAGAGGGAGACACAGAATCTGAAGCAGGGTCCAGGCTCTGAGCTGTCAGCACAGAGCCCGACACGGGGCTCAAACCCACCAACCGTGAGATCATGACCTGAGTCGAAGTCGGAGGCTTAACCAACTGAGCCACACAGGCGCCCCTAAAAATTTTAAATGACTTTTAAACCTGTTATTAGACATGTATACATTGATATTTGTTATATCTTCCTGATATATTTACTTTATATCGTTATGAAATATACCTCTTTATCTCTGGTAATACTCTGTCTTAAAGTCTATTTTATCTGATATTAATACTGCCACACCAACTTTCTTTTGATTAGTGTTTGCATATAACTTCTCCACCATTTTGATTTCAATCTACTGTGTCTGTATTAAAAATGTATTGAAGGCTCTTATAAATGCAAAACTTAGGTCCTGCTCTTCTATCCAGTCTAACAATCTCTGCCTTTTAATTTGGAATATTTAGGCCATTTACATTGAATGTAATTATTTGTAGGTTGGATTTAGAGCTGTAAGTTCTCTGTTTTCCTTTCTGTCACTGTTATTCTATTTCTTTCTTGCCTTTGAATTAATTTCATAGTTTTTAGTAGTACATTTTATCTTCACCATTGTCTTTTATTTTTTTAAAAAATGACTGGCACTATCTTTTAGAATAGTTCTGAGTGTACAGAAAAATTCATTGGAAAGTGCAGGCAGTTCTCATATTACACTCCCCCACACATAGTTTCCTCTATTAACATCTTCCAGTAGTGAGGTACTCTTATTATAATTGGTGAGCCAATGTTGATACATTATTATTAGCTAAAGTCTACAGTTTACATTAGGGTTCACTCTTTGTCTTGAATATTTTATTAGTTCTGAGAAATGTGTAATGACATGAATCCACCATTATATCATTTATCATTACATAGAATAATTTTACTGCCCTAAAAATCCACTGTGCTCCACACATTCATCCCTCCCTCCCCAAAACCCTGGAAACCACTGATCTTTTTACTGTCTCCATAGTTTTTCCTTTTCCAGAATGTCACACAATTGGAATAATACAGTATGTAGCCTTTACAGACTGGCTTCTTTCACTTAGCAATATGCATTTAAAGTTTCTCCATATCTTCTCATGGTTTAGCTCATTTCTTTTTAGTGCTGAATAATACTCCATTGTCTGGAGGCACCAGTTTCTTTATCCATTCGCCTACTGAAAGCACTCTCGGTTGCTTCCAAGTTTTGGCAATTATGAATAAAGCTGCTATAAACATCTGTAACTGGCCAGTGTCACTTAGCGAGAATTCAGCTCCACTTCCTGCCATGAAGATCTTGGGACACAGTGTGCAGCTACATGCAGGGAACTGAGAGGAGCAGGGTGAGATCCCTAATATTGGTTGTGCAGAGACCCACAGAGCCCATGTTAGGAGAGGGTGAGGACCCGGGAAGGGAGGCCTATATGAAAAGAAATCCTGGATTACTTGGCATGTTTGGACACATGAACATCACGTTTTCATTTTTGTCAAAAGCTGGGGATGAGTTGGCCACAGGTTCATGGAAAACGTCAGTCAGTTGTTAATTTCAAGGAAAACAAGAAAGATAATGAGGTCATGGAACACTGTATACTTCACCAGTGGATGATGTTTATGATCTTAATAAAGTAGAATACTGGTTTTGGAAAAAAAAAAAATCCAGAACTATTGGCATTGTGAAGAGAAAAGGTCATGCGTTGAGTTGGGAGTGCCAGGAGTCTATCCCAAAGTTCAGTAATAAGAAGCCAGTAATCACACCCAAAATGGGAATAATCAGAATAGCAGTGTACTCATTGTTTCCCATAAATACAGAAGCATATTACCAAAGAAAGGGCTGCTTATGGCGGTGGAAATACAGAGTAGGAGGGCAAAACGATAGTAAAACTGACTGAAATGATGCATTATTAGTTTGATTTAACATTGAAATATAGATGAGTGTAATTTACCACAGTAACAGATTAATCGAGAAAATAAATGACTATGATGATGAGAGAAAAGCACTGATGGAATTCAATACCAATTTATACAAAACTAAACTAAAAATAGAAGAAAACATGCTTAAAATATTAAAAGATATCTACCAAGAGCCCAGGCAAGCCCCATACTTAATGACTTCAGTCCTGTCATCCCCACCTCTATTCAAGTTTGTGTTGGAGATCTTAGAAAGAACACTTGGGTGGTGGGGGACGCCTGGGAGGCTCAGGTGGTTAAGCATCGGGCTCTTGATTTTGGCTCAGGTCATGTTTTCACAGTCATGAGATTGAACCCTACATCAGGCTCTGTGCTGACAGCATGGAGCCTGCTTGGGATTCTCTCTGTCTCTCTCTCTGTCGCTCTCTCTTTCTTTCTCTCTCTCTCTCTCCACCCCTCCCCCAATAAACAACAAAAAGCTTCTTTCTAAAAAAAGAAAAGAAAAGAAGAAAGAAAGAAAGAAAGAAAGAAAGAAAGAAAGAAAGAAGAAAGAAAGAAAGAAAGAAAGAAAGAAAGAAAGAAAAGAGAGAGAGAGAGGTGGGGGGAAGAGGAGGGAGGGAGAGGGAGGGGAGAGGAGAGGGGACACTCGGGCCAGAAAACATGGCAGAGGGTTTGGAGAACAAGAAACAAAACCATCAATAATCACAGATGATATTGGAAATTGGTTATTAGAACTGAAAAGAAATGTTTGCAGTGTTGCTGGGTACAAAATCTGTATACAAGATCAGTAATAGTCTTTAAACCAAACAAGTAGATAACGTAGTTTTCAAAAAGACAGCATTGACAATAACCACAAAACTTGAAATGCATCTCAGGGAAAATCTGACACAAGTCATGCAAGGTATTTACAGACAAAAATATGGAGACTTATTGACAAACATATAGGAAGACCCAAACAAGTGAAGAGAGAGACTTACTCAAGGATGGATGAACGGGCTCACAATTGTTGGGGTGGCATTCACCCAGATTAACATGAAAATCCAGTGTGGTTTCGTTCTGCACCCCGGCAAGGCTCTGCATGCCAAGCGACAGTCTCATCTAATATGCATGTAGAAAGGGCCAAGAACAACGCAGAAGAAGGCACTGAACAATCAGTACAGACACCTCTCTAGTAAAGGGTGGAAATGCAAGTGAGGACACGGAGACACCATTTCCCAACAAAAAAGGAGAAGACAAAGTGAAGGGGTGCTGAGATGGAGACCTGGGGCCATGTGCTGCTGGGGGCTATAACTCTCTGAATCCGCATCTCCACACCACACGGTGCAATCACACATGGGTGTGGGACCTACGGAAACAGGAAGACAGGTAAAGCATTTTCCTTGCCCTGTGGACTATGAAAGTGAGAGAGGACATGATCCAGGAGTGACTTACTGCCATTTGTCCGCACAGTGGAATCAGTGGGACACAATGTGTCAGAGGAAATATGCCACAGGCACAAGGAGCACCACAGATCAATCTCAGACACATAATGCTGAGTGCAAGAAAGCATATTACGGGAAGATCAAATACAGTATGATACCATCATGTACAGTTTAAAAACATGCAAAAACAATACTGTATCCTGTGCATGGACACACACTTTTGTGGTAGAAGGACAAAAATATGGCAATGGTCCGTAACCAGCTTGAGTGAAGTGTGGCCAGAAAGACGAGGCGGAGGCTCTGGCTGCTCCCGTAATACATTACAGTTAATAGATGTTACCTGTATATATTTAAGAGTAAAAGAGAAATGTGGACCGAACATGGGAAACAACACTTTAAAATCTTAAAATTTGGGGTTTTAGTTTGACGTTTGATAGCAGCGCACACTGAATCTCAATGCTGATACGTGTGTGTTCTTTATATGCAACGCTTTGTGTCTAACATTTTCCTCAATCAAAATAAAAGAAGCATGCGAGAGGCTGCTCTAAGACTCTCCACACGCAGCTACTGGGCATTTGAAATGCAGCTGGTCCAAACTGAGATGTGCTCTATGTATAAAATACAACCAGATTTCTGCACTTAGCGTGGGAAAAAAAAAAAAAAAGAGAATGTAAAATCTCTTTGCCCTCCAGTTCCCCCAAGAGCAAGCACAGGCACTCGAATCAGGGTGAGTGGCAGGTTAGGGAGTGTGGGGCACCCTCTGGAACCCCCAGCATCTGGCCCAGCTGACAGTTGTTGAATGAAACACCGAGTGAGGTGAGTTAGCAGAGTGCTGAGTTGAAGAGCTCAGAGGTGGGTGTGTACAGGGCACGTAGGACAGGATTCCGGGGGTGGGTGATGGGAGTCACTCAGCCAAGAAGGGGAAGATGTGAAATTTGTGGCAGAGGCTGAGTTCAGGGTCCTCAGGGACCCGGAAGAGGGACGTGAGCAGGTGGCTGGTTATAAGCACCCAGGGGTCAGAAGGGACATGGAGATTGTCACACTACCCACCCTGTGCCTGGGTTTACAAAACTCCCACAAATGCTGCTTAGAAACAGAAAATTGGTCCTGCCTTGCGGCTGGACTGAGTTCAGATGGCAGTTCTCACGCCGGCTCTAACCTGGGCACAGAACCCAGTTCCCCAAGTCTCAGCTTTCCCACCTGTAAAGCCATCGTTTTCAAGATTAAAGGAGGCAGTGAAAGCAAAGTGCCTGGCCCATGCCAAGCACTCCATTCAAATTAGCCATTGATCAGGTGGTGCCCAGGCCACCCACAAAGATGATGGTGTGTGCCCAGGTGAAGTTTGAAAATATCCAAAAACAATACTGTATAGTGTTCATGGACGGACCCTTGGAATCCCGGGGGCTGGCCTGCAGTCTTTATAAATGCTTGTTGGTTGGGCAAGTGAGGACAAGACCTCCGGCAGCTGGCGGGGCCGTCTTTCCCCCAGCCTCAGGCTGGACCGGGTCGGAAGAGGAGAGGGAGGCGGCAAGTGGCGGGCAGAGCTCATCCTGGGAGTGGCTGCACCGTGGAGAACCAAAGTCACGCACTTAGGGAAAAATAACCTGAGTTACACCAAACAGGCAACAGGGACCCTCAGGGGCACGCCCCCGGGGACAAGAAGGGGGAATACAGAGCAGACGCTGTGCTGCAGGGGAATCGAGGGAGGTCTCAGCAAAGGTGATGTCCCAGCTGAGCCAGGACAAGAGGACACAGGGTTGGGGGACAGGGGACGGGCACTCTTACAGAGGCTGGGAGGTGAGAGAGCAGGCAGAAAGAAAGCTCCTAAGATGAGCAAGATGGAGGCTGACCCAATGTCCTGCAAAGGCCCTGGGGTAGAGGGGCCTACAGGGATTCCTGCCAGAGGGAGAAGGTCACCTTCAGAATAGCCTGGGATCCTGAGGCCTTTGTCTCCCAGAAGGACTGGCAGCCCCTCCCCACCTCCCAGGCACTGAAGCCACTCCTGCCCCAACCCTACACGGAGAAGAGAATGGCATGTGCCAGTCTGGATTTGCAAAATAATTCAGCTACTGTGGCTGTTACCTCAAAATATTTGCAAATAAACCAAATATAACTTATTTTCAGAAAGCATTTCCCCTTGGGCAATTAATTTTAATGTTTCGGCTTTTTTTTAGAATATTCATCTGGAAGATCTATTCAGCTCCGTAAATACCCATGGTCTGATGAGGGCTCCAACGGCTTTATTCCCCAGCAGCACGTCCCAGGGAGGGAGTGCCTGTCCTCTGAGGTCCTGAGCAGCTAGACCCGCACAGAAAGGCTTGAAGGCTTCCTGCAGAAAAGAATGAGCAAACCACAAACCTGAAATGAGCTCTGCACTGAGTTCAAGGTTTGTCCCCCAAAATTCTGGTCCACACAGAGCGTGGCCTTATTTGCAGGTCACGCTGGATTACAGTGGGCCCTAAAGCCAATGAGAATGTCTTTGTAAGACACACAGAAGGGCACCCAGAGACAGAGGAGAGGGCTGCACGAAGGCAGAAGCAGAGATTGGAATGATGAGTCTCTGAGCCCAGGAGCACCAAGGAACACCAGCATCCACCAGAGGCTGGGAGAAAGGTCTGGAATCGATTAGTCCTCAGAGCATCCAGGAGGAAGCAACCCTTCCAACACCTTGATCTCAGACTATGAGAGAATAAATATTTGCTGTTTGAAGCCACCCAATTTGTGGTACTTTGTGACGAAAGCCACAGGAAACGGATTTGAGCCCCAGGTACCTGAGGTGGTCCAGGCCCCCACTACCAGCCCCACACTTGGCTCCAGAGACACACCCTCCTTCCTCAGCCAGTCAGCACCACAGCTGGTTCTGCTGTCCCACTGCACACCCAGGATCTGATGTTTGCCACACTATTCATTCAAAGGGCCCTACCAGATAGGAGCCCCTCGTCAGACTGTCCCCAGGCCCTGATGGCTCACAGAGAAGGCTGCGGGGTCAGGCTGGGCTGGGTCCATGAGCTTTTGCTTCCCTTCAGGAACAGGGCAGTTCTTGAAGGCCAGTTTCTTAGTAGGACAGCACAGTCTGTCCCGTGTTTTAGGGAAATGTTGCATCAGGAGTAGAGGCGAAGAAAGAAATCAGGCTGGTGGTTTAGGAATAGGGTAAGGACCACAGCAGGTGCACAAGGTCAAAGCTGGGGCCTGAGTGTTGGGGAGAGGGGCGGGTGAGGTGGGGCACCCCTCCAGCAGCCGGGGCAGCCTCTGTTCCACCCACTTACCTGTTCTGCACATTCCTGGTAGACCTGGCCACACTCAGGCACAGTCTTCAGGGCCAGGACAAGAGCCATGCAGAGATAAGGCATAAAGGATTGTTGGCACGTTTAAAGGAGTGTGCTGTGCTTTCACACAGATTTTATTGACCCTAAAGCGGCAAGACATATTATTGGCATTCTGTTGAGGATAGATGGCAGATGAAAAGGCAAATCAGAGATCAGGGCTTCTCTAGGTGAAATTCTCATGTGTAAATTGATTCCCCTCAAAACATGGAGATTTTAAGAAAACTATTAGAAACACGGCTCTGTGGTAGGAACCACCAGGCTTTCTCCCGCCACCCCAGGAAGTCCTTGGAGAATTCAGATTGGGGACATGACAATATATGAATACTATTTTCCTAGGTTAATTTTTTCCCATTTTGTTGGTGTTTTGTTACTGTGTTAAAGAGTGGCAAATCGGGGCGCCTGGGTGGCGCAGTCGGTTAAGCGTCCGACCTCAGCCAGGTCACGATCTCGCGGTCCGTGAGTTCGAGCCCCGCGTCGGGCTCTGTGCTGACTGCTCAGAGCCTGGAGCCTGTTTCCGATTCTGTGTCTCCCTCTCTCTCTGCCCCTCCCCCGTTCATGCTCTGTCTCTCTCTGTCCCAAAAATAAATAAACGTTGAAAAAAAAATTAAAAAAAAAAAAGAGTGGCAAATTAAGCAGATATTGGATCATCTGGAAAGTAAACCAGTTGACATTAGGCTGTGGTCTCTGTCTCATATAAAAAACAGGTACACAGATATATAAAGTTCGCACATATCTTTATGCCAGAATTCATTTTTCTTATGGTCTCAATCATTTATTAATGTTCTTTCTTGATGAGAAAGCAGTGATTTGAGGGTAATAATAACCTTGAGGGCCCCATGGGACAGCGTGGCATGTAGCAGCCCTTGCTCAGCGGGAGAGTAGACCTCAAGGTGACCCAAAGAGGTCAGCACCAACCAAGCCGTGGCAGTGTCTGCACAACAGGGACCCATCTAGGCACCTAGGAGGTCAGCCTGCCCCACAGCACTCGCACGGATGCCAGAGCACCTCTGATGTGGCTTGCTGTGCTGTGCAGACATCCAGGTAAGGGGTCACCCTGCTATCTTCCCCGGCACGTGACAGAGTGTGCAGGCCTGCGTGAATCTCTGCACCGCGTGCCTACCCTCCACGCTGCAAGGGGACGCGCCAGTCTACAGTCGGGCCTCTCCAACTCAGACAGATTCTACCCGGACACCCCAGGCAGGGCTGCTGGCCTGGCCCTCAGACACTTCTCATGAGGCACTGTATGTGTGTGTGCTTGCGTGCGTGTGTGTATGCCCCACACAGTGTGTGTGTGCATGTGCAGACATATACACGTGGAACGTGTGGGCACTTATTCCTACACATGCATGCATGTGCATTTGTCCTTGTGTGCACGTATGTTCACTCGTGTGTGCCTGTACTTTTGTGTGCATTCACGCACCCACACGTGTGTGTGTGTGTGTGTGTGTGTGTTTGTGCATGTTCAAGGCTTCTGCCTGAACTGTGTCCTGACACCAGCCAGGAGTAAAATCTTTATCACCAGCAGTTTGATCTTCATCACAAACACTATCTGACTGGTTTTTAAAATTAAATGATTAATTGACTTTCAGTCAAAACTTCAGTTGCATGGTTCAGATTTGTGTTGCCAAGGGCAGAACACCCCCTCTGACCAAAGAAAGTCCCGTAAACCCAGATGCCTGAAACCCTGGGAGGGCCTGTTTAGCAATCTAAGAAAACATGCCTTGTTTGGTGGCTACCCACTGTGTTATCTTAGTTAAATTATTCCCTTAAAAGTAAACAATCTTTATGTTTAAAATAATAACTTACAAACTCAGCATTAAGTCATGTAACAATGCTAAAATGTGTTTAGTTTAATTCCGGTACTTTGTCATAATCATAAACTCTTGATCTGGCCTCCACCAGGCCAGGCGTTCGTTACTTATTATTCTGAGAGGCAGAGTAAGACCCATTTTAGGAAAGTTCCAGGAACTGGCACTATTTTCTAGAGCACAAAGAATCCATTTTAAACAACTAAAACTTACGGGAAGTAGAATGGACGTGAATAAGAAGTGAGGGCCGCGAGGCGGAGCCCCGCAGGGGCAGGAGTGGTCCCGAGGAAGTCACTCCTAACTGGAAGGAGGTTCAGTAGCTTCCTAATTCTCCACTCATTTCCCTGAGTACTGATCTTTGGAACAATGTGAGTTTGGGGAGACTTGATTTTATTTCCCCTCATAAACTCTAAAAAATAAAACCCTGGTATCCCACATCATTATATCAGCCTCAATAAAGTGGAGTTGACAATATCCGTGGAGTTAGACACACTTGCATCTTTAAAAATCTCATCTAGTCCGTTGGGCATGTAGAAGTTTGCCAGGGGAAAAGCAGCTGCCTGCACACCCCAGATGCTCCCTGCTGCCCTGGCCAGATGACCACCCAGATGGCATGATGCTCCTGTGGGGCTCCTGTGCTGGCCCCACCCACCTCACCCCCTTCTGCCTTCTGTTCCATCTCAAGAAATGTCTGAAAGTTGAGAGAGGTCACTGATTTGGATTGCAAATTTGAAAGATTCATAAGGCATATGACATTTTAAGCTGTGCAGACCATGTGAGATGAAACACTTCAGAAAACAAGAAAGGTACTGGGAGGTCTGACGTCTTGTGTCCATGCTGCCCATGTGTTTGCTCTGCTGGGGTGGTCCTTGCCTGGCGGCCTTCTGCAGGAACCCACCGTGTGCCCGTCTATCCAGCGCACAGTGGCCTAGCCACCTCCACTGGGTGAGCTCTGGGTGGTCAGCCCTGCAGCTGCCTATGAGGTCTCTGCTCCGGGAGTGGAGAGCAGCCCTGCTCAGGAAGCAGGAAACACCTGGCAATTCCTTCTTGATTTGACTTAGGTAGGTGGGGAAAAGTATCTTAAAAGCCACTTTTGCTGCCACTTATCACATTTCCTGCTTAGGTTGATGACCATCGGGCCGGTGGTACCAGGGCAGGTGACGGGCCGGGCTGCGAGGACCAGCGGTGGGACTAGTTGAGCCATGCCCTCAGCTTGGCTGAATCCCGAGGCTGAATATGGACCGGTATCTGAAGAGGCCTGTGGTTCAGAACCTACTAACTTGGCTGTGAATCATCCTCTTTCCTCAGGCAGCATCAACATAACAAGGAGATCGCCATGTTACACAGCAAGGATCAGGTGCTGACCGGCGACAGGTCCCCTCCACTCCTCTGCATGGAAGCCGGGGCCTCCTCTCTCCAGCAGCCTCCACTGCAGCTGGGCAGCCCTGCCAGGTCCAAGCTGGGGTGGGGGCCTTGATTGTCTAAGTACAGGAGACTGTGGCTTTGGGCAAGGCACGTGGAGCTGAGGAGAGGTCTTATCCCAGAGCTGGCACCTGGAAACTCCACCTCCATCCCTAAATCCGGCTACTTTCCCACAATCAGAAGTGAACCCCTTTACGCTGCAAAGACATTACACATTATTTGTTTATTATCAAATCAAATTATCAAAGTGCTCACCACACTTTACCTGGCAGAGCACTGGGTGTGTCCCTGCCTCCTTTGGCTCGAGGCACACACTATTCAGGTCAGGGTGGGGCCATTCTGCTCTCCCGCTACACTATTCTGCTCCCAGCACCTTAAGAATCATCGGCACACCTCCCTGGCGCCACAATCCCAGCACGTGGGGTTGTGCTACCTTTTGCCCGAGACTCTGAACCTGCTTGGCTCCCAGCCAGGCCACCAGACTGGATGGAAACGTATTTTGCCGTCACCGAGAATACATTTCACATTGTGCGGGTAAGCATCCTAAGGATTTAAAAGTATGACCTTCACATCAGTTAAGGCTATTTAAGGGGTGTATTTTAAATGAAATGCTATAATATGCAAAAATTACCAGATCACTGAATTAATCAACAGGAAAATAATCTTTGCCAGAAAAAAACGATGACTGTGATTTTCCAAAATAGGATTGGATTGTTCATATATACTAACCAAAAATAAGCTCAGCTTTGCAGTAGAAACCCCACCGCCAATTTCCAAACAAAGAAACGTTTGGGACCTGGTACACACACAGGGAAGTTAACTGCAGGAAGAGGTTGGATGGAGGCAACCGCCCAGCAGAAAACCCCAACTCAGCGTTTGTCCGACCAGGTCCAACCACTGGCCCCAAAGCGGGTTGTGTGTCGACACCCTCTAACTCCAATTTGATGAATATCTCCAATAACATAGCAACTAATTTAATAAAGGAACTAACCAATTTTGGATTGCAATAAATTTACCAAACATTTTCACTGTTTGTGGAGAGCTTTACAGTAAGAAAGTATCAACAAAAGCAGGCACATCCGTGTACAAAGTGTCGCTTGTTGGGTGCGTTTTCACTTCTGCCATCCTGCTCCTTCTGTCCTCTCGGCGAGGGTTCTTCCTCCCGCGAAATCACCCTCTCTTTCTGAGCTCTCACCCTGGACCGGACTTTGCCAAAGAGAAGTGCGCTGGGGGCGAGGCAGCCCCGAAACATTTATTGTAAACTTTAAAACGGAATCCGGACACGAACAGACACAGAAAAGAAGAGAAACCTCCCAGACACAGAAATGGTAATACTGGAGGCCCAGTCTCTCGGCGAGGGGCCCTCAGCGACGCGAGGCCAGTCCACCCGTGAAGGTGCATCTCCGCGGCATGTCCACGGCAGGCCTGGTCCTCGCTCGCGGGCGGCGGGCGGTGGTCGGCCGGGGAGGCCCGCGCCGGCTGGCGCGCCGTCCGTCCGTCCGTCCTTCCGGGGAGGGCCCCAGGGCTCAGCAGGCCCGGCTCGGCTCCCAGGGGCGCGCGGCCTCGCAGGGCTGCCGGCAGCAGTAGGGGTAGGAGGCGTTGAGGTCGGGGTCCGAGGGCGCGTACCCCGGCAGCTCCACCGACGGGTGCCCTCCGCAGCACACCTCCACACCCGCCTCGTCGAGCGCGTGGAAGACGCCCACGTTGATGTAGGAGACTGCGTGGTGCGCCCCGAAGCCAGCGCAGTCCCCCGGGGCGGCCACGTCCGAGTCCTCCGGGGACAGGATGG
>NW_024412376.1:168853736-169000675 GCF_014898765.1 Herpailurus yagouaroundi | reverse complement strand
CCACCCTCAACCCCCGCAGCCCCTAGGACTCCCCTCTGCCGCCTCCCCAAGGAGAAGTGACCCCCCCTCCTCCCTCGCGCCTCTCCGCCTGCCTCCCACTCTCCCGGCCGCTCTGGGAACACGACCCCCCACCCCCACCCCCACCCCAGGTCTTTCTACCCCTGACTCCTCTAGGGGCCCACTCCCCACTACCTCCCACCTCTCGGGCCCCTAAGGCTGCGCTTCTCCCGCGACCAGGCTCCACGCCCACCACCGGCCTACCAGCGGCCTGGAAGCCTGAGGAAGTTGG
This sequence comes from Herpailurus yagouaroundi, assembly GCF_014898765.1. Lineage (NCBI taxonomy): Eukaryota > Metazoa > Chordata > Mammalia > Carnivora > Felidae > Herpailurus > Herpailurus yagouaroundi. The sequence continues at coordinate 169,000,386 of NW_024412376.1, read as the reverse complement.
CTTGGGGTGCAGGGAGAGGGGGAAGAAGGGAGCCCGGGTGCTGGTGGGGTAGGAGGGAGAGCCTGGGTGCAGAAGGGGAGGGGGGCCAGTCTGCGGGACAGGGGAGGGAGGAGGACAGAGGAAGGGAGAGAGTCCAGGTGGGGAGGAGAGGGGAGAAGGGAGCCCAGGGAAGGGGTGAGCCTGGGTGCTGGGGGTGGGGGTTGGGGGGGGGGGGGGGGTGGGTGAGGGGAGTCTGGATGCCAGGAAAGGGTGGGCGAAGGAGATCAGGTGCTGCTGGGACGCTCCAGCGCACCCTGGAAATCGCCCGCTGCTGTGCGTGGGGGTGGGGGTGGGGAGAGGCGGGGAGGTGGTAGGGACGCTGCCCAACTGGAGGTGAAGCCTTGGACGTTAGTCTAAAAAAGCCCTGATCCGGGATCATGCAGGAATTTCACCAGGGCTCGGGTGAGTGTGAGTTAATTTCATCAGAAGGCGGTTCACGGCCTGAGTGCCACGGTTGGGGGGAGGGGGCGGTAAACCGCCTCTTTCTGACCACCGGACCTCAAGGTGGGTGAAAGGAAGGCGTGGGGTGTGCGGGGCGAGGGGGGTGGCCTTCCCCCAGGCCTCTCCGGGCCCTGCATCCTCTTGCTGAAAGGCGATCTGGGATGGGACGTCTCTGGAAGGCCCTCTGAGGTCCCACCGGGCCGAGCGGCTGGGCCTGCGCCCGTGGTTCCTTCCACACCGTCTCCGCTGCTGCAAGAGCGAGGCGGGGGGAGCAGATGACTCACTCTGTCGGCTAATTGCGGCGTTAAATAACTTCGCGTTGCATCCAGAAGCAGGCGTGGCTGCAGCTAGGGGAAGAGCTCGGGGAGGAGGCGGGGAAGGCAGGGGTGCTCTGGAACACACCTCTGTTCCTGCCACCTACTCAGCAAGTTCTGGCCTGCGGAGACACCCCCCCCCCCCGCCCCGAGCTCCCAGCTTCGTACCCCTTCCTGCACAGAGTGCCTGTCCATCGGCACCTGGTGAGCACAAGACCCCTGCGGCTCCTTGCGTCTGCGGAAGGCCGCACCACATTCGCAGGGGTCCCTCGCCCACACCTCACGGACACCATCTGCCCAGTAACTGTGGTATGAACCCCCCTTCCTGCGGCTCTCTGGACATCTGCGTGGGACTGACTCGAACCGCAGTAGCTGCGAGGAGAGGAGCGCGTTTCGCTGTATTTTTAGCAGGGAGTGCAGATTTTAGAACATCAGCTGAACCTCCTCGTTCCGTCCTCTCCTCTGGCAGGGTGCCTTGCCAGAAAAGTGGGGATAGTGAACCTTCTTTCACATTCATGGCGTATAGGTTTGAAAAGGACAGTGTGTAAATCAGCTTGTATAATAATCGTGGCACCCACGCGCGTGAGCGGAGTTGCCATGAGCTCACTTCCAATGATTATTCCGGTTTCCAGGGAGACGAGGTTTGCAGCCACCTCCGTGGAGAAGCAGGAGCAGCCCCTGCATTCCCCTTGCACGCCGCTGTGGCCAGACTGATGAGTCTCTGGGGGCAAAAGTGAACTGATGTTGGCTGGTCCTCAGCTCTCCCTCATCCTGGGAAGGAGGCCCCAGTCAGCCTAGCAGCCTAGGCCCAGCGGGGAGCGGGAGCGGGGAGGGGCCTTACTGGGAGGCGCTGTGTGTGGCAGCTACCACTGGGTCAGAGGCTTAGGATTTGTTTTGAGATCTAGCCTTCCGTCTCCTCCAGTTCCCCTTCACGCCCCGGCCCCGCCATCAGCCCTTCACTAGACACTTCCATCCCCCTGACCACCTTCCTGTTCCTTACACTCATCCTGCCTTTTCCTGCCACAGGGCCTTTGCATATGATGCTCGGTCTTTCTGTTGTATGTTCCCCTTGCCACATCCTCGCCTGGCTTCTGCCTTCTCATTTCTTACATCTTAGCTTCACCTCACTAACTTTTGTTGGGTGCCTGCTGTCCTCCAAACACGAGAGTGTTTGGGTTTTCTTATTCAGTCCTTGCAACAAACCCTGAGGCAGGCAGCCCTGTCATTCTCGCAGAGGCTTTCCATGAGTACGTCAGTGACTTCTGGAGCCAGGGTTCGCCCAGGCTCTGTGCACCACCTCCCTACACCTTCACCTCTGTCCTCCCCACTGCCTCTCTGCCCCCACCACCCTGCCCCCCATTGACTCCCTGTCCTCCCCCTTCATTACTCCTCTCCCTGCCTCCCCTTCTTCTGGTGACCCCTCCCCACCTCCCTGCCTCCAGCCCCCCCGGCAGAGGGTCCCCCATGACAGGTAGGATCTCCTGGTGGTCTAAATGTCTGCCTTCCCCATCAGATTAGGAACTCAGTGCAGGCAGGGCTCATGTTCAACTTGTCCCCAGCTCCTCCCCATCAGGGCTCAGTCCTGCCCTGGTTGTGGGGAATGAGAGAGTAAGTGAGTAAGTGAATGGGTGGGTGGGTCGTCAGCTGCTGACCTCGGGTTGCTCTGTCTTGTGACAAAATCTAAATGTCTGCTTGGTTCTGCTCACTAGGAGACCCGACCAGGCCAACAGGCAGAAGAGGTGCCCACCTATGTGTTCAGGTAGGGGAAGGCTCTCTAGGAGGGAGCCAGAAGGGAGGAGGGAGCTGGCAGCAGGAGGAAAGGCAGAGACCTGAGGGGGGAGCTTGGAACTCTTGGAACTCCTGGAACTTCCAGAGAGGTTGGGGGCAGAGAGCAGGTGACCTGTCAGGAAGGGTACTGAGCTGTGCCAGTTTGGGACTCATCCTGAGGGTGGGGAGACCCTAGAAGGGCAGGAGGATGCTGTGGTGTGTGTTTTGGAAGGAACCCTTCCAGGCGAAGACTGGGCTGAGGAGATGAAGGCATGCAGGGGTGGTGGGAGTGTTTGGGGTGCAGGCGGAAGGGTCCAGCTCCCATCATGGTGCCCATCACATGTACTGCAGTCTTCCCGATTTGCTGTTTGGCACTCAGCATATAGTCACCTGTCTTCCCGTCTGTCTACAGGAAGGAGGGACAGCAGTCTGAGGTCCCTGTCATACGGAGGTACCTTTTAGGGTGACCCAGTACCAGTCCCTCTCTCACAGGGAGGGCCTCTGCACCTGACGTGGTTTCTGACACCTGTAACCAGGAGCATGAATTGAAATGACCCATGCATATTTTGAATGTTCTTTTTTTTGTTGTCTGCTTATTTATTTTTGAGAGACAGAGAGCAAGTGGAGGAAGGACAGAGGTGGGGGGTGGGAGGGACAGAGGATCCAAAGCCAGCTCTGTGCTGACAGCACAGAGCCCGATGTGGGGATTGGGCTCAAGAACCGTGAGATCATGACTTGAACGGAAGTTGGACGCTTGACCAAGTGACCCGTGCACATTTCGAAAGCTGATTCTGTTGCTTTCCGGTGGAATCCTTCCCTCGTTCCCTTGCCAGAATCACCTGTAAAGCCCCTTCCCTCCCAGCCACGTAGCACAGCCAGAGGGGCCCCCTCAAGGGAGCCGCCATGGTCCACAGTGGGGTGATTTGGGAGGCTCAGAGGTCGGGCAGGGGGTCCACTCTGGAAAGAAGCACCACCCCAGTGAGCAATGACTTTAGACAGGTTGTTGGGGAAGGAAGAGTGACTTTCATCATCACAGAGCCCACCATGGGCCGCATACTTCCACAGACTGGTGTAGCATCTCCATGTGGGACACATCACTGCCTGATTCTAAAGACGGGGAAGCAGAGCCCAGAGATGATGACTCCAACTGCCTTGTGTGTTTTTCTGATTACAACAGTAATCATGTATCAGGTGAAGAGTATTTTCTTGATCACCTTTAAATTTCATTCTAATGTTTGTGTATTTATTAGCATTTGAAATCCAGTCTCCTAGAGTATCGACTTCAGTTAATTTGGCTGATTCCAATGACTTCTTTCTAATTTGCTTATCATTTAAGTTTTCAGTATTTTTTTTAAAAAAACTTTAATGTTTATTTATTTCTGAGAAACAGAGAGAGACAGAGCACAAGCAGGGGAGGGGCAGAGAGAGAGGGAGACACAGAATCTGAAGCAGGCTGCAGGCTCCGAGCTGTCAGCACAGAGCCCAACGCGGGGCTCAAACTCACAAACTGCGAGGTCATGACCTGAGCCGAAGTCGGACACTTAACTGAGCCACCCAGGCACCCCTAAGTTTTCAGTGGTTTTACCCTGTATCTCTTTAACTGGCTAAACACTCAGATTTTTCTTTTATTATTAATTCTCAGCCCCCTTTTTTCCAGGAGCAATGAATACTGGTCTTCACTAATGGGTGCGTTGTGTGCAGTCATGTGCCCACTCTGCATAGGTGATGGTTCATCTGAAGAGCCCACTCTCACAAAGCCAGAGCCAGGGAGTTGTGGGAGACACAGGGATGCACTTTAATGTTATGTAAATGCTTTGATCCTGTGAAGTATAATAGATCCACAGAGAAATCCATAAAATAGCACGTAGCAGCTTAGTGACTTCTAAATGAGCATCCATATACTTGCCACCGAGTCAAGGAACAGTGTTTCAGGACTCAAGTAGGTAGTATGCCTCTCCCCAGTCACTGCCTTCCCCCCAGAAAGGTCCTGCTCGCTTCATTTGAAACCATTTCCTTGCCTTTATTTATTCTTTTAGCGCCTAGCATGCAACCCTAAACACTTTAGTCTGGCATTGTGTGTCTTTTGAGCTTCATATAATGGAATTATAGAACATAATTGGTATATATCTGTCTTCTTTCATCCAACTTGATGTCTGTGAAATTTATCCCTGTTGTTTTATGTGTCTGTAGTTCATTCCCTTTTGTTGCTAGATACTACGCCATTATAAGAAGATGCCACAATTTATTTATCTATTTTACTGCTGATGAACATTTGATTGTCTATAGCTTGGGGATAGTGTGAATAAAGCTGCTGTGAACTTTCTTATGTGTGTGCACTGATGCACTTTGGTGTGCATTTTGTTGGATCATGAGTCATATATATGTTCAGATTTGTGCCCTTTTTTACTGAGATACAATTTACATGCAGTAGCAATCAATAATTTTAAGTGTACAATTCCGTGAATTTAGACAACTGCACACAGTGTGTAAGTCGCCACCCCAGTCATGACGTGGGGCCAGTCCAGCTCCCCCCGAAGCACCTCCTGTCACTCTAGCTCCCGTGCACCTGCACATCTGTGTTCTGTGCTATAGTTTTAGGGTAAAATTTCATATACCTGGAGTCATAAAAGACATATTCTTTTGTGCCTGGATTCTTGCCTCTGGTATAATGCTTTGTTTTTATCCATTTATTCATATTGCTGAGCAGAATTCTGCCAAACTTTGTTTACCCATTCACAAAATGGAGGACATTACAGTTCTTTTCCCATTTGGAGCTGTTATGAGTAAAGCTGCTACTAACATTCACGTACAAGTCTTTTGTGAGCGTGTGTTTTCATTTCTGTTGCATACACACCTAGCAGTGGGATTGCTAGGTCGTATAGTGAGTTTGTATTTAACTTCATAAGAAACTGACAGACTTTTCCGGAGCGGCTGTGACATTTGACATTCCCCACAGCCGTGTATGAGAGTTCCATACCCTCACCAGATCCTGATGTTGTCACTGTCTTCTTAACAATGGTGACCATGCTGCTGGGTCTGCAGTGGTACCTCACTGGAGTTGTAATTTGCATTATCCTGATGACCAATGATGCTGAGCCTCTAATATTTCTTCTTTGGTGAGGTGTCTGCTCCCATGAGCTCCTAAGAAGTTAATAACTTATGGCATTTCATTTATCTTCTTTACTAAAATATCTTTCTGATTCTTTTGCCAGTTTTTAAAAATTGGTCTGTTTTCATTTAGTTGCGATATAAGAGCTCTTTGTGTATTCCAGACACAAGTTCTTTACCAGATACTTGTGCAAATATCCTCCCTGTCATGGACTCGACTTTTAATCTGCTTGTCATTATCTTGTAAAAAGCAAAACCTTTCCATTTGATGGAGTCTAATTTATTACCTTTTTCTTTTATGAGTTTTATCTAGGAAATGTTTGCCAAAACCAATGTCACAAATATTTTGTGTCTTTCAACCGTTTTATAGTTTTAAAACATACATGTTTTCCATACATGGAATGGTCCACTTTGAGCTAATTTTTATGTGTGGCCTGGGGTGATAGTAGAGGCTTTTACTCTTGTGTGTGATGTCCAATTGCTCCAGCACCATTGCTGAGAATACTCACCTTTCCCATTGGACTACCTTGGCACTTGTACTGAAAGTCATTTGTCTGTAACACTGTGGGTCCATCTCCATGTTCCCAGTTCTGTCCCAGTGACCTATACGTCTGTCTTACACCGATACCCTACTGTGTTTATTATTGTTGCTTCCTACTAAATCTGGAGATCAGGTGGTGTAAGTCCTCCAACTTTGTTCTTTTTCAAAATCATTTTGACCATTCTAGACCCTTTGAATTTCCAGATAAATTTTAAATTGGGGCATAACTGATTTGTTAGCAATGTTAAATTTTCTGACCCACGCACATGAGTGGCCTCTGTATTTATTTATGCCTTTATTAATTTCTCTCAATGTTTTACAGTTTTCAGTATACAGGCCCTGCACACATTTTGCTAAATTTATCTATAAGTATTTCATATGTTTAATGCTTTTGTGAATGTTACCTTAAATAATGTTACATTGTCCGACTGTTTGTTACTAGTATGTGGAAATACAACTGACTTTTTAAAATTGCCTTTTTATCCTACAAGCTTGCTAAATCCACTTATTAGTTCTAACAGCTATTTTTGTAGGTTCCTTAAGATTTTCTAGCATAATCTTATCATGAGTAAGTAGAAAGAGCTTTACTGCTTCCCTTCCCACCTACACGCCTTTTATCTCTTCTTGCTGGGGTGCACCTGCTTGGCCCTCATGCAGAGCAGAGGTGGTGAGAGTAACATCCTTGCCTTCCTCCGGATCTCAAGGGAGATCACTTGGTCCTTCATCCTTCAGTCTGATGGAAGCTGTAGGCTTTTGTAGATAACTTTTACCTGGTTGAAATCTCCTGTTTGCTGAGAGTTTTTATCATGAATAGGTGATGAATTTTGTCAAATGCTTTTTCTGTTGTCATAATCTATTATCCTTTTTACACATAGTTGGATACACATATCCTTTTTGCATATTATTTTGTTGAATGTTTTTGAGTCTGTGTTAATAAGGGGTATTATTTATGGTTTTCATTCTTGTAATGTTTTTGTCTTGTTTTAGTGTCAGAGTGATGTTAACTTCATTAAAGGAGTTGGGAAATTCTCCCTCATTTTCTCTTTTCTGTAAAGGTTAGTATAAAATTGGTATTATTTCTTCATTAAGAAATACTTAAGAAAACACTTCCTTAAGTGTTTGGTAGAATTCACTTGTGAAGCCATCTGGGGTTAAAGTTTTCTTTCTGGGATGATTTTAACTATAAATGCAAATAAATTCAAAAAATTTCTAAAAACAATTTTAGGGATATTCAGATTAATTTTTTATTTTTTTTTCTTTTTTTTTTTTTAATTTTTTTTTCAACATTTATTTATTTTTGGGCCAGAGAGAGACAGAGCATGAACGGGGGAGGGGCAGAGAGAGAGGGAGACACAGAATCGGAAACAGGCTCCAGGCTCCGAGCCATCAGCCCAGAGCCTGACGCAGGGCTCGAACTCATGGACCGTGAGATCGTGACCTGGCTGAAGCCGGACGCTTAACCGACTGCGCCACCCAGGCGCCCCTCAGATTAATTTTTTAAATGAATGCTAATAGTTTGTGTCTTTCGAAGAATTTGTCCATTATATTTACATTTTTAGATTTGTTGGCATAAAGTTGTCCACAATATTCCCTTATATATTGTTGTATCTGTTGAGATTATTGTATGGTCTTTCTTTTTCAGTCTGTTAAGTTGGTAAATGACATTTCTCAAGTTTCAATATTAAACCAACCTTGCATTGGGGTGCCTGGGTGGCTCAGTCGGTTGGGCGGCCAACTTCGGCTCGGGTCATGATCTCACAGTTTGTGAGTTTGAGCCCCGCGTCGGGCTCTGTGCTGACAGCTCAGAACCTGGAGCCTGCTTCGGATTCTGTGTCTCCCTCTCTCTCTGCCCCTCCCCTGCTCATGCTCTGTCTCTCTCTGTCTCAAAAATAAATAAAACATTAAAAAAAATTTTTTTTAATAAAAAAATAAACCAACCTTGCATTCCTCAGATAAATCCCATTTGGTCATTGTCAAGCAAGTAGCATCTGTTGCCTATTATCAGGAGGAGAAGTACAAATACTTCTGCCCACTACATCTTGGCATTGGAGTCACAAAAAAGAAAAAAAAAAAAACCCACAACACAGTCAAGTACTGAATGGAACAGGTTCACTCATAATAGAAGTCACAGACCAAGATCAGCTTCAGTGGTGAGTGTCAATCCTCCACGGCCAGTGAGTCCCTCCCAGTGGCTGATGCATGGCCAAGGACCTGCGTGCACCCTTCTTATGCTGCAGCAGGAGAACTCCAGCCCTCGCTGCATGGACAGATATAGCAGTGGACTGGGTCAGGTACCACATGGCACATACACTTATGCAGAACAATGGAGCACACACTGAATCTAAAACAAGGAAAGATATTCCCCCACAAGATGATAAGCCCATGGGCATTTAGAAGTGACTTTCTCACTTCCTCCCACATTAGCCATTGCCACAAGTCAGTTGCCTGAGGTCAATTGCAACGATGGAGGGGGTGGATCTCAATCCTGTTACCAGAGTGTTGGCCACTGCTTTAGGGTCCCAGCTGGGCAACAGTGTCTTATCCTGGCTCCAAGTCCTGAAGCCACCTTGCTTGCAGCTATAGTTTGTTCTGGGCAAACTGATCCTTCGAGCCAGACTATTCCATCAAGGGGCTTTTAGATCTCCCTCTTGGTCCTTGGGTCTGTGATCATCACTTGAGTTTCTCTCTCCCAGTCCTCTGTAATCACACATCTTCTCTGAATTGAGGAACTTGTCCCTTAGTACTTATTTTCTAATGCACTCCATCTATCTCTTCAGTCTCACTTCTCATGGTGAGTCCTACTCTGAGATTCCAGGCTTGAGACATGCCAATCTCCTTGCCCGGCTGAGGAAAGGGGATGAGGAGGGCAACGAAACCTATGGTAAACTCCAGTCCTCAATGGTGCCAGCAGTGCTTCAACCAAAGCCTGCCCCAGCAGGTGCCATTGGATGTTTATGGGACCCGATTTTTGTTCAAACATTCATCTTCTTCCAAGTAGCCCAGGGACAATGACCCTCCTGTTAGTTTGCAACCTCTTTGGGAGCTTCCCAGGTGAAATCGGAAACAGGTCTCCATATATGGAGGGCAGGGAGAGACCAAAGAAAGAGGCAATCTACTTCAGGTTGACAAGTGGCAGGTTTAAGAAGCAAGGGAACTTACATATGAGGGTTGTTTTGGGTGGGCACAAGACAAATAGATCTTCACATCCGCCTTCCGGAATCTTAAATGTTTACATAGAGGTCTTAACAGGATTCGGTCACATATGCCATCTAGATGATCTCAACACATTACTTTCTCAAGACTGTTCTTTGAACAGCTTCTGGGAATGGAGAAGTGAAGCAGAATGAACATTCCAAGGACAGGCGAGGGAGTGAGCAGCCTCCAATTACCCAGGTCCAACTCATGGGTGAACCAGTAGTCACGTCCTCTCAATCACCCCCTCCACACCTCTATCAGCTCTGGGCGGGGCGGGGAGCTATGATCAAACTAAGCCAGAAGATAGCAAACATTTTCTGTCGAGAGCCAGATGGTAGGGGTGCCTGGGGTGGCTCAGTAGGTTAAGTGTCCGACTTTGGCTCAGGTCATGATCTCACTGTTTGTGAGTTTGAGCCCCTCATAGGGCTTTCTGCTGTCAGAGCAAAAGCCACTTCAGATCCTCTGTCCCCCTCTCTCTCTCTACCCCCTCCCAACTCACTCTCTCTTTCAAAAATAAATAAAAACTTAAATATATATATATATATATATATATATATAATTAAAATAAAAAGAACCAGATGGTAAACATTTTAGGCTTTGCAAGCCACATGGTGTCTGTTGCATGGGCTAACCTACAAGTAGCCTATTGTGTGAAGCCCGTTGTGAGCCACCTCTCCCTGGAGCACATGCCCCTCAGGGGTCCCTCCCCTCTCTGAGGTAGGATCTGACGGACTCTGACTTGTTGGGGGCCCAAGCTAAGCCAGTCAGCACATGGGGTTTGCTGGCCAGTGTGGGCACTTGTAGCCCTGACTGCCACCGCCACCAGCTGGGGATCCCCCCAGTCAATGCTGAGGGGTGCAGAGCTGGCAGGAGGAGAAAAGCCAGAACTTGAGCTGCAGGGACCCCTGGTTACCCACCTTCCTGAGCTTAGGTTGTGTGAGATGCACATTTCCTCACTGTTTAAGGCAGTTCGAGCAGGTTTCTGGTACTGTCCTGGCTGCTCTGAGCAGGACCTCACAGCAGCATTGAGCACCCAGATGGCTGGGTCCCAGGTCACCATGCCCACCCCAGGGCAGCTCCAGCCTCATCTCTGAGGCCGCACCATGTAGCATTCACATCCCATACGTGCGGTGCTGGCAATGGTCTCTGGGTGGGAAAGCCTTGTCTCAGTGCTTGGATGGAACTGGGAGGCCTCCATGTGGAAGCTGAGCAGAAGCTCATGAGACAGAAGCAGAAGGGACAATAATGCACGTCTAAGATCAGGGCTGGCTCGGCCCCAGCAGTCATCTTCAGGGGCAAGCATGAGCTTGGGGTGTCTGGTATAGCTGGGAGACTGTGGTCTCAGAGGGCCAAGTCCCACTGGTTATCAACCCAGCTTTGTAGGGTACAAGAGCTGATCTTTAAGTAGCTGCAGTGGTGAATTTTATGTGTCACCTTGTCTGGGCCACAGGGTATGTAGATATTTAGCTAAATGTGATTTCTAGGTGAGTCTGTGACAGATTAGCATTTGAATCAGTAGACCCGGTAAAGCAGATGGCCCTTTCCAATGTGGGTGGGCCTTGTCCAACCCACTGAGGGCATGCACAAGACAAACACTGGAGGAAGGGAGAATTCACTCCTCTGCCTGACTGCTGAGCTGGGGCATCAGACTCCTGTATTGCATCCCTGGGTCTCCAACTTGTGGACAGCAGATTGTGGGACTTCTTAGCCTCCATAACTACCTGAGCCAATTCCTTAAGATAAATCTCCTTCTTGCTCCCTAACATATCCTATTGGTTATGTTTCTCTGGGGGTCCCTGACTAGTACAGTAACTGAACTTTGATGCACACATAAATAAAACTCTCGCAATGCTTTCCTTTGCAGTTACAGAAAAGCTGCTCAAATGGCTGGAATGACAAATTGTTAAGAGAGGGAAGGTTCCAGCTCCAACCCCCCCCCCAAGTTCTTAGGCTCTTCCCTCCTCTGGTCTTGGCTCCACCCTCAGACTTTCCTACCCCAAAAACTGCAGTTGGGATAGGTCCAGAAGAAGGAAAGAACCGTGATTCCGCAACATGGGCCAGGAGCTCCCTTCTGCACCTGTAGCAGTTGCCGGGAAACATTCATCATGGCTCAGAGCTGGTCCCCAACCAGTCTGGCCAGAAGGCTGAGGCTCAGACCAGACAAACTGTGGCCCTTGGGCCCAACCTGGCCCACCACTTATGGGAGTCATCTAGGACTGCCTTAACCAAGTACACAAAGTGGAAGCTTACAACAACAGACATTTGTTGTCTCTCAGTTCTGAATCAAGACCAGAAGTCCAAGATCAAGAGCAGGTTCCCACTGGGGGCTATGAGGGGAATCCACTCCAGGCCTCTCTCCAGCCTCTATGGTGGTTCAGGCAATCCCCGGTGTCTCTTGGCTTTTAGACCACCCCTCCAATCTCTGCTTCCACCCTCAAATGGCCTTTTCCTCTACGCCTCTTCTTATAAAGACACCAGTGGTTGGATCTGGGGCCCACTCTAATCCAGTGTGGCCTTGTTTTCAAGATGTTTTACATCTGCAAAGACCTCATTTCCAGGTAAGATCACATTCACAAATTCCAAGTTAAAAAGCAAAAGGCACAAGTTAATTCACCACAGCTGCCTTTGTTGTAGTTTTTTTAATATTTTATTTATTTTTGAGAGAGAGAGAGCGCGAGAGCACCAGTGGGGGAGGGACAGACAGAGAGAGAGAGAGAGAGGGAGACACAGAATCCGAAGAAGGCTCCAGGCTCTGAGCTGTCAGCACAGAGCCCGATGCGGGACTCGAACCCACGAGCTGTGAGATCGTGACCTGAGCCGAAGTCGGACGCTCAACCGACTGAGCCACCCAGGCGCCCCATCTTTGTTATAGTTTTGAAAAGGAAAGACAAGGCAAACCCCTGTGTTATGGAGGTGTCGCCCTCTCCCACTGCCCTCTCCTCTCTGAGCACCTATCCCAGGAGGCCACCGCTGGCAGTCACAGCTATTGGTTGGGCGAAGGGAAACCACTGAAGTTCTGCAGGCTTGAGAAACTCCACCTCTTCTGCCCTCTTCCCCTGGATGCGAATCTGGTAATAGCCCGAGCAAGTGCTCTGGCCACCCGGCCAGCACACGAGGCCTCTGTTCTCATGGAGTGCCATCGGCAGCAAGGGGGGAACTCAGGGCTCCTCCATCCACTCTCCCGCCTGTTCCAGGATGGGGCAGAGAACAAGGCATCACTTATTCTTCTTCAGATCACAAACAGAAACATCCTAAATGTCCGTGGAAAGGAGATTAAATAAGCTATGGAAACTACATAATAGAATTCTGTGCAGTCACTGAAACTCGTGATGGGCAGGCTACGAAACGTCGTGTGTCCTGTGGTTTCATCACAGAACAATTCACATCGACATGCGTGCAAAGAAGGGGCAGTCTGGAGAGATCTGACACCATCAATACGCGTGAAGCTCTTGGGGTGGAAATGGCATTGGTGAGTGAGGTGTGCATCTCCTACCACAGACCCTTGACCTCTTCGCGGCAGGTGGAGGCATGATTCTGTCTCTGCATCTCTAGCTCTCCAATGACTCATGCTTTCCTATGTGGCTTCTACGTGTTCTATTTCGAAGGAAAAATTGCGTCCTATTTGGTGGTGATACGCTGGGCACATTGTGTCAGACTCACCCAGGCCCTCGCCTCTGGTCCACCTCAGCCACCTCCGACTGGCCCACTGGGCCCACCTGGTGCTGACCAATCTCTTGCCCAAGGAAGCCACCTTCCCCCCCTTAGCAGGCTTCTGCTGCTTCTGGCTGGGATGAAACACCACCCTCTCGTTTTCTGGATGGCTGCCCAAGAGGGTGGGAGTACCCCCTGCAGGTGTGGAGAGCTCCTTCCCCATGGGCAAACTGACCAGTGCCAAGCAGGAGACTGGACAGAGTAGAGAAAAATTCCCCTCCTTCTGCAGCTATTCTGAGGTGTGGTTTCTCTGCAAGCCTGCTGAGCTCCTAGGGTCCTCGAGAGCCAGGGCTCAGGGTGCTAGTGTGGATTTGCCCCAATCCTCCCCAACTCACTTTGTACCCACCCCCATTGCTACCTGGGATTGAATCACCCTTACAAAGTATTCACACTGTGACACCTAGGGGGTTCAGTCAGTTAAGCATCCGACTTCGGCTCAGCTCATGATCTCATGGTTTGTGACTTCGAGCCTCACATCAGGCTCTGTGCTGACAACTCAGAGCCTGCAGCTTGCTTCAGATTCTCTCTCTCTCTCTCTCTCTCTCTCTCTCTCTCTGCCTCTCCCCTGATCACACTGTGTCTCTCTCTCCTTCAAAACTAAATAAACATTAAAAAAAATTTTAGGGGTGCCCGGGTGACTGTCGGTTGAGCATCTGACTTCGGCTCAGGTCACAATCTCACAGTTTGTGAGTTCGAGCCCCGCGTCGGGCTCTGTGCTGACAGCTTGGATCCTGGAGCCTGCTTCGGATTCTGTGTCTCCCTCTCTCTCTCTGCCCCTTTGCTGCTCATGCTCTGTCTCTCTCTGTCTCTCAAAAATGAATAAACGTTAAAAAAATTTTTTTTTTTACTTTTAAGCATTCACACTTTATCCATGCCCCAGGCTCTATTTTCTAGAGAATCCAGGAGTATAAGTTATATTTTCTGTATGCCCCAAAACTTAGTGGTTTAAATAATTTCATTTGTTCATGGTTCTGTGGGCCACTCATTTGGGTTGGGCTCAGTTGGGCAGTTTTTCTGCCAGTCTTGCGAGAGGTCACATTGTAGCCTGGTCAATGGGCAGTTGGCCTAAGATGACCTTTCTCATAAGTCTGGAAGGTGAAGGCAGCCCGTGGCTGGTTGGACTAGGAGACCTCAGCTGCTGCCACAGCTTCTACCCTTCCCCTCCCTGACCTGCTGCCCCTGGGGGTGGGCTCACCAGGGGCAACCTGTCACAAAGCCCCCAAGTTGCTCTCTGAAGCACTCCAGATCCTGCTGGAATGAGGCAAGGGATGCCCAGATCATCAGAGGGATGTGTGTTCCACCTTCTGCCCCCACATCTGCCCTCAGTTTGTTCTCTGTATTCAAGAGCCTCTTATGGTTTGCCTCCCTCTCTGTTTGTATCTTATTTTTCCTTCCCTTCCTTATGTTCATCTGTTTTGTTTCTTAAATTCCGCATATGAGTGAAATCATATATTGTCTTCCTCTGACGTACTTTGCTTAGCATAATCCACTCTGTTCCATCCATGTTGTTGCAAATTTCAAGATTTTATTGTTTTTGATCCCCAAATAGTGTTCCATTGTGTATATACACCACCTCTTCTTTATCCATTCATCAGTTGGTGGACATTTGGGGTCTTTCCATACTTTGGCTATTGTTGATAGTGCTGCTACAAACATTGGGTGCATGAACCCCTTTGAATCAGGGTTAGGGTTAGGGTTAGGGTTAGCTAAAGAGACTTTTTTCCACTGGATACTCTTTCCTGCTTTGTCAAAGATTAGTTGGCCATACACTTGTGGGTCCAATTCTGGGTTCTCTATTCTATTCCATTGGTCTACGCATCTGTTTTTGTGCCAGAACCATACTGTCTTGATCACAGCTTTGTAGTAAAGGCTAAAGTCTGGGATTGTGATGCCTCCCACTTTGGTTTTCTTCTTCAATATTACTTTGGCTATTCTGGGTCTTTTGTGGTTCCATACACATTTTAAGACTGTTTATTCTAGCTTTGACAAGAATGCTGGTGCAATTCTGATTGGGATCACATTGAATGTGTAGATTGCTTTTAATTTTTTTTATGTTTTTATTTTATTTTTGAGACAGAGAGAGACAGAGCATGAGCAGGGGAGGGGCAGATAGAGAGGGAGACACAGAATCCAAAGCAGCCTCCAGGCTCTGAGCTGTCAGCACAGAGCCCGGCGCAAGGCTTGAACTCACAGACTGTGAGATCATGACCTGAGCCTAAGTCAGACGCTCAACTGACTGAGCCACCCAGGCGCCCCATGCTTTTAATTGACATTTTAACACTATTTATTCTTCCAATCCATTAGCATGGAATGTTTTTCCATTTCTTTGTGTCTTCTTCAACTTCTTTCATAACCTTTCTATAGTTTTTAGCATACAGATCTTTTACCTCTTTGGTTAGGTTTATTCCTAGACATCTTATGGTTTCTAGTGCAATTGTAAATGGGATCAATTCCTTGATTTCTCTTTCTGCTGTTTCATTATTGCTGTATAGAAATGCAACTGATTTCTGTACATTGATTTTATATCCTGCAACTTTAGTGAATTCACATATCAGTTCTAGCAGTTTTTTGGTGGAGTCTTTCAGGTTTCCAGGTAGAGTATCATGTCATCTGCGAAGAGTGTGATATGCAGAAGAATGAAACTAGACCACTTTCTTACACCATACACAAAAATAAACTCAAATGGCATGAGAAACCTAAATGTGAGACAGGAAACTATTAAAATCCTAGAGGAGAAAACAGGCAGCGATGTCTCCCGATTTATCTTTGACTTATCTTTGCCAATTTGTATGCCTTTTATTTCTTTTTGTTGTCTAGTTGCTAAGGCTAAGACTTCCAACACTGTGTTGTGCAACAGTGATGAGAGTGGCCATCTCTGTCGTGTTCCCGACCTTAGGGGGAAAGCTCTCAGTTTTTCCCCATTGAGGATGATGTTAACTGTGGGCCTTTCATATATGGCCTTTATGATTTGAGTTATGTTCCTTCTATCCCTACTTTCTTGAGAGTTTTTATCAAGAAAGGATGCTGCATTTTGTCAAATTCTTTTTTTGCATCTATCAAAAGGATCATATGGTTCTTAACCTTTTTTTTTAATTAATTTCGCATATCACATTCATTGATTTGCAAATATTGAGCCAGCCTGGCAGTCCAGGAATAAATCCCACTAGATCATGGTGAATGCTCCAATCAAAAGAGACAGGATATCAGAACGGATAAAAAAACAAGATCCATCTATGGTGCCTACAAGAGACTCTTTTTTTTATTATGAAATTTATTGTCAACTTGGTTTCTATACAACACCCAGTGCTCATCCCAAAAGATGCCCTCAATACCCATCAACCACCCACCCCTCCCTCCCACCCCCCATAAACCCTCAGTTTGTTCTCAGTTTTTAGGAGTCTCTTATGTTTTGGCTCCCTCCCTCTCTAACCATTTGTTTTCTTCCCCTCCCCCATGGTCTTCTGTTAAGTTTCTCAGGATCCACATAGGAGTGAAAATATATAGAATCTGTCCTTCTCTATATGACTTATTTCACTTAGCATAACACTCTCCAGTTCCGTCCATGTTGCTACAAAAGGCCATATTTCATTCTTTCTCATTGCCACGTAGTATTACATTGTGTGTATAAACCACAATTTCTTTATCCATTCATCAGTTGATGGACATTTAGGCTCTTTCCATAATTTAGCTATTGTTGAGAGTGCTGCTATGAACATTGGGGTACAAGTGCCTGGGTACAAGTACCCTGTATCCCTTGGGTAAATTCCTAGCAGTGCTACTGCTGGGTCATAGGGTAGGTCTATTTTTAATTTTTTGAGGAACCTCCACACTGTTTTCCAGAGTGGCTGCACCAGTTTGCATTCCCACCAACAGTGCAAGAGGGTTCCCATTTCTCCACATCTTCTCCAGCATCTATAGTCTCCTGTTTTGTTCATTTTAGCCACTCTGACGGCGTGAGGTGATATCTGAGTGTGGTTTTGATTTGTATTTCCCTGATGAGGAGCGACATTGAGCATCTTTTCATGTGCCTGTTGGCCATCTGGATGTCTTCTTTAGAGAAGTGTCTATTCATGTTTTCTGCCCATTTCTTCACTGGATTATTTGGTTTTTGGGTGTGGAGTTTGGTGAGCTCTTTATAGATTTTGGATACTAGCCCTTTGTCCAATATGTCATTTGCAAATATCTTTTCCCATTCCGTTGGTTGCATTTTAGTTTTGTTGGTTGCTTCCTTTGCTGTGCAGAAGCTTTTTATCTTCATGAGGTCCCAATAGTTCATTTTTGCTTGTAATTCCCTTGCCTTTGGGGATGTGTCAAGTAAGAAATTGCTGTGGCTGAGGTCAGAGAGGTTTTTCCCTGCTTTCTCCTCTAGGGTTTGGATGGTTTCCTGTCTCACATTTAGGTCCTTTATCCATTTTGAGTTTGTTTCTATGAATGGTGTAAGAAAGTCGTCTAGTTTCATCCTTCTGCATGTTGCTGTCCAGTTCTCCCAGCACCATTTGTTAAAGAGACTGTCTTTTTTCCATTGGATATTCTTTCCTGCTTAGTCAAAGATTAGTTGGCCATACTTAAATTGAAGAAGATATAAAGAAATGGAAAAATATTCCATGCTCATGGATTGGAAGAATAAATATTGTTAAAATGCCAATACCACCCAAAGCTATCTATACATTCAATGCAATCCCAATCAAAATTGCACCAGCATTCTTCTCGAAGCTAGAACAAGCAATCCTAAAATTTGTATGGAAGCACAAAAGGCCCCGAATAGCCAAAGTAATTTTGAAGAAGATCAAAGCAGGAGGCATCACAATCCCAGACTTTAGCCTCTACTACAAAGCTGTAATCATCAAGATAGCATGGTATTGGCACAAAAACAGACACATAGACCAATGGAATAGAATAGAAACCCAAGAGACTCATTTTAGATCTGAACACATTTGCAGATTGAAAGTGAGGGGTTGGAGAACCATCTATCATGCTAGTGGGGGTCAAAAGAAAGCCAGAGTAGCCATACTTACATCAGACAAACTAGATTTTATTTTGCTTTTTAAGTTTATTTGCTTTGAAAGGGAAAGAGAGAGAGTGAGTGGGAGAGGGGCATAGAGAGAGGATCCCAAGCAATTTCTACTCTGTCAGCACAGAGCCCAATGAGGGGCTTAATCCCATGAACCGCTGAGCTGAAATCAAGAGTTGCATGCTTAACCGACTGAGCCACCCAGGCACCCCAGACAAACTAGATTTAAAAAAAAAATCAACATTTATTTTTGAGAGAGAGGGAGAGAGAGAGAGAGTGCAGGGGAGAGACAGAGAGAGAGGAAGACACAGAATCCAAAACAGGCTCCAGGCTCTGAGCCATCCGCAGAGAGTTCAATACAGGGCTTGAACTCACAAGCCATGAGATCATGACCTGAGCCAGAGTCAGACACTTAACCAATTGAGCCACCCAGGAGCCCCATGTCAGACAAACTAGATTTTTTTTAATTTATTTATTTTGAGAGAGAGAGAGAGCATGAAGGAGGGAGGGGCAGAGGGAGAGGATCCCAAGCAGGTTCCACACTGTCAGCACAGAGCCCATTGCGGGGTTCAGTCCCACGAACCATGAGATCATGACCTGAGCCAGAACCAAGAGTTGCATGCTTAACTGACTAAGCCACCCAGGCACCCCAGACAAACTAGATTTTAAAATAAAGACTGTAACAAGAGATGAAGAAGAGCATTACATCATAATTAAGGAGTCTATCCTTAAAGTAGCAGAATACACATTCTTCTCAAGTGCACATGAAGCATTCTTCAGAATAAATCACACACTGGGTCGCAAAGCAACCCTTAGCACATACAAAAAGATTAAGATCACACCATGAGTATTTTCAGATCCAGTGCTATGAAGCTTGAAGTCAACCACAAGAAAAAATTTAGAAAGTCCTCAAATACATGGAGGTTAAAGAACATCCTACTAAACAATGAACAGGTTAACCAAGAGATTAAGGGAGAAATAAAATACATGGAAGCCAATGAAAATGAAAACACGATGGCCCAAACCCTTTGGGATGAAGCAAAGGCTGTCCTAAGAGGAAAATACATTGCAATTCAGGCCTATCTCAAGAAGCAAGAAAGGTCCCAAATACACAACCATCCTAACCTTACACATGAAGAAGCTAGAAAATGAGCAGCAAATAAAGTCTAAAGCCAGCGGAAGGGGAATAATAAAGATTAAAGCAGAAATAAATGATATAGAAACAACAACAACAAAAACAGCAAACAGATCAATGAAATTAAAAGCTGGTTTTTTGAAAGAATAAACGAAATTGATAACCCCCTAGCCAGACTTATCAAAAAGAAAAGAGAGAGGACCCAAGTAGACAAAATCACGAATGAAAGAGGAGAGATCACAACCGACACCACAGAAATTCAAGCAATTATAAGAGAATACTATGAAAAATTACATGCCAATGAACTGGGCAATCTGGAAGAAATGGACAAATTTCTAGAAATTCACACACTACCAAAACTTAAACGAGAAGAAACAGAAAACTTGAACAGACCTGTAACCTGCAAAGAAATTGAATCAATTACCAAACATCTCCCAACAAACAAGAGTCCAGGGCCAGATGGCTTCCTAGGGGAGTTCTACCAGACATTTAAAGCAGAAATAATACCTATTCCTCTCAAACTGTTCCAAAAAGTAGAAATGGAAGAAAAGCTTCCAAACAGCCAGCATTACCTTGATTCCAAAACCAGACAAAGACCAGTAAAAAGGAGAATTATAGGCCAATATCCCTGATGTATCTGGATGCAAAAATTCTCAACAAGACACTAGCAAATTGAATTAACAGTACATTAAAAGATTCACTCACCATGGTCCAACACGGTTCTTACCCAAGGTTTGCCCCCCACCCCAGGCCAGCACGTACCCCAGACAGGTGGCTTCAACAGCCCCTCCTCCCACTGCCTCCAGCTTTGCACGTCTCCCTCTGTCGCCCCTCCACTTAGGCCTCCGTCATCTCCCACACCCCATCCCACCCTTCTCCCCCTGCTCATGCGGGGATGGGGTACTCTGCAGCCTGCTGTCAACAGGATGTGCTGATGCCCATACCACATGCTTTACATCACCCTTTCTCACCCCCCCCCCAAAAAAACATGGCAAGATCCTGTTGGCCAGGAGCCAAGCAGGAGCCCAGAGAAGCTGAGACACTGCCCTGAGGTAAGGCAACAGGTGAGAGCAGAGGATAGAGCCAGGGTTGGGGTGCAAGCCCACCTTCAGCTCACACGATGCCCCAGGCCCCACCCTGGGGTCAGAGTCTGAGGCATCTCCCTGCTCAGCCCACCCCCCACTTTGCCATCTGTCCTTTCCCAGTGGCAACCCAGCCAGGTAACACATCTCCCGTCGTCCCTCTGGCAAAACTCATCCTGTGGACACTCAGGTGCCTCGTGGATATGTCCATTTCTGCACTGCATTACACTTCTGCACTGGAAATGTAATGAGATTTCTGAGTGTGAACTCTGATTTTCACATCCCTGCCATCCCTCTTGACTGGTTAATTTTAATCTCAGAGCATAATGCTCCTTATGAAATTGCATCCTCCCCACGGTTTGGGACAAGACACTGGAGTTCTCTTCATGGAATAGCTATTTAAGACATAGTCCTTGTTATAAATGGCTCCCGGGGTGTACTTGGTAATTCTGAGATTCCACATTATGATGAAGTCAAATTAACAGGAACCTAGAGAGCCCGTTTGTCTTCGAACATCTCCCACGTCCATTTGTGGAGAGCTTACCCGTTGTGTCGGATGGGCCCTTGCACACGGGTGTACATCACAGGGATATCCACAGGCCCGCCTCGCGGGTATATCTCATCGGTGCACCTCTCAGGTGTGCTCTGCAGGGGTGCGTCACAGGCGTCACTGACGGCTACCTCTCAGGCTCACCTTCAGGCATACCTCGCAGATGCACCTCGCAGACATTCATCGCAAGAGCATCTCGAAGGTGTGCTCACAGGCACAGCCCACAGGTGTACCTCAGGCACAAGCGCCCCTCCCAGGTGAGCTCACAGGTGCATTTCATAGGCTTGTCTCGTGAGTCTGTCTCCAACCGAATCAAGAGCCCACCCTTTCAGGGCTGTGCAGGGGCCCCAGGTAACATCAGTGGGTGTGTCAGAAAGTGAGACGAGGGAGGGCAGGAGCCAACCCAGAATGTGTTGCTGAGCAGTTGTCCTGGGGCCCCCAAGGTGGGCAGCTGGGGTATTTACACACAACCCCGTGAGTCACAGGTCAAGGGCTTCTCCAGGGGCGTTAACTTCTGGTGCCTCTGGGCTCCCACACCTGCGAATACTGCAGGCTCAGGGGCAAGGAAACCCACAGGTGAAGTGACACAGGTACCACAGGGAAGGTGTGGTGGGCACACTGTGTAACGGAGGGTTGGAGCAGGGCTCACCTATGCTCTGGGCTCTCTTCTGCTCCAACCCACCACCCCAGGTTTCCGGCTAGCACCCTGAGCTCCTCAGCCAGCCCCTCCTCTGCTCCCCACCCGTTCTGCCAGGAGCCCCCTCTGCTCCACCAACACTGAGTACATCGTGCCTCTGAGCCCATGGCCACGCCATTCCCACTGCTGCGCCCCAGCCCTGCAGTTGCCAGACATAGATGCATCCCTCACCGAAGGGCCTCCCCTGCCCCAGGCAGGTAAGCTGCACATCTACACCCCATTTCCTCAGCCCTGCAAGGAAGGAGCCAGCTGGCAGGAGCGGGGTGCAGAAGCAGGGAGGGTTGTGCAGCCCTGAATGAGCCTCAGGATGGGGCGAGCCAAGGATTTGGGAAGCGTCCCCCACAAAGACTCTGCTGCCCTGGGCCTCTCGGCCAGATGGCTGCCTCATTGGCATGGCCCTCACATCAGGCGTAATTTGGACTGCAGCTCTGAGTGTCTGGAGACAATATGCTGGAAGGCTCTGGAAGCTGTCTGGGGACTGAATTCAGGGCAAGGTGACCCCCAACCCTGGCCCCAAATCCGAGCACCACAGCACCCCATCCACAGCACCTGCCTCCCTGCTCTCCTCCAGTCCCCAGGCAGAACTCACTATTTTTAGGAAAAGTGGGATGCTCAGAGCAGATCCCTGAAAGGAGTCTGCTGCATGACTAAGCACAGGCAGGAATGTCATGGCACAAGGGCCTGCGCCGGCGCTCGGCCAGCTGGGCCCATCGTGGCCAGCCCAGCTGCCAGGCGCCAGCCCAGAGCCCACGCGGAAGGTCCCCCGGAACCAAGGCTTGTGCTGAGAAAACGTGTCTGAGCCCAAGAAGCTCCCTGGCCCCACAATCACACATGCATGCACACTCACACGTGTGTGCATATATGCATGCTCCTACATGCACAAACACATTTTTGCCAGCTGAATGCAGTGAAATTCAGAAGCACACACAAATCCTGCATCCTGGTTAAAAGGTAACATGAGGGAACCTTAGGCCTTTTCCTCAGGCAAGGCCCCTGGTTCGTGATTCCTGGTCCTTGGCTTGAAGAGGCCTAAAGTTCTTCCAACAAAACTGTTCTGCCTCTGCCTCTGCCTCTGCCTTTGTGGACAGAAACGTGGCTGCTGCCTCAGAAGATGAGTCCAGAATGCCAGGTGCCCACCTGCATACCTCATGGACGTACCTCACAGACATTCTGCTGGGTGATGTGCACAGCTGGTTCACACTGCGGACGTAGCTCCGACCCCCAACCTTCCAGCAGTCCCTGGGCATGCACACGCATGCACACTCATGCACGTGCACACCCAGCCCACATGCACACGCAGGCACACGCACGCCCAACACACCTGTACGTGCACACCCAGCGTGAACACACACACTCATGCGTATGCACACACATTGCACACCAGCGGCTGGAGAGCCAGACAGACACAGAACAAGCCACCCAGTTTGAGTCCAACCTTTTTGTCACGTCATGGCCCACAAAGAAGCTAATCCCTGTATGGCACCCAGGCAGGTGGATAAGGAGAGAGGCTCTGCCTGCTGTCCAGGCACGCTGGTCACTGTTTGAGGCACAACCAGGAACAATCTCGTCTATAGAACATGGCAGTACCTGCAGTGTGGTTGTGGACTCTGTGAGGAGGGGGTCTGGCAGTTTGAATAAAGGTTGCCCGGTAAGTAGGAATTGGGCCAGGGAAAAAGATGTGTGGTGGGGGTTCACTGAGACTTCTAAGGGCACTAGCTCTTAACAGAGAAGCTCTGTTGTGCACCCAGGTGACCTATTCTCACATGCAAACCCCTCACCTGCAAGACCAAATGCCCAGGCCACCTCCTCACCATCAGAGAGAAAGGAAGGTCTCTGCAAACCCCCATCTTGTGGCCCGACCTCCACACTGGATGCCGGACCATCTTCCTCCCTTCTCACTTCCTTCCATGAGGACGGAGCCATGGAGCTGCATTTGTTGACCTCTGCCACCATAGGAGGGTCCTCCTCTCCCTGCCTGGGGCTGGGCTGCAGTTCCCCGAGGGGGAGAGCTGGTGCCCCACCTCTCGAGCACACCTGAGCCCAGGTATGAGGGCCAGGAGATGTGGGGATGCCTGTTGGACCATCCAGAATTATCAGGCAATCCCCCAGGCAGAAAGGGTCACGGTGTTTGTGGGATGACCCCTCTGGAGGATTAGGTGTGAGGGGCTCCTCCGGTGGAAGCCAACTCCCTACCCCCAGCTTCCCAGGACCCCTGCCACAGGCAGAAGCCCCTGAGCTCCCATCATCACCCACCCCTGGGAAAATCAGACCAAGTCCAAGATCTAAGGCAAGGGGGGCAAGCGTGGGTGAGTCAGCTGGCGTCCTCCCAGTCCTCAGTAATCGTCATTAAGAAAGGCTTTGCTGATGACAGTGTTTGCTGGGAGTCTGTGTGTGCCTGGGGACCGGCCACGACTCCTGGACGGGCAGTGGGACACCATGAGCCTCAGCGGGGAGCAGGTGCAGCAGTTCCTTGACCAGAACCCCAGTTTCGCGGACCAGTACTTTGGGAAGAAGCTGAGCCCCGAGAATGTGGCTGGCGCCCACGAGGACGGACAGCCAGTGGACTGTGCCAGTTTCCGCGAGCTGTGCCAGGTGGAGGAGAGCACGGCCCTCTTTGAGCTGGTGCAGGACATGCAGGAGAGTGTGAACATGGAGCGGGTGGTCTTCAAGATCCTGCGACGCCTCTGCACCATCCTGCGTGCCGACCGCTGCAGCCTCTTCATGTACCGCCAGCGCAACGGCGTGGCTGAGCTCGCCACGCGCCTCTTCAGCGTGCAGCCCGGCAGCGTCCTAGAGGACTGCCTGGTGCCCCCCGACTCTGAGATCGTCTTCCCACTGGACATTGGGGTTGTGGGCCACGTGGCTCAGACCAAGAAGATGGTGAACATCAAGGACGTGACGGAGGTGGGTTCTGGGCCACGACTGGTGCGGTTGGCGAGAGGTCCCTACCCATCCCACGGCCAGCCTGCAGGCCGTGTGGGGACCTCTTCTTTTAGGAAGGCAGCCTGGGGCAGTGGGGTGAGTGGGGTGAGTGGGGTGGCTTGGTCCAGAGCTCACAGAAAGGAAGGAAGCCAGCCTTGAGGTGGCTGGGAGGGTGGCCCAGACAGGCCCTGCTGCCTCCCTGACGCATAGGCCCCTGCACAGGAGCTTGGGGGGGGAGGGGGTGGGGGGGAAGGGGTCAGAGCAGGGGGCTGTGCAAAGGCCCAGAAAGGAAGGGCCAGTTGACCCTGGAGCCTGGAACTCACAACCCCATAGGAGACCATGCTGCTCGCTCGCACAGGCAAGTTTGGGGGTTCGGGAGAAGCAGCAGGGAGACCAGGGCTGGTCCAGGTGGTGCAGGAAGGGTAGGTGGGAATTCGTGTTGCTGAGAAACAGGACAGGCTCTTGTTGGGTGGGAAGGAGGGCGAGTGTGGGGCTAGCACAACAGGAGGACAGGGGCCCTGGGGTGGAGGCCAGGGCGGGTGGCACTTGAGGGAAGGAGGTGCCTGTTGGACGTGTGTGAGGGGCAAGGGCCTCCAATGTGGGCATGGGGTTGAGGAGCTCCTAGAAGGAGCAGGAAGAGGCCGCTGGGGCAGAATGGGAGCCACTGCCTTCTCCCCTCTTCTCCTTTCTCGCCTCTGAGAGGGGCAAGCAGGAGCCCTGAGCTGGACCAGCCTCTTCCACTTTCAGTGAAGGAATCTAGAGGGGGTTGCCCACCAGGGTGGGCTTCTCTCAAAACAGCTTCTGTCCCCTAGTTCCTGGAGGTGAACAGACACGTGCACGTCCCCCCAGGTCCCTTGGGAAGGAAGTGGTAGCAATCCTCTTAAACTTATCTGCTCTAAACAACCCCAGGTCCAGCGACCTGAATATAGTAATCTCTGGGATTAGCTTCATCTCCACTCCCGTTTAAGAAATGGGTCACCCATGCATCAGAATATCAGGAGCCTGAATTAACAGGAAAATAAGGAATTCGGCAGTGGGGAAAGGTGCGGGGGGCTTGCACTGAGTGACTTCCCCTGCTCCTTCTCTCTCTACATCTTGACCCCTCCCTTCTTGAGTCTGAGGCAGACCCCTCAGCCCCCAGGGGCCTGTCCTCCGACTGGCCTCCCAAGCCTGTGCTGGGTGAGGGTCTGAGTCAGTTGGCATGGCCATCCTGGGTCCTGTGTCTCCTCTATCCCTGGGCCCTCAGCTTCTTCAGACCCTCCCGCCTCCATGAGGACAGCCTGCCCTAATCTGTCCCCCGGTGGGCCAGGGGCATAGCACTGGCCTCAATCTTCAGGGCTGTGCTGGCTCTTCTTTATCTCAGACGCGGTAGAACTGAGAACAGAGCCCACATCAGCCAAAAAGCACATTTCCATTAAGTGTGTCACAAAGCTCTAAGCGTTGCCGATGTCAGGCTCCCAGACCCAGGTTGTCGTCAAATGGGATACTGAGACAGAGCCTTGCTCCGTCCGAGGCTCCAGCACCCTACTCGCAGGATGAGAAAAGCATGGAGGCTGTTTTTGGAGGGTAGTGTGTGCCAGCGGGGCAGGGAACCCTTGCAGGCAGCTAGGACAGCCAGTGTGTGGTGGCAGGAGGACACCGCAGGGCTGCAACATCACCCCACCACCACTTTGCAGCTCCTAAGACCCCCAAGGGTTCATGGCAAGCAACCAGGCAGAAGGGACATGGTTCTGGGACAGTCTCTGACTCCCCTCCAAAGAGCTGTGGGCCCAGAAACAGTCCATCACAAGGGTCCTGCGTATTGCCAAGGCATCCAGACCCCAGTTGGGGCAGCCAGCCGTTGGGGGGTCGAAGGAGGCTAGACTGCCATTAGGGGCACGGCTTTGTGGGGAAGGTCTAGGAGCCAGGCCAACTCTGAAGAGGGAGGAGGGCGACAGCACCAGGCCAGCAGTGCAGAACATGGATAGATGCTGCAGGAGAGCAATGAAGAGGATCTGGGCAGTAGGGACAGGGTTGGGGGCACTTTCGAGCAGTCACAGGGCCCCTAGACCCACTGAGGCCGAGGGGGAGGGAGGTGCCAAGGAGACACCAAGTTCCCCTCCATGGGGTGGTGGGTGGCTTCCAACCCCTGGACTGGGAGCACGAGAGGGCAGACGTTTCGGGAATGAGGTTTAGGATGCCGTGGGGCTGGGGCTGCTCCTACTCTCACACTCTGCTACAGGAAGCTCTGGTTCCAGGGCTTCTGGGAGCCTGAGCATAGCCCCCTGCCCACAGTGTGGTAGGGGCTCTGAGTGAGGTGGGGTCTGCTTCAGCAGAGAAGCCGGGGTGGGAGCGTTGAATGGACACAGTGGAGAAGAAGACGCAGGCAGGGAGCCTGATTGGGCACAGGGTACAAGGGTGTGGCACGCAGGTGACTCCAGCCCTGGGGTGACTCTGCTCAGACCGCACAGCTCTGGGCCAGAACCTTCCTGAGGCTCCCTTCACCTTGTACCTAGGGTGTTGTGATAGCTGACGAGCTACCTGCAGGGACAAGGAAAGGCTACAGCCACGGGCGTCAGAGTTAGGGTCCCAGTGTGGCAAGAACAAGAGGGGGTGTTGGTACGGAGGGGGGGCACCTGGGAGTGGGGGTGCTGCTATGGCGGGGGGCACCTGGGAGCAGGGGTGCTGGTGGGACCCCAGGTGGGAAGAGGGGAACACAGCTGAAGGGCAGGAAGGAAAGTGTGGGGCAGAGTCGAGGGCCTGCCAAGAGACCCAGCCGTGTGGCCAGGAAGGTAACTGGAGAGCTCACAAACACCGAGGATGGGAGCGTGAAAAGGGTCCTGAGCTCGTGCCTGTGCTCGGCCTGGGGTGAGGTGGAACACCCCCCTTTGTGTCACGGAACGCTGGTGCCACTCCCCACGCTGCTGCCACCTCCGGGGCTCAGTACTGATTTCCCTTTGTGGCTGCAGGTGACAGCTACCTCTCCAATCATCAGGCAAGGAGAGGAACTGAGAAGATTGGTGCCAGATGCATGCACCTCTTCGTGAGAACACGGGATGTCCTCGTCCCCAGCAGGCTTCCTCTGACCTCCCATTGGCCTGAACTGTGGCCCGGCTGCCCATGCAAGGGAGTCTGGGCAGCGGACGCAGCGTCCTTGGGCCACATGAGGGCGGAGCCACAGAGAAGGCGCGGGAAGTCACATGGGGTCAGTGACTCCTCTGTCTGCCACAGGACCAACAGTCCTTGAGTAAATCCCAAAGAGCTCTTTTAACAAGTAATAATAACCAAATGTAGGGAGCATTTACGGAGATTGCCTCGCTCAACCCAAGCTGACGGGGGAAGAGAACAGCCCAGGGCTGTCCCACCCTTGCTGGAGGTGACACGGTGGCAAGCCCAGGCCCTGACCCAAGCAGCCCAACTCTGAGCCATCCACTGCAGCTCTGTGTCTGGTCACTTGGGCTGCATGTAAATAAATATGAGCACCAGGAAGTATGAGGGTAGAGCTGGAGTCACATCCACTCCGAAGGACAGTCCCAGTCACCTGGGGGACCTCATCCTGGTGACACTCCGTCACTTGTTCCCTGTGGGAAGTCCGTCAATCAGCTCCCAATCAAGGAGCGACCCGGAGGAGCAACCCTAAAGCTAGCGGGACTTGCCCTGGGGGCCAGATGCGGACACATGCCTTATCATAGGGGCAACGGACCCCACGGAGCACCTGCTGGCTGGAGCATGACCCCAGGAGACTCCCAGGGGACCCTCCACCCCAACTCACACTCACTCTTTATTCAGCCAACACACTTTTTGGGAAGGAGCATGTGGGGGCTGGCCCAGAGGGAGGTGAAGGTAGGAGAGGGCGGCCTGATCTAGGAGGGGCTTTGGGACAGGTATCCAACAGACCTGCTTAACCGGATGACAGCAGGTGCGGAGGGACCCAGGCCTGCCACATCCAGGCTTGTGAGGGCTCAGCAGAGTCTATGATGGAGAGCTGGGGTAATTGGCTCCAAATCGAGGGATAGGGACTGCGCCAGGCTAGAGCCACAAGGACAGGCCACGGGCTACGTCTCCCTGTGCTGCCTGGGCTCCCGACGCCAGCACCTGGGTCTTAGCACTGGCCTGGGCAGTGGACTCTGTGCAGCTTAGGCCCGGCCTCCCCAGGGTCAGGGTGGGCCAGGTCCACAGACTGACTGCCTCTCTTTTCTCCCCTCTTGCTGCCTGCCCAGTGTCCCCACTTCAGCTCCTTTGCTGATGAGTTGACCGATTATGTGACAAAGAACATCCTGGCCACACCCATCATGAATGGCAAAGACGTCGTGGCCGTCATCATGGCCGTGAACAAGCTCGACGGCCCGTGCTTCACAAGCGAAGATGAAGATGTGAGTGTTGGGGGCCCTTGCGGGCATGGGTGCCTCCGTGTGTGGGCCACCCCGTCCCCAGGTCTGTCCTGTGCTGGTGGGGTGCGCTTGTGTTCTCTTGGTGTCTGTGTGTAGACCTCCCCTCCTCTTAGCTCTGAGAGCTCGTGCATGTGTGCTCCTGCACGCCATGGACCTGCGTGCGTTGAGATCAGTGCCGCGTATGGGCCCTGCTCCGGGCAGCCGGGCGTCTCTGCACCCTTGCACACCCGAAAGCCTTCTGAAAACTGGGGTTTTAAACTCCTGCTGTTATAATCCCTGTCTCAGGTTTTCCTGAAGTACCTGAATTTTGGCACGTTGAACCTGAAGATTTACCACCTGAGCTACCTGCACAACTGTGAGACACGCCGAGGCCAGGTACCCGCGCGTGCGCCCGGCCAGGGCCATCCCGCCCCAGCCTCCCAGCCCTCCAAGATGTCCAAGTGTGTCCAGGTCCCCGTGCCAGTCTCTCTGGACAGGGACAGTGCGTGTCCGAGCTGGGCCAGTTCCAGAGAGCTCCAGGGAGTGTCCCATGGCTTTTGTGGTTGTGGTGTGATGCCGTGAGTGGGCCGGCTACAGCGAGGCAGTGTTGGGAAGCCGTCGTGCGGCTGGGACCCCAGAGAGGTTGGGTCTCTCATCCCGTCTGCCCACCCTGACTCTCCCCCAGAGCCCGGGCGAGTATGAGTGCCTGTGAATGCTGCAGGCACTCCTTAGACGCTCCCTCAAACCCTCTGTGGCAGGAGCTGGGGCAGGAGAAGAATGGACAACAGCCACTCATTGCCTGAGTCTCCGGGTGGGTTCAGCCCTTGCTACACAGGATAGCAATTGCTTCCAGGGCTGGAATCTGCTTCCCCCCAGCGAGGAGGGTGTGGGGCCTGATGCAAGCAAGGTGGGGCCTTGTGTTTTGGGAAGAGGTGCAGAGCTCACGGGCGCATGAGGTAGGTTCCCTCTGTGTCCTCCTGCCTCGGGCCCGGGCCCCCTGGAGCCCTGGAAGACAGTGAGTGGGCCTGGCAAGAGGACAAAAAGGCAGCTCCTGTCACTCCGGGCCTTGGGCTGGGAAAGCTGTACGAGACGTGGCCTTCAGGCTGAGCCTCAGAAGATGCTGAGGATGAACTGGTCCTCTAGGCCATCCCCACTGTCTGTTCTGTCTGCAAACGCTGGGTGCATCCTGGGCACCTGCTGTAAACTTGCTTAAAATGACGAGAGGTTCCTGTGCTTCTCTCAGAAAGGTTGTCTGGGAGCCCCCTCCCGACCCACGAGCTACAGAAAGAGCAGCCTAGGCAGGTGGTCTGGGATCCCCTGAGGATCTTTTGGCCAGAGGCCAGCCCTATTGATAGAGAACAAAAAAGCCTCTGACAGAGACCTCCCACAGGCTATGGCCACATGGGGCTAGGGCCAAAGCCCAGGGGGACAAGGCTGGCCATCCTGGTGCTCCAGCATGTCTGTGCAGAGGGGGTGATGGGAGGATCCTCTGGTGAGGACAAGAGGGTGCCCTGGGCAGAAAGAAAAACATGGCCTGAGGCCTGAAAGGACATGATTGCTCAGTTGGGGGCTGGTCAGGCAGGGCACAGAGCCGGCGGGGGAACAGCTTAAAGGGCTGTGAGGCCGGCATGACACTGGCATCTAGAAAGGCCACCAGGTTGACGGTGCCCTTTGGAGGGAAATCGCTGTGAGCCCCACACTGTGGGAACAGGGGTTTGCACTGGAGATATGTCTCCCCTCGCCCATTTATTAATTTATGCAATAATTTATTTTCATCAGTTCGGAGTCCTGAGTATTTTGATTACAACCCTAGTCAACTTTATTGATTTTGTTGTTCAATCTGTTCTGACTGTAGCCACTGGGAGCCTCTCAGTGAGCTCCTATGCCATCTGACATAACCCATTGACCCCATTATTCTGGGGTGTTTTTGTTTGTTGGGTTGGTGGATGGGTAGGTTTCTTGGTTTGGCGGGGGGAGGGTTTGCACATCACTTTCTATTTTAATTTTTTTTTTACATTTATTTATTTTTGAGAGACAGAGAGAGACAGAACACAAGTGGGGGAGGAGCAGAGAGAACATCACTTACTTTCTGATGCTCCAGGGTCATTTGTATATTTCCTGTCCAGTCCTGAAATTAGTAATTCCTCAAGGAGCCCTGGTTCCTTGCATTGGGGAATGTCTTAGAAACAAAGATCTGGGCACTGGGTGTGCTCATTGCTACTGGGGTGTCAGCTTCAAGGTCTGGTCAGCTGACAGAGTAAGGAAGTCTATGTGTGCATACTAGCCTGTGCATAGACACATCTACAAATATTTCTACATGTAACCATGAACCCATATTAAGTTAAACTTGAGTTCTTGCTGGTGTCCACAATGTAACCTGACACCACAAGGATGTTCTGGCCTCCTCCTCTTTCTGGTAAGCAAGTTTCCACTCTGACAGTGAGATACCTGGCTTCTGTCATCCATCACTCATTTACTTAATTGTTCAATTCTAGTGCATGTGCACAGCAAGAACACAATTGTTAACCCATGGGATACAACTTTACTAAGCAGAGGACAGTGTTTAGTCTTACAAGTCTCTGCTCATTTCCAAAAATACTTCCATCAGCACCTTTTCTCTGCCTCCTTCAGTGAGGTAATTTCAAGTTTTACAGTTTGTTTTTTTTGTCAGAGTCTGCATTCTTTCATCCCCCCCCCCCCCCATCTGCTAAATGACTGTGCTATTGGCACACATTAAGGTTCATTCTTTGTGCTGTAAATTTCTACCGGTCTTAACAAATGCATCATGATAGTTATAAACTCTCAAAGTATCATAAAGAATAATTTCACTGCCCTGAAAATCCCCTGTGTTCCACCGTTCACCTCTCTCTCCCCATCTCCACTGAACCACTGGCAACCACTGATCTTTTTACTGTCTCCACAGTTTTACCTCTTCCAGAATGTCATATAGTTAGAACCATGCGTGTGTAGCTTTTCAGATTGGCTTCTTTCCCTTAGTAAAAGGCATTTAAGATTCCTCCACGTCTTGGGGCGCCTGGGGGGCTTAGTTGGTTAAGCGTCTGACTTAGGCTCAGGTCATGATCTCACGGTTTGTGAGTTTGAGCCCTATGTGGGGCTCTATGCTCCCAGCCCAGAGCCTGGAGCCTGCTTCAGATTCTGGGTCTCCCTTTCTCTCTGCCCGTCCCCCCCCACCTCAAAAAAATGAATAAGCAGTAAAAAAAATTTAAGGGCACCTGGGTGGGTCAGTCAGTTGAGCATCCAACTTTGGCTCAGGTCATGATCTTGCAGTTCAGTTCACGAGTTCAAGCCCCACATCGGACTCACTGCTGTCAGCGCAGAACCCAATTTGGATCTTCTGTCCCCTTCTCTCTGCTCCTGCCCTGCTTGTTCTCTCACTCTCTCTCTCTCTCTCTTTCTCTCTCTCTCAAAAATAAATAAACATTAAATTTTTTTTTAGTCTAAGATTCTTCCAAGTCTTTTTATGGCTTGATAGCTCATTTCTTTTTAGTGCTAAATAACATTCCATTGTCTGGATGGACCACATTCACCTATGGAAAGACATCTTGATTGTTCCCAGTTTGGAGCAATTGTGAACAAAATTGTTAAAAACATTTGTGTGCAGGTTTTTGTGTGGATGTAAGTTTTCAATTCAGCTGAGTATATACGAGGAGTGGAACTGCTGAATAACATGGTATAATTATATTTAACTCTTTAAAAATTTTTTTCAATGTTTTTTTTTTTTTTTTGAGAGAGAGACAGAGAGAGAGTGTGTGTGA
The DNA here is from genome assembly GCF_014898765.1 of Herpailurus yagouaroundi. Lineage (NCBI taxonomy): Eukaryota > Metazoa > Chordata > Mammalia > Carnivora > Felidae > Herpailurus > Herpailurus yagouaroundi. The sequence goes on along the minus strand of NW_024412376.1, from coordinate 168,967,748 downwards.
GCTGGGGAGGGACAGAGAGAGAGAGACACAGAATCTGAAGCAGGCTCCAGGCTCCAAGCTGTCAGCACAGAGCCCGACGCGGGGCTGGAACTCACGAACCGTGAGATCATGACCTGAGCTGAAGTCAGCTGTTCAACCAACTGAGCCTCCCAGGTGCCCCTAATTGTACTTAACTTTGTGAGAAACTGCCAAAAAGCAACTGTGCTATTTTGCATTCCTATCAACAATGAATGAGAATTCCTATCATCAGTTTTCAGTATTGTCAGTTACTTGGATTTTAGCCATCCTAATAGGTGTATCTCATTTTTGTTTTGATTTACAATCCCTAATGATGAATGCTATTGAGCATCTTTTCTTTTCTTTTTTTTTTCTGGATTTTTCTTTTTTCTTCTTTTTAACTTTATTTTTTATTTTTTTAAATTTACATCCAAATTAGTTAGCATATAGTGTAACAATGATTCCAGGAGTAGATTCCTCAGTGTCCCTTACCCGTTTATCCCATCCCCCCCTCCCACAACCCCTCCAGCAACCCTGTTTGTTCTCCATATTTATGAGTCTCTTCTGTTTTGTCCCCCTCCCTGTTTTTATATTATTTTTGTTCCCCTTCCCTTATGTTCATCTGTTTTGTCTCTTAAAGTCCTCATGTGAGTGAAGTCATATGATTTTTGTCTTTCTCTGACTAATTTCACTAGCATAATACCCTCCAGTTCCATCCACGTAGTTGCAAATGGCAAGATTTCATTCTTTTTGATTGCCAAGTAATACTCCATTGTGTGTGTGTGTGTGTGTGTGTGTGTGTGTGTGTGTACCATATTATCTTTATCCATTCATCCATCGATGGACATGTGGGTTCTTTCCATAATTTGGCTATTATTGATAGTGCTGCTATAAACGTGGGGGTGCATGTGTCCATTCGATAATGGCACACCTGTATCCCCTGGATAAATGCCTAGTAGTTCAATTGCTGGGTCATAGGGTAGTTCTATTTTTAGTTTCTTGAGGAACCTCCATACTGTTTTCCAGAGTGGCTGCACCAGCTTGCATTTCCACCAACAATGCAAAAGAGATCCTCTTTCTCTGCATCCTCACCAACATCTGTTGTTGCCTGAGTTGTTAATGTTAGCCATTCTGACAGGTGTAAGGTGGTATCTCATTGTGGTTTTGATTTGTATTTCCCTGATGATGAGTGATGATGAGCATTTTTTCATATGTCAGTTGGCCATCTGGATGTCTTCTTCGGAGAAGTGTCTATTCATGTCTTTTGCCCATTTCTTCACTGGATTATTTGTTTTTTGGGTGTTGAGTTTGATAAGTTCTTTGTAGATTTTGGATACTAACCCTCTATCTGATATGTCATTTGCAAATATCTTCTCCCATTCTGTCAGTTGCCTTTTAGTTTTGCTGATTGTTTCCTTCGCTGTGCAGAAGCTTTTTATTTTGATGAGGTCCCAGTAGTTCATTTTTGCTTTTGTTTCCCTTGCCTCCAGAGACGTGTTGAGTAAGAAGTTGCTGTGGGCAAGATCAAAGAGGCTTTTGCCTGCTTTCTCCTCGAGGATTTTGATGGCTTCCTGTCTTACATTGAGGTGTTTCATCCATTTTGAGTTTCTTTTTGTGTATGGTGTAGGAAAGTGGTCCAGGTTCATTCTTCTGCATGTCGCTATCCAGTTTTCCCAGCACCACTTGCTGAAGAGACTGTCTTTATTCCATTAGATATTCTTTCCTGCTTTGTCAAAGATTAGTTGGCCATACATTTGTAGGCCCATTTCTGGGTTCTCTATTCTATTCCATTGATTTGAATGTCTGTTCTTGTGCCAGAGCATCTTTTCATATACTATTTGACATCTTTATATCTTATTCTTTGGTGAAGTGTCTGTTCAGATATTTGCCCATTTTTAAATTAGTTTTCTGTTTTCTTATTGTTTCATTTTTAAAGTTTTTATAAATTTTGGATGCAAGTCCTTTATCAGATTTCTGTTTTGCAAATATTTTCTCCAAGGGTATAGCTTGCCTCCTCATTCTCTTAACAGTGTGTTTGGAAAAACAGAAGTTTTAAATTTTAATAAAGTCCAACTTATCAATTTTTCCTTCATGAATTATAGTTAGATGTTGTATCTCAAAACTCATCACCATGTCAATTGATACATGAATGGATAAAGAAGACAAGGCATATATATATATATATATATATATATATATATATAGTGGAATATTACTCAGCCATAAAAGAGAATGCAATCTTGGCATTTGTAACAATATGGATGGAGCTAGAATATATCATGCTAAGCTAAATAAGTCAGTCAGAGAAAGACAAATCATACCATATGGTTTCACTTGTATGTGGAATTTAAGAAACAAAACAAACAAGCAAAGGGGAAAAGAGAGAGAGAGAGAAAGGCAAACCAAGAAACAGACTTCCAACTACAGAGAACACGCTGAAGGTTAGCATAGAAGAAGTGGGTGGAGGGATGGGGGAAGTAGGTGATGGGGACTACAGAGGGCACTCGTGGTGATGAGCACCGGGCGATGTCTGGTACTGTTGAATCACTATATTGCATACCTGATTTAACATGGCACTATATGTTAACTAACTGGAATTAAAATAAAAACTTAAAAAAAAACACCTCATCACCAAACTCAAGGTCATCCATATTTTCTTCTATATCATCTTTTAGGAGTTTTATAGTTTTGTGTTTTAATTTCTTTCAATGTTTATTCATTTTTTGAGAGAGAGAGAGAGAACATTGCATGAGTGGGAGGGGAAGAGACAGAGAGCACAGAATCAGAATCAGGCTCCAGGCAGGGCTTGAACCCACAAACTGAGATCATGACCTGAACCAAAGTCAGAAGCTTAACTGACTGAGCCACCCAGGCGCCCCTATAATTTTGTGTTTTATAGTTAGGTCTATGAGTTAATCCTTGTGAAAATTGTCAGGTCTGGGTCTAAACACACTTGTTTGCATATGGATGTCAAATTGTGCAAAGATGAACCTTTCTCCATTGAATTGCCTTTGTTCCTTCATCTAACTGCAGTTGTCTGAGTCTATTTCTGGGTTCTCTATTCTGTCTTATTCATCTATGTGTCTATTTTTTCACCAATACCATAGTGTCTTTATCATTATAGTTTTATAGCCTTGAAATCAGAAACATCAATTCTCCAACTTGTTTTTTCTGTAGTATTATGCTGGCTATTCCATGGGTGGGGGGAGGGGCCTTTCCCATTAAACTTTAAAATCAGGGGCTCCTGGGTGGCTCAGTCAGTTAAGTGTCTGACTTCAGCTCAGGTCATGATCTCACAGTCCATGAGTTCGAGCCCCGCGTTGGGCTCTGTGCTGACAGCTCGGAGCCCACTGCTTGCTTCGGATTCTATGTCTCCCTCTCTCTCTGACCCTTCCCCGTTCATGCTGTATCTCTCTCTGTCTCAAAAATAAATAAACTTTAAAATTTTTTTTCAACCTTTTATTTATTTTTGGGACAGAGAGAGACAGAGCATGAACGGGGGAGGGTCAGAGAGAGAGGGAGACACAGAATCGGAAACAGGCTCCAGGCTCTGAGCCATCAGCCCAGAGCCTGACGCGGGGCTCGAACTCACAGACCGCGAGATCGTGACCTGGCTGAAGTCGGACGCTTAACCGACTGCGCCACCCAGGCGCCCCCAAAATAAATAAACTTTAAAAAAAATTTTTTTAACTTTAAAATCAGTTTGTCTATATCCACAAAGTACCTTGCTGGTATTTTAATTGGGACTTCGTTTAATCTGTACATCAAGTTGGGAAGAATTGGCAACAATAATGGGTCTTCCAGTTGATGAACAGACAATCTTTCTCCATTTCTTTAGATTTTCTTTGGTTTCTTCAGAATTTTGTAGTTCTTGCATATAGATTCCATATACATTTTGTTAATTTGCACCTAAGTATTTCATTTTTATGCTAATATAAGTGATATTGTGTTCTTAATTTCAAATTCCAATTATTTATTGTTGATATGAAGAAAAGTAACTGACTTTTGCATATTAACCTTATATCCTGTGACCTTAAAACAATCTCTTATTAGTTCCAGGAAGCTTTTTTAAATTGACTCCTTGGTATTTTCACATAAACAATCATATCATCTGCAAACAAAGACAGTTTTATTCCTTCCTTCCCAATCTATATGCATTGCATTTCTTTTTCTTGTCTTATTGCACTTGCTAGGACTTCCAGTACAATGTTGAATATGAGTGGTGAGAAGGGACATCCTTGCTTTACTCCCAATATTAGCAGAAAACATCCACTGTCTCACCATTAAGTTTGATGCTCACTAAAGGTTTTTGTAGAATTTTCATCTAGCTAAGGAAGCTCCCCCTCTGTTTCTATTTTGCATAGGGTTTTTATTCTGAATGAGTGTTGGATTTATGTCAAATACTTTTTCTGCATCAATTGATATGATTGTGTTTTTTTTCTTCTTCAGCCTGTTAATGTGGTAGATTATATTAATTGATTTTCAAATGTTGAACCGGCCTTGTATCCCTGGGAAAAATACCACTTAGTTGTGGAGCATAATTATTTTTATACATTACTGGATTGATTTTGCTAATATTTTATTATGAATTTTTGCATCTAGGGGAACTGGGTGGCTCAGTCCATTAAGCAACTGAGTCTTGATTTTGTGTCAGGTCATGATCTCATGGTTTGACATAATTTCTTCCCTGTGTTTGGTAGAATTCATCAATGAATTCATCAAGGACTGGTGCTTTCTTTTTGGAAGATTATGAATTATTGTTCTAATGTCTTTAATATGTACAGTTCTGGGGACGCCTGGGTGGCTCAGTCAGTTAAGCATCCAACTCTTGGTTTCAGCTCAGGTCATGATCTCACAGTTCGTGAGTTTGAGCCCCACATTGGGTTCTGTGCAGACAGTTCAGTGCTTGTTTGGTGTTTTCTCTCTCCCTCCCTCTTTGCCCCTCCCCTATTTGTTCACTCTCTCTCTCACTTTCTCTCTCTTTCTCAAAATTAACAAATAAACTTTAAAAAATGTTAAATGCATACAGTTCTATTCAGAGTATTCTATTTCACCTTATGTGGGTGTTGGCAGTTTGTGTCTTTCAAGGCATTAAAAAAATCATTTTACCTACATTGTCACATTTTGGGGCATAGTGTTGTTCTTAATGTTTACTATTTATGTATTATTTTTTTTCCTGCTTGCTTTACGCTTAAATTGGTTTTCTTTTTCTAGTTTATTTTCTAGTTCTTTTTCTAGATTATTGATTTCGGATCTTGCTTCTCTTCTAATATGTGCATTTAATATCATAAACATCCCTCTAAGCACCACTTTCACTGCATCCCACAAATTTTAATAAGCTGTATTTTCATTTTTATTTAGTTCAAACGCTTTATAAATTTCTCTAGAGACTTCTTCTTTGACCCATGTATTATTTAGAAGAGTTTTTTGTCTCATATATTTTGTAATTTTCCAGCTACTTTCTGTTTAATTTCGGATCCTTAGTTTAATTCCACTGTAGTATGATAATATATTACTCCTTGTGGTTTTTATTCTTTCACATTTGTTAAGATGGGTTTTATGGCCCAGAATATGGCCGATGTTGGTGACTGCTCCATGTGACCTTGGAAGTACATATTTTCTGCCATTGTTGCGTGGAGTGTGTGTTGGTGTCCGCTGTCTCCGGTGCTCTTTTGACAACTCTTACTGATGTTCTGTCTGCCAGATATATCGATTACTGAAAGAAGAGCACTGAAGTTGCCGACCTGTTGCTCTCTCAAGTCCCATCAGTTTTTGCTTCTTGCGATTTGCTGCTCTGTTGTTAGATGCATACGCATTAAGGATGTTATCTTCCTGGAGAAATGACCCCTGTACCATAATGTAATGTCCCTTTTTACACCTGATAATTTTCCTTCTCCTGAAGTCTGCTTTGTCTATAACTGACATGGCTACTCCAGCCTTCTTTTGATTAGTGTTAGCATAGTATATATTTCTCCCTCTCTTTACTTACTTTTCTAATTATCTTTCTTGTGCTAAAAGAAACACTATAAAACTTGGTATCTTAACCATTTTTAAGTCTACAGTTCAGTGGTATTAATTACATTTATATTGTGTAACCGTTATCACCATCCATATCCAGAACTCTTTACACATTTCCAAATTGAAACTCTATGCTCACTAAATACTCACCCCCCCCCAGGCCCCTTGTCCCCAGCACCTGGCACCCATCACTCTACTTTCTATCTGAATGATTCTGACTACTCTAAGTACATTATATAAGTGAGATCACACCGCGTTTGTCTTTTTGTGACTAGCTTGTTTCATTTAACATAGAGTCTTCAAGGTTCATCCATGTTGTAGGAAGTATCCAAATTTCTTTATTTTTAAGGCTGAATAATATTCATTGTCTGGATAGACCACATTTTGCTATCCTTTTGTCCATCAATGGACACTTGGGTTGCTTCCACACTTTATTGTGAATAATACTGTTATAGGTATGGGTGCACAAACATCTCTTTGAGACCTTGCTTTCAATTCTTTTGATTACATACCCAGAAGTGGAATTGCTGGTTCATATGGTAATTCTATTTTTAATTTTTGGGGGAATTGCCATACTGTTTTCCACAGTGGCTACACCATTTTCCATTTTCCCACCAACAATGCACGGGGTTCAAATTTCTCCACATCCTCACCAATACTTGTTGTTTTCTGTGTGTTTTTCATAGTAGCCATACTAATGGGCCTGAAGAGGTACTTCATTGTAGTTCTGGTTTGCACTCCCCTAATGATTAGTAGTTATTGATCACCGTTTCACATGTATATTGGCCATTTGTGTATCTTCTTTGGAATATCTGTTCAAGTCTTTTGCCCACTTTTGAATACGTTTTTTTTCTTTTGTTGTTGAGTTTTAGGGGTTCTCTACATATTCTACATATTCACTCCTTATGAGATATGTGATTTACAAATATTTTATCCCAATTTAAAGGTTGCCTTTTTAACCTGTTGATAGTGTCCTTTGATGCACAAAAGTTTTTAATTTTCAGAAAGTCCAATTTGCCTATTTTTTTTCTTTTGTTGACTATGCCCTTTGCTGCCCTATCCAAGAAATCATTGCCAAATCCAATGTCATGAAGCTTTTTCCCTATGTTTTCTTTTAAGAGTTGTGTACTTTTAGGTCTTATGCTTAGAGCCTTGATCCATTCTTAGTTAATTTTTGCAAATGATGTGAGGTAAAGACCCAACTTAATTCTTGGACTCTCTATTCTATTCCATTGATCTATATGCCTGTCTTTATGCCAGCATTAAGGAAGCTTTGTAGTAAGTTTTAAGTGCAAGAAGTATGAGTCCTCTTTGTTCTTCTTTTTCAAGATTGGCTATTCAGGATCCCTTGAGATTCCTTGAGATACAAACTTTAGGATTTTTTCTAATTTCCACAAAAGAACTTATTCAGATTTTGATAGAGATTACATTGAATCTGTAGGTCACTTTGGGAGGTATTGATATTGTAACAATATTAACTCTTCCAATTCATGACTAAGGCAGTTCTTTCTCTTTATTTATGTCTTCTTTAATTTACTTCAGCTATGTTTTCTAGCTTTCATTGTTACAATAATGCTACATTTTATAATTATCCATGTATTTGCCTTTATTGAAATCTTTATTTATTCATGAAGCTCTGAGTACCTGTCTTGTGTCCTTTCATTTCACCTACAGGGCTCCCTTTAATATTTCTTTCAGGGCAGATCTAGTGGTAATAAACGTCCTCAACTTCTGTTTACCTGGAAATGTCTTAATTTCTCTCGCAATTTTTAAGGACAGTTTTGCCAGATATAGGATTCTTGGTTGACAGAGTTTTTTTTTTTCTTTTAGCACTTTGAATATACCAACCCATTGTCTTCAGACCTCCAAAATTGCTGATAAGAAATCTGCAGACAACCTTACTGAGGATCCCTTGTGTGTGACAAGTCCCTTTTCTCTCACCATTCTCAAGACTCTCTTTGTCTTGGCTTTCAAAAATTTGATTATAATGTGTCTTGGTGTGGATATTTTTAATTCATTTTACTTAGAGTTTGTTGAGCTTCTTGGATATTAATATCCATGTGTTTCATCCAATTTAGATGGTTTCCAGCCATTATTTCTTCACTATTTCTGTGTGTCCTTCTGCCTTGGTAGGGTCTAGCCCACCTCCCTCGCAGCTAGTGTCTTGAGTGGCTCTCATTCTGCCCTTGCTCTGTGGTCCCCTCTTCTCCCAGGAGTAGTTAATGCAGCTTTCTCTTGGTCAGGCCCCTTAACTTAATTGCTGTGAGGACATTTCCCCATTTCTTACCATCAGCTGCTCCCAAGCAGTGACCTCAGACTAAGATTCAAATCCAACCCCATCTTCCCAGGTATGTGCCTCAGAGAAGCAAGTCTGGGAGAATTCTCTTGGCCCTATCCCACCATGCACACTTCCCCCCACTGGGTATTCCTCAGAGGCAGGGGACACGGTTCCCTCCAGGAAAGTTGCATCACAGGAAAAGCCAGGTTTTCAGTTCACTGCCCGTCATATCCTGAGCCCTTACCTCCCTCTCCAGCTACCCCTGCTTGAGTGCTCCCCTTTATAAACACAAATCAGGGCCTTGTCTGTTGCTGTCATGGACACATCACAGGGTCCTTCTCCCTCTGCATCTTGTCAGCCCACTCCCACTCAGCAGTCAGAGCCATATTTTGAAAACTTAGGTCATGTCACTGGATGACCTCAGGGGCTCCCCTGCACTGCCCTTTCCCTCCTTCTGGCTCTCCCCACCCTTGCTCCACCCCAGCCATTGTCCCTCAAAGGGGCCTTTACACCTGCAGGTCCCTCTGCCAGGAACACTGTTTCCACACACCCTGTGGCTCGTCTGCAGAGAGCTCTCCCCTGCCCTGAGCACCCCCACTTGAGCCCCGCATTCCCTACCCAACCCTGCCTCCTGTATCCCCTCTGTCTACTCATCTACTTGCAACAAGCCATAAGGCTGTTTATTCTGTTCATGTTCTAGCACCCCCTGTCCCCACTTAGAAGTGGATTCTGAGACTCAGGGATTTTGGTCTGTCCTGTTGTCCAGTTATGCTAGACCTAAACCAGCAATAAGTATCATTCTGGCAAATGAATTGCCAACGCTTAGGAAATGCATTGTTTCCAGCTCCTCAGACCACACGCATGTACAGACATGCTTTAAGTCAGAGCTCTACTGTGGGCTTCAACAATGGATTCATGTTTCATTTGGGTGCTTTGATTTTCCACTCAGACATCACCTAGTCCTAGTAAAAAGCTCTTTCTGACACCTCATACTATGAACAACGTTTTTAAGAACCCTAATTAATTTGTGCAGAGCACAGGGCTCTACCTCACAATCCCTTTTGGAGCAGAAACTCTAAAGTAAGTGAAGACTGGCACCAACACGGTTTGCAGTTAAGCCTGGCACCTGCTCCTTGCTTTCTTTCGCCCTTGTGCTGTAGGAGAGCAGCTACTTGGGAATTAAAGCAGTTCTCACGAAGAGGGTGTCCCCCCCCCTCCTCAAACCTTAGCAGCTCTCAGGGTCCTCAGACCTGCCCTCCATCCCCCAGTCAAGAACTACTCAACCCTGACTATGCTCCCTGCAGACTCCACCCAGGGCCCCCTGCCAGTCCCTTCCTGAAAACGCCGAGGCCTCTTTAGTCAGAGGCGACAGAACCAACAGGGTGCACATTAGGTTTGGTCGGATACGGTGGAACTCTCCCTGATCTACCACATCAAGCTGACTGGCCCGCTTTCGCTGAGTGATCCCCACTCCCCAGCAGTCCTTGTTGCCTCGTCGGTGAGGACTCTGGCCTCTCCACCTTCTAGGCTGCTTGTGTGCCATGGCCTGCTGGCTGGCTGAGAAGACCAGAGAATGCACGACCCCTGCCAGGACTAGACAATTTCAGAAAACCACACAGACAGTTGGGAGGAGATGTGTCCTATTCCAGATCATCTTCCACCATAAGTTAGCCTCAGGAGCACAGGTGATAGCGAACTGCAGTGGGATAACGAGGAAGCAATAAGGTTGCACATTGGTACATTTGTTTTAATATACTTTTCTTATTTTTGAAGTTTACATCATTTCATTTTAATGATGGCCATGTCTAACCACTGGACATCACAATCTCTGAAGACTGAGCAACCAGTTCTCAAAAGCTTACAACTCACTAAGAGCCCTGGGAGCCAAGGCTGACCAGAGCTCACTGGCTCACCATTCTTGTCTGCCCCCCACCCTCCACACATCCTGACCTCTCCCTCCTGGAGTATGAGTGCCAGGTTGGGCCTCACAAGACCAGCCTCTCCATTCCAGGAGGCTGTACAGGCCTCTGTGTTGTCCGTCCCCACATGCAATTGGGTGCCAGGGCCCAACTGGGCTCCTCACCATCACCCCCATATTTCTCATTTTGGAGCATGAATCTATGAGGGGCAACACTGCAGCCCCCGGCTGATCCTGGCTCCCGGTCCCTCAATCACCTGGTGCTGGGTTCACATAACATGTGGCGGCACTGGTGTGCTGATGACAGCAGGCACAGGCTTGAGGTCAACATGTGGTGGCCACTCCCTGGAAAGGAGCTGAGGTCCAGAAGACGAGAAGTGAGCTGCACCCCGAAAGGTGGGACATGTCCTGAGCCACACAAGGCCCCAGTCTAATTCAACAAGTTTTCCTATGTTTTAAAGGCTGGATTTCACTTAAGAATCTGGGTTTCTAACTTCTCTTGAAAGTCTGAGGCCCATTTACTGACCTTATGTTTACTCCCTGAGGGTCCTGGCCTGCTAATCTCCAGCAGGCAACATAGACGTTGTCGGCCAACGGGTGTCAGAACTCTCCTTGGTCTGAAGCCAGGGGAGGGGGAGGCTATGTGGGAACTGGATGAGCAGGAGCAGCCTCAGATGGTCCCAGGTTGGAATCAAGGCGGTGGCAGAGAGGGCAACCGGAAGGCCCAAGCCACTGGGGATTCAGGAACAGCGCCCCAGAGTGACACAGAGCAGGGACTGGATGAGACACCTCGCTGAAGTTCCAGAGCACTCCGGGGCCAGAGGTCCCAAGAACCGTTGCCAAGACAGAGAGGGTGCTATGTCGACCAGGGACTAAAATGCTCTAAATTCTGACTGCACAGGTGTGTGCCAACATAAAAATCCACCCAGCTGTGTTCCACCACACTCGCCTACTGAATGTGCCAGACTCAACTCAGAAAGTTAAAAAAGGAAACAGGGAGAGAGGGGAATGCAGAGGCCCTCAGTGAGCCAGGACGCCTGGCTTCAGAACACTTGGATGTGTTGCCTAACCTGCTAAGCCCCTATTTCCTCAAGGCCATGGAGAACCTGCTTCAGAGCAGAGTCCAGCAAGTGGCAACGGGCCCCTGGTCTGACTGGAGCAGCCGAGGGGCAGGGCGTGACAGGAGGCGCTCTGCAAGGAGGGCAGGATGGGACAGGGTGGGGGTCGCGGAGGGTGTCCCTCAGATGCTATACTGTGAGGCACAAGTCCTTCTGCTCGCTGTCCTCCTCCGGGGGGGACAGGCTTTGGGGACCAAAGTACTCAGGTGACTCAAAACTTGGATGTGCAGCTCAGGCATACACCCCTCCCTGTGCTCCAGCAGGACTGGGGACAGCTGACCCTGACGTCTCTGAGCACCCAGCCTTCCCCCAGCCTGACTCCCCCAATTCTTATATCTCTGGTGTGTGTTCTGGTCCTAGTCAGGGCTTTGTACCCAGGGGAAGCTTGGTGAGTATCTGTGGAATGGACACCCAGGTGACTAACACACTCATGTGCACACTCATAGACATGGGCTCCTGAAAGCCAAGCACTCTTCTCAGAGCCCGACTCCTGTTCCATCATTCCTCTTCCCAGCATCGTTATCCCCATTTTACAGGTGGGGAGGCTGAGGTCTGGAAGTTAGCCAACCTTCCTGAGGTCATAGAGCTGAGGGGAAGCAGATCAGCACCCTTATTCACCATGTGTGGGGGAAAAGGATGAAGGCTTCTGTGTCCAAGCCATTAGCCGCGGAGGACCAGGTTGCTAAGCCAGCGGCTCAAAGGTGAAGGAGACACAGTATGGTGGGTGTGGGTGACCACAGAGTCCTGCCCTCCCCTGCCGTGCATGTGCAGTCGTCCAGGTGGCAGCTGGCTACAGGACCTGGAATTCAGACAGTCTGCCTTAGAGCTTCAAAGCTCACAGCCTTCTGTGCAATCAAGAAACACACAGGTTGCAAGGCACTCAGGCGTGAAGTACTGTGTAGCCATGAAGAAGCTATGCCTTCTGGCCTCATGGAGCTTGTGGTGGAGTAGGGAGACAATGAAACTGCACCTGCATGAGGTCAGAACAAAATGGAGTGTTGGGAGGGGTCAGGTTTGGTGGGTGCTCAGACACGCCTCCCAAAGATAACTTTAGGCTGAGACCCAAAGATGAGGAAGCCCTGGAATGAGTGCTGTAAAAGCAGAGGATAGAGCTTGTGCAAAGACCCTGTGATCAGTCACAGTGAGTGCTGAGGGCACTTGGTAATGCCTTGGAGAGGGATGGGCAGAGAGGGGGTGGGGCCAGGCCACCAGGTAAGCCTCATCCACCAATGGAGAGTGGTGGGTGGGACCAGATCTCCATGAGCCTTGTGCACCAATGGAGAATGTCAGGGATAGGGTTAGGGTTAAGCGCCTCCTGGTGAGAGGCTCCAGGGCAAGTGGGGCCGCCAAAGCCCATTCTGCCATGACAGTAAAGGGTGGGAGCTGCAGAAAGCCTGAGAGGGGCTGGCAGGAGGGGAAGCAGCATGGCGGCAGGAGGGGCTTGCACCAAGCAACACTCCTTACAGGCCAGAAGACATGTGCGGTGGTGGGTGGCACAGGCTGGAGTCACCTGCCTTTGGGCCCTGGCTGAGGAAATAGAGAAATTCCGCCCGGGCAGGAGAGGGGAGAGCCCCACAGGGTTCACCTGAGCCTGGTCAGTGACCCTGGACAGCAGCCAGGGTTCAGTTGGGGTGTCGACGTCCCGGGGAGGGTCTGGCCAGGGCCTCGTGGAGCATGTCAGTGACCTGTTGCTCTCAACTTGCTTTGTGACATCCAGAACACAATGACCCCATGTTCTCAAAACCCAGCTTCTCAAGGCTGATAAGGGAAGGCTGGTCAAAGCTTTACCTTTCAATTCTAATGCATTCACTCTTTCACTCACTGACCCAGCCCAAGGCCAGCACGAGACAGTGAGGGTCCGCAACGCGGCCGAAGCTTGGAGGGTTTACCTTCCAGTAGGTTTCAGGGCACCTGGGTCAAGGAGCAGATAGCCTTGTGCTTGGATGAAATCCTGGGTGATGGCACTCTGTGGAGATGCTGTTGGGAGGGGCACCATCAACCAGTGTCCCTCTGGGGCTCTGTGGTCAGCTGCATGTGTGCCTGTGTATGTTTGGTGTGACAGTTCACACCCAGGTGCTGCTGTGGTCACACAGGTGTGTGTGTGTGTGTGTGTGTGTGTGTGTGTGTGGCACCACAGGCTCACCAGTGTGCCCCCCCCCCCACCAGGTGCTGCTGTGGTCAGCTAACAAGGTGTTTGAGGAGCTGACAGACATCGAGAGGCAGTTCCACAAGGCCTTCTACACTGTGCGGGCCTATCTAAACTGTGACCGGTACTCAGTGGGCCTCCTGGACATGACCAAGGAGAAGGTGAGGCCCCGCTGTCCCACCAGCCTCCTGGCCAGGCTTGACCTGCTCCAGACTGACTCACTAACTCTCTCCCCTCTCTTCCTGGCTCAGGAATTCTTTGATGTGTGGCCTGTGCTGATGGGAGAAGCTCAGCCGTACTCAGGCCCACGCACGCCCGATGGCCGCGTGAGTCATGGTGGAGGGGGGACAGGTCCACTTGGCACACTGTGGTTTCCCTGACTCCAACCTAAGTTCCAGGGCAGGAAGGGGTCTGTCCCAGCTTGACCCAGGGTGGGAGAGGGAGGGTTTTAGGAAGGGTGTGGGGAGGTGGGAACAGACCACTGGGGCCGGCTGGCTGCCTGACTGCTCTGAGTGCTTGTCTGCTGTCCCGCCTGACTCCACCCCATGCTCTTGGGCCAGGTGGGGCAGGTGCTGGTCTCCCAATAAGTGTCATCAGCCTGGTTGGAATAACCAGCATCCGTCCTGATTGGGTGGTCCTTCCGCTGCCCCTTGAAACCACTGTAGCTTCTCCCTAATGGGGCCATGTGTATGTGTGTGCACACGCGTGTGCATGTGCATGACAGAGGCAATATGAAAAGTGCATGGCAACATGGGCAGATACCCGTGCCCCTTATCATGTGTGCATCCAACCTGGTACACACCACCCAGCCTGGCCATGCTTCAGTCTCCCCACCTGCTAACTGTGCCCTCCTCACAGGGTTGTGTGTCAAGTGTATAGACGAGTTCCTGCACAAGGCTGGGCTGTGACCATGACCTGCCACAGTTTGTGTGTGTGTGTGTGTGTGTGTGTGCGTGCGCGCGCACGCACGCAGGCCTGGGTGGCTGTATGCACATGTATGAAAGGGTATGGGACCCAGTTTTTGTGTGGGCTTGAGTAGGACACAGACAGAATGAAGATAAGTGTGTAATGTATGTTACACAAATGTCATTGATGGTCTGCACGTGTGTGTGCACGTGAGGGTTGTGTATAACTCTGGGTGTGGAATGTGCTGTGTATGCACATGCATGTGTGTGTCTGGGTGGGGCACCTGGGTGGCTCCTCTCACCCCTCAGGGAGGCTCCCGCTGGGAAGCTGGCCCGGGGAGCACCTCACGACTGCTGTGGTCCATTTCACAGGAAATCGTCTTCTACAAAGTCATCGACTATATCCTCCATGGCAAGGAAGACATCAAGGTCATCCCGTAAGTGCCAGGGCTTTGAAGGAAGCACCACCTGAGGGTGGGAGCACCCTCAGACCCATGCTGGGTTGGCTTTGGGGATTTATCACAATGGATTCAGCAGCCTTTGGCCCCTCGCACAGACCATGATGCTCCCTATGCTGTAGGGCAAGGCAGAAATGGGGTGGGAAGGGAGGGTGACTCACCAATATGGGAGGAAATGAGTGAGGATGTGGGGAGGGAGGCACAGAGCATGTCCAGGGCGCACTTTCAAAGGCTCAGGTGAGCTGTCCAGGTAGCCCTGGCAGCAGCAACTGACCTTTGAGGCCTCAAGTCTCATCCTGGTTCACCCAGCCACCCACACAGGTGGGGTCCCCAGAAGGCACACCCAGTGGGGCAAGATAGGGGGGATGCCTGTCCCAGTGGAGGCACAGCTAGGCAGAGGGCAGGGAGGGGCTCCAAACTAGACAGACTGGGGAGAGGTGTTGGCCATTGCCAGCTCTATAGCTGCATGACCATGTGACCCTGCAACCCCATAAGCCTGTCAGGACCCCACCCTGCAGGTCCCACGAAGGGTCTGGGATCCAGGTGCGAGGCCACAGGACAGGTGACTGACACTGAGCCCTGGGGCTGGGTTGAAGCGTGGGGCCCCCAGTGGTGAAGGGGGCTGCTACAGGGTAAGGGGCCTCAGCATAGGCAGAAGAGGGATAAAACAGCACAGTCATCCCCAAACTTAACCCCTGGCCTCCTCCCGATCTCCCTGAGGCACAACCTGCTAGCCTTCCCGCCCCGCCCAGAGCTCAGAAAAGGGAATGAACGTTAACACACACACTGTGCCAAATCTACATGCACGCATCGGACAACCCATCCACCATCTGCCCCTCTGTTCTCTCCCCCAGCACACCCCCAGCCGATCACTGGGCCCTGGCCAGTGGCCTTCCAACCTACGTGGCAGAAAGTGGCTTTGTGAGTCTGCTGAGGCTCTGTCCTCAACTGGTGCCCCAGCCCTTCCCACCAGCACCTGCACCTCTCCCAGCTGCCCTGCTTCGCCTGCTTAGAATCCATCAGGCTGGATAGTCTGGTTTAGAATCATATGGTACATTTGGCTGCTTCAGGTGAAACTGTTTTCCTGATCCTCTTTCAGATCTGTAACATTATGAATGCCCCCGCCGACGAAATGTTCAAATTTCAGGTATCTATCCATTCATTAGAGAAAGTATGCCGTACTTAGGGGAATGATGGGCTGAATTAGTTTTCGCTCCTCAAGAAAATCTCAGGCGCTAACAGCAGCAAACACGTACCTTCCGTGCTCAGGTCTCGGGTTGGTGGGGCAGGGCCAGGCCACGGTGAGGTTTCCTGCCCCTTGGGTCCTCCTCTGGGGACACAAGGCCCAAACACGCTCCTTTCTGGAGGGGGCCAAGAGTCAAGTGGGCCAGTGCAATCGGCCTTTGTCTCCAAGGCCTCTCCCAGGAGCTGGCCACTGCTCATATCTCACTGGCTGTGACCAATGGACGGTGAGACGATTCGTGGGGCCCAACAGAATGGGCTGCAAGGCCCCGTGCTCGACAGCCATGAAACACTTTAAGAGCATGGCAGCAGAGATTCAAATGAGCGTGGGAGCCTTCCAAGAGAAGGATCCCGTGTGACCACAGAACTCACACCATGAAGCCGCCCTGGTGGGCAAAGAGCGTCATCCTTCGCTGGTGGGAGAAGGCACAACACAAACCCATAGACGTGAGGTGCTCGTGCACGGGGGGAGTGAACAGACAGGAACAACAGCCCAGTCACCGCAGTTTGAGGGCAGCAGAAAAGAGGTTCACGCTCTCTGGGTGACAAGCCTGGGCCAGGGCCAGGCTCAGAGTAGCAGGTGTCTCTGGACGCCTCTCCCTGCAGGAAGGGCCTCTGGACGACTCAGGGTGGACCATCAAGAATGTCCTCTCCATGCCCATCGTCAACAAAAAGGAGGAGATTGTGGGGGTCGCAACCTTCTACAACAGGAAAGACGGGAAGCCCTTTGACGAACAGGATGAAGTCCTCATGGAGGTAAACACCTGTCCCAGGTGCGGCTCTCAGAGGTGACACCTGTGTGATGGCATGGGACACAGCCATGTGGAGTCCCGCCCCCTGTCACCTACTTTAGCATTAGGACCCAGCGTGAGGCCCAAGGAGAGTGGGGACAAGGGGGAGCTTGAGGCCCCATCCTGGAACCCCCTTCCACCCCGGAGACCCCATTAGAAGCACTCACTGCCCCAGAGTGACACTCCACACATCAGGACACAGGGCCTGGCACCCAGCGGGCACATGGCGGGTGGTGACGCTGCTTCTCTGTCTGCAGTCCCTCACTCAGTTCCTGGGCTGGTCAGTGCTGAACACTGACACCTACGACAAGATGAACAAGCTGGAGAACCGCAAGGACATCGCGCAGGACATGGTTCTCTACCACGTGAGATGCGACAAGGATGAGATCCAGCTGGTCCTGGTACCGCTCCTGTCACAGCCTGGCCCCCTCTCCACAGGCAGCACATCCCAGTAGTTAGGGCACGTCCTGTGGTCAGAGGGCCCAGCCGGTCCTGGAGTCCCACATGCTCTGCGTGGCCAGGGGCAGTCCCTGCCCTGTGTCCTCAGCTGTGAGCAGCGTCCAGAGCCTCCTGGTTGTGCTGTGCAAGGGCTCCATCAGTTGTCCATGTGGACAGCACAGAACAGTGCTGGGGGTGGGGGGGACACGCAGGAAATGTGAGGTACCCCATAGGCACTGTCACTTACCTCTGAAGCTAGAGGCTCCAGCTGTGGCTTCCCAAGGCAATTGTTGTCTTGTGCCAGATGTCACCTTGTCTCATAGTCATGAGGGGTGTAGTGCTGTCACCTCGTCCCATGCTCGTGAGGGGCATAGCTGGCACTTTCTCTGTCTCAGCGCCTTTGTTTTCTCTCCTAGCCAACAAGGGAACGCCTGGGGAAGGAGCCTGCTGACTGTGAGGAGGATGAGCTGGGGACAATCTTGGTCAGAACCTGACTCCCACCCCTCAGGTGGAGACTGGAGGGGCCTGAGGGTCGGGAGAGACTTCCTCATTCCTAGGAGACCAGAGCATGTCACGTCCTGATGTCTGCTGCTGTCTGCATATCCCTGTGCCTGGGTCCGTGTGTGTGTCTGTGCATCACGTGTGTGCCTGGATCTCTTTACGTGTGTGTTTTTGCATCTGTTTTCCTGACAACACCCCTGTACTTGTTGTGGGGCCTTGGGTGGGGGCTGAAGCGCAGGGCATGTGAGTGTCCCAGCCACAAGCCAAAGCAACCGCGAGGGGGGATGTCACCACACAACTGGGGCATCTGAGGCTGGACAGAGGGTCCTGGGAAGGAAGAGAAAAGCCTGCCTCCCTCAGCCCCACAATTCTTCCCACAGAAGGAAGTGCTTCCGGGGCCCAACAAGTTCGACATCTATGAGTTCCACTTCTCTGATCTGGAGTGCACAGAGCTGGAGCTGGTCAAATGCGGCATCCAGATGTACTACGAGCTGGGCGTGGTCCGAAAGTTCCAGATCCCTCAGGAGGTGGGGTGGAGTCGTGGTGAGGGGTCCCAGATCCACTATGAGGTGGGAGGTCCTGGTCAGGGGGTCCCAGATCCACTATGAGGTAGGGGGTCCTGGTCAGGGGTCCCAGATCCACTATGAGGTTGGAGTTGTGGTGAAGGGTTCCAGATCCAGTAGGAGGTAGAATTTGGAAATGGTTGGGAGCCCCAAACCCCACAAGAGGTGGGAGAGATGTGGTCAGGAGTCCTAGGTCCTATAGGAAGTTTGGCCACATGCTCATTACAGAATACACACAGCAGGTATGCCTAGAACACATCCCCGGATGAATGTATCCACGGATAGATACATGGATGGAATGTCTGATAAATACTTGTTCCTGGCAATTTGATCATCAAGTGCCTTGTTGGGCAACAGCAGGGCTTTGGCGTGGGGTGGAGAGGAGGAAACAGAAGGAGCCCATCAGCTGTGCAGAAAGCACAGACCTCTCAGCCTGAACACAGAGACCCCCAGAAGTCACCCCAGGGAGGAGGGGTGGCCCTCCCAGCTCTGCCCTGAGCTCTGCTGCTGTCCTGTAGTTTTCTGCCACCACACTTCCACCTCGTGTGCCCCCCCCCCCCGAGAACAGGTGCAACAGGCTGGCATTGTCAAAAGAAATTTTACTAAACACTAAAAGAAAACACAAAGGAAAAAGGTGTAGAAATCATTAACTGAATTTCTAAACTTCAGAATCATTTTCTGACACTAAAAATCACAGTGGAAGCAGCAGGGGCTCCCTTGGCCCACATTCTGTTGTCCGGAGATAACCGCCTGGCAGAAAATGTGTCACGTTTTATTTCTGCATCACCCTTGCCAAGTACCCACAAATACTGCCCCATTCAAACACGCATGCCCAAAACAGACCTTTTCTTCTAAAACACCCTGTAGCCCTTGCCTGGGGTCCTCTTCCCAATTTGGGGCTGGGAAGTCAGGTGGAGACCCGGGAAGCCCCAGGAATGCTGGAGCCATTCCTAGCTTCGACTCTGTGCCCCACAGGCTGCCTGCCACCCCTCATGCACCCTGCAGTGACAAGCAAGCCCCTCCCACCCAGGAAAGTCGTCAGGGGCCAGTAGTGTGAAGCGTCGGGACAGAAAGGGTCATGGAGGCCTCGGGTACAGGAGTGAGCAGGGTTTTCACACCAAGCTGTCAGTCTGCGAATGCTTTGGCGGGACTGACGTTCAGTGTCCAGGGCCCGTGTTTCTCTTGGCTTCCCGCAGGTCCTGGTGCGGTTCCTGTTTTCCGTGAGCAAAGGGTACCGGAGAATCACCTACCACAACTGGCGCCATGGTTTCAATGTGGCCCAGACCATGTTCACTCTACTCATGGTGCGTGTACCGTCAGGGGCCAGACATGCCTCCCTGTCATCCCTCCCATCTGGCCAGGGTCCTAAGGCCTCTCCTGGTTCCATGGGCCGTGCCCCAGGTGCTTGGAGGTGGGGATTCCTCTGCGTGGGGGGTGGAGGCCTTCAAGGGCAGAGGGGAGAGGAAGTGGAAGCCCCTCCCACCGGGGTGCACCCCCCGGCCCCGGAAATAGGTACAGAACACCAAGTCTGGGGAGGGCCCAGCTCCCCCCCCATCCTGCTTGCCCCCCCCCCCCCCGCCGCCCCCGGCCCAGTGAAGGGAGGGTGGGCGAGGGGGCTGACAGAGCTGAGCTGCAGAACTGTAGGTGCGTGTCTCCTCAGACCGGCAAACTCAAGAGCTACTACACAGACCTGGAGGCCTTCGCCATGGTGACCGCTGGCCTGTGCCATGACATCGACCACCGTGGCACCAACAACCTGTACCAGATGAAGTAGGTGGCTCACGTGGGCGCCCTGGGGGCTAAGCAGGAGAATCTGTCACGGGGTCCCACGGGAGGCGCCTGCCTACAGCTGGCTGAGGGGCAGGGAGGGGAAGGACAGGAAGCCTAGAAGCCGCAACCAGACACTCTGGGGGCTTTTGACCAAAGTTTCATTTTAGTAAAACCTCTGTAACAGATCCCAGAATCCCTTAGCCAAGCTCCATGGCTCCTCGATTTTGGAACGGCATCACCTGGAGTTCGGGAAGTTCCTGCTCTCAGAGGAGGTTCGTGTCCAGTTAGTTACTCACTCAAGGCGTTTCTCCACCCACTGACCGACTGACTGTCGCCTGCACCCCTGGCCCCTCCCACCTCGGTATCCCGCGGGGGCGGGGGGAGGGGGGCTGGAGGAGGGTCATTGGTGAAGCACCCACCGCAGGGCGGGGTGAGCTCAGCCCTCAGGCCAAGGTGGGGAGGGCCAGGGCTAGGGGTCAGCGAGCCAGGCCACCGGGGTCTGGTGCCCACGACCCAGGGGGAGGAGCAGGCCAGCAACGTGCGAGGGACAGACGGACGGATCCTGGGAGGGGGAGGGGACAGGCGGACCGCTTCTACCACCTGAGCCCCTTCCCGCAGACCCTGAACATCTACCAGAACCTGAACCGGCGGCAGCATGAGCACGTGATCCACCTAATGGACATCGCCATCATCGCCACGGACCTGGCGCTCTACTTCAAGTGCGTGCCGCCCTCCCTGCGGGGAAGCGTCGGTCAGGGGCTCTGGGAAGACCCAAGGGACCCCTAGGAGGTGGTCCTGGCTCAGGGGTGGGGTGAGGGGCTGGGGGTCGATTCTCTCTCTCTTTGTTCTTGGGGTTCAGGAAGAGGACGATGTTCCAGAAGATTGTGGATGAGTCTAAGAACTATGAGGACAGGAAGAGCTGGGTGGAGTACCTGTCCCTGGAGACTACTCGGAAGGAGATAGTCATGTGAGCAGCGGGGGAGACAGGGGCCATCTCTGCCCTGCTTAATCCTCAAACCTCCCGGGACAAAGATAGGAAACCCCACCCCACCCCACCCCACCCCCCACCCCCATGACCCGCAACAAGAACAGCTGATCTCCAAATGGCTTTGACACGTCAAAATAAATGCTCCATCTAACCTGCTCCTCCTCTTCTGGGAAGACCGTACAGGATTTGGGGTCAGACAGTCCATTTCCTTAGTTTGTGGATTTGGCAGTATTTTACTTATTTTATGAACCTCCACAGATGCATGTACAAAATGGAGATTCAGAACTACAGTCCTCCCCCAGGCCTATCCCAGAGATCCACCAAAGAAAACTGTAAATCACGGGCACTTAGAGGCTGCCTGATAAATATTTGTTGATTTTAGTTTGTAGCTGCAAGAAGGAGGGAGAGGTGGAGTATGAGGGGGGTGGGCTGAAGTGTGTGTGTACAGTAAGATGCCTACTACTAGAAGGACTCTGGAGCTTGGACCTGTGCCCAGCGGTGGAGGTGGAGGGGAGGGAGGGAGGCCAGCCTCGGCATGCCTGGAGCTCCATCTCCCTGCAGGGCCATGATGATGACGGCGTGTGACCTGTCTGCCATCACCAAGCCCTGGGAAGTCCAGAGCAAGGTCAGAAGTCATGCAGGGCCCCCACCTCTTGTCAGTGCCTCTTGGGATTGCATCTAGGGGAAGCCTGAGATAGGCGGACAGAGCCTTCATTTGCAAGTAGCACTGAGGGCTGCCCCTTTGCTCTGGGATGGGCCAGCAGCCACCATATTGGAAAGTGCCAATGTGCTCACTGTGTATTAGGCCCAGTCTGAAGAATGGGGATCCCAGAGGGTCTGGGGCAGAGAAGACTGAGGACACAGAGGCTCCAGGCAAGAGCCTCCTTGGTCATTCTCTGACCAAGCACTAAGCTCCACAGGATGACTGCCTTTTACGTACCTCCCAGGTAGCTCTGTTGGTGGCGGCTGAGTTCTGGGAACAAGGTGACTTGGAAAGGACAGTTCTGGATCAGCAGCCCATTGTGAGTGTTAATTCCAGAATCCCCATTGTGGTCCCTGGGAAACTCAGGCCTCACTTAGTGGAAACAGGGGACTCCCAGGGATTTGGGGGTCCTGGGACCTCAGTCTCACTTTGTGGGGCCATGTGACATGAGCTGAGTGTGAAATTAGGTGACTCAGGAAATGGGTAAAGTTATAGAAATAATAGGGTTTGGATAAAGCTGTGGTGCCCATGCAGAGATGGAAAGCCATTATCAAAGCTGGTAGAAGCAGGCTGTGGCCCGTAACCCAGAGCCTCCATGGCCTAGGAAGCTCTACAGAACCTCAGCCAAGCTGTGAGCTGCTCCAGAAAGGCCTTCAACTGGGAAGAGTACGGTGCCAGAGGGAGCCAGTGGCTGCAGCCCAGGGCAGCAGATGGGCAATGCTGAGATCTTCGGGTCAGCAATGTGGGGCCAGGAATATGCTGCTAGACTACAATGGTACCTGCATAGGAACCAAGGGTATGAGGAAAGCATAGTGTTGTCCAAAAGGCATGTGGAAGAAATGGAAAGTCAACTCCAGTCAATGAGTAGCTGTCTCAACCCTATGGGGTTGAGAAGGCTTTGGGGCCAGGTACAGACTGCAGGTAAGGGTATCCTGACCAACCAGCCAAGTCCCTTGGGGGCCAGGCCTTTAGGTCCTGCATGACTCACCCTTGCCACATGGAGCTTCAGACAGTGGGTAGCTATGAAGAACAGACTAGCAAGGGCCAACTCAGGCAGCCTGGAGTGTGTAGACAGTATGGACAGCCCCTCCAGAGGCATCTGAGTTTTGCCCCCCAGGGGTCTCTGGTCAGGTCTTGAGTCAGCACCATGGATAGCTCCCAGGGGACTGGGAGACAGGGGCTCAGGGGACAGGGAACTGGGAGCACCACGGTGGACCTAGCCCTGGAACTACTAGATGGCTCAGAGGGGACAGGGGTGTCCTAGCTGTCTCCTTTCAAGGGCCAGCATCTATCAAGGCAGGCCAGGCCCCAAGGCCAGAGGCTTCACCTTCATCCCATGGACACTGCTTAATCTGTGTTTCTGTGGACATGTTCATCCAAGCTGGGTGGGGCTGAGTGAGCCCTGTGGGCTCAGAGAAAGTGTCTCTGCTCCCCCCCCCCCCAACCAAGCCAATGATGGACCGGAACAAGGCAGCCGAGCTCCCCAAACTACAAGTTGGCTTCATCGACTTTGTGTGCACATTCGTGTACAAGGTGAGCAGGGCCTGACTGGGTTCACAGGAGGAGGAGGGGACTGGTGTGGGTTCACCCAATGGCCTGACTTGCCATAGCCCCTATCTCCTCAGACTTGCACTTAAAATCTGAAATCCTCAGCGTCACCCCAAGGAGAACCTTCCCACCTTCACCTAGCCAGCCCCTCAGAAGCACTTCATGCTTACCCACTGGCTTCCTCCCTCTGGAGGGTCCTCCTGCTCTCCATCAGGTCTCACCTCAAATGTGCTTTCCCAAGACCCTAAGGCACCCCCACTTGTGGCCTGCATGTTATTTTCAGGGCACTGACTGCAGTTTATCTGTGGGTGCATTTGTTCAGTGCCTGTGAACCCAGGAGGACAGGGATGGGTCCACCTGTCACAGCTGGGAATTCCTTGCCCAGCAAACACATGTTGCACAAGTGACAGTGGGACACTGTGCTGAAGACATGTGCTGTGACGTCACTGGCCAGGGAGTATGTTGGCGGGGGTGGGGAGGGCTCTGCAGTCAGAGGGGCCGCCCCCCCCCCCCCCAAGTGATGCCCACATGCCCATGGGCTCCACTCCATCTGGTCCTGGGGGCTGCAGGGTCCCACGCTCTGAGGAGGAGGTTGTCTGGTTCTGAGTAAAGTCACCCCTGACTGGACCAGTCCCACCCCCCCTTTGACCCCCACAGCTCCTGTGCTCCCCTTTACTGAAACACCATCTCCCTTTGCTACCCCCTCATTGGGGCTATAAGTCCTGGGAAGGAAGGCAGGACCAGGATGTACATCCCAGTCCTGAAGGTCACAGGTCACAGCCCCACTACACTGCTCCCCTCCCACTGCCTTCCCCAAGTCCATCCACATGCTCCATAGATTGTATGTGTGTTTGTGTGTGCACACATGTGTACATGGGTGATGTGTGCATAAGAGACCAGAGAAGGAGCCTCGGGACTTGCTTGTCTGCCCCCGTGTTCCCACTCCCTCTGCCAAGGGACTCCCCTTCCGCCATTGTTATTTTCTATTTTATTCTTGGGGGCCTCATCTGTGCCATAAGCATTCATACCCCACATCTCCCCATCCTATCTTCTCCATTTCCAAGGCTTTGCTGGGAAAGTGACGTCTCAGTGGCAGGCAGACCCCCCTCCCAGGTTCTCTTCTTGGGGGAGTGGGGCAAGGTGGTGGGGGGACAGGCTGGTGCCAGCAAGGGCCAAGACGTGGGGAGACCACCTGCCCCAGCGGCCCAGGAACAGTCAGACGGTGTGGGCAACTTCTTCATTCCCTTCATTCCAGGAGTTTTCCCGTTTCCACGAGGAGATCCTGCCCATGTTCGACCGACTACAGAACAACAGGAAGGAGTGGAAGGCTCTGGCTGATGAGTACGAGGCCAAAGTGAAGGCCCTGGAGGAGGAGAAGCAGCAACAGGAGGAGAGGACAACAGTCAAGAAAGGTCTGGGCTGTGGGGGCGGGCACTTGGTTAGTCCCCACGTTGAAGTGTATGAAGAGATGGAGTTAAAGACCAGAGTCAAGTCTCAAGAAAAGGCAGGTGCCAGACAGCACTGTGGCTGGCGTGCTCTGGTTCCTCACGGCAGGGGCGGCCATCCCTCAGGATCGGCCCTGCTCAGGCAGTGCACCCAACACTCCCAGACTGGAAGGTCTCCTTGTGTCTCTAGCCAGGAACTTTCATTTTCCCTAATGAAGTAACTGAATGTTACTTCCCTTGTAAAGGGGAGGAAATCCCAGCCAAACATGGTGAACTCTCAACAGGTCTTTCTTCCACCATCAGGCTGCAGTTCCCTCCTAATTAACTCAGAAAATCTACCTCTACTCCCACGCTACCCTCAGAAACAAAACAGAAGACCTTAAAAAATAAGCGAGCTATTTAAAAAAGAACAAAGAAAATTAAAAGAAAAAAAGTGAGCTAAAAGAGTCAAGTGTGCATGACACCCTTCCCTGTGCCGACTCAGAACGTTTCTTTACCTGTCCGCCCCTCCCCTTGCTGTGGGAATGTGGCTTCATCGCAATGAGTCAGCACACCCCCAAGATGGAATCCCCGAAGTTGTTGCCTGTGCTTGGCCACCTCAGCTCTGGGACTTCTGTTGCGATTTCCCGCTATGGGGAGGGAACCAATGTAAACAAGACTGTTTCAGGGTTGGGGGGCGGGGCGGGGGCGGCAGAACTGAAAGTGTCACCAGAGCTAAGATAAGAAAGGCTGAGCCCGGGCTAGACTAATCGGCTTAGGCTCCCCGCAGGTCCCACACTCTGCCCTTCATCCTGCAGGGCTGGTAGAGGACATGGGGTGGAAGGGAAGGAGCAAGGCCAGTGCACACGGTTCTCACTCAGCGTCTTGTTCTCTCTTGCAGGGGGCACAGAGATTTGCAATGGCGGCCCCGCCCCCAAGTCTTCAACCTGCTGCATCCTGTGAGCTGCTCCGGGGGTTCGGACCGCTCTTTCATCCCGTTCACCTCCTGGGACTCCACCTCTAACCCTTTGCTACAGGTTAGGAAGCCCAACGAAGTGACTGAAGACAATTTTGAATATTTTGAATTTTTTTTTAAGGCTTGCGTTTTTATAAATGAAAGTCAACGATGAATAATTTAAACACTTTAGCCTACCTTACGCTCATCCATCTTTTGGGTACATAGCAATACCACAGAGATCTTCGGAAAGGGTCTGCGAACTGTGTCTGAAAGCATTGGGTGAGAACATTCACGACTGCACATTTATGTGTGTATGGGCAAGTAAGATACGTAGGTACCATTGCCTATCTGGTTTAAGGGAAAATAGGACCAGAAATTCAGAATAAAAACAAAATACATCACCCTTGTTTTAATTCGGCAGAAATTACAGGCACATCACATATGACCTGTTGGAAAATTCTGCCAGAAAGCTCAAGGCCATGAGTGAGGCAGTGATCAGACACAAGTGACCTGTGCATAAATACGTTTAACAGCCCTGTGCACAGAGGTGCACTGACAGACCCTGAGATCAGGGGGCACACTGCCATGCCTAGGGTCTGCCCAACTCCTGTACGAGTGAGGGCTCCCTTAGTATTTATGAATTGGCATAGCCACACCCAAACAGAACACTACTCCCATTTGAAACAGGTACTGATTATCTGGTAGAAATTAAGGGCTTTTAACTTGAAGTCCTTATAATGTGAACTCCAAAGCATTTGTTCCCCAGACACTAGACACTTAACCCCTCCTCTCAGCTGCAGGTTGAGACTGGTCGCTGTAAGGCCAATTCAGATGCCACCCAAGCCCTCTCCTAGAGCTCCAGAGCTCATGGGGTAGGTGGGGAGAGAGAATGGGGAGCACCCCCCACCAAGCCATCCAGTCACAGATGGAGGTAGTTTCCATCTCAGCAGTGACACCTGGTGACCGCCTGAGATTAGGGCCAGGTGCTCCTCCAGAGGGACTCAGCACCAGCTGGCCACACTGGAACAGATCCCACCAAATTCAGGAGGAGCTGAGGTGGCCTCACTCAAACCTCACCAAAACTAAAACCAAGGCTTTAAAGCGTTTATATGCTTGCTTCTCATTTTCTCCTCACATTTGCAAGTGAATTCGTCTTACCAATGAAATTTGGGCTCAAAGCCTAGGGAAATCTGCTCAAGTCCTGTGACTGGGAAATAGTAACATTCCAATACCAGGCCTCAGAGGTTGGAAGGGGCACAGCCAGGAGGGGCAGGACCCGGCTATCAGCTCGGCAAGAGCCGGAGTCCGATAACGAGCTTGTGCAGCACCCCAGTCGGGTCCCCGGGCGGCCACATGCCTTCCTGTGGGTTGAGGAGAGGATTCACAACAGGGGGATAGAGATCCAGGTCCCATCCCGACACTTGCACGGCCCACCCAACGGGTGGCCTAGGGCTTAGCAAAGACCAAGCAGCACTCACAGCACCCAAGCTGGCTGTGTCGCTACTATAAACTGCTCCCTTTGGGCCACCCCCCCCCCCCCAGATGCCCAAGAGAAGTGGAGGAGTTTCACAGGCTCATTTGTGCACTGCATCCTGAGTCTGTGATGGCTAGTCAGTTCTTCTGAATTCCCCCTCCCCATCCCCACTCCCACTGCACATAAACCAAGCCCAAGTCCAGAAATGAGACAAGCGGGGACAGTCCAGGAGAGCATCACATAACAAGAAAGAAAATTTTATTCATCCACACTTCCAGGGAGGCAGGCTCATTTTAGTATGCTGTCATCTTGGGCTGAAAGGTTCAAAAGAAAACATACGTGTTATTACAGCCTCAGGCGATCCCAACAGACCATCTCAGCTCAACATCATCCAGTATCTAGTTACGGTGCAGCCCGACTACGCTCTGCTCAAAGCCTCGTCCTTGGTCTTCCTTGTGCCCGCATGTTCTCACTGGAACCTGCCAGAGCAGTCAGTGGGATGGGTGTGCCTGGTTCCGGTCCTGTGGGCCCCTCTCAGGTGGCACCACCAGGTCACATTCCCAGACAACTAACCTCTAAGGCCCAGGGACCTGAGCCTCACCAAAGGCAAGGTGTCATCAAGTCCCCACACCCACGCCTCTGCTCCACCGCCCCCCCCCCCGCCCCCACACACCCCCAGGACCCACTGGGCCGGTGCTGGATGAAGAGAGGGGGCTTCTCCCTCCGCAGTGGGGCCCCACGAAGCAGCACTGTGTGCCTAAAATCTCGCGGAGGGCAAATCTGTACGATGCAGTAATTCGAGTACCTTCTGCCAGCTCTCTCTCAATCCGTTTCCGTTCATCCTGCTTCTTCTTCTCCTCAGCGGCGAGCCTCCTTTCCTCTTCCGCCCGGGGTTTCAGGTAGCCTGTTTAAGGCAAACGGGAAGGTGGGGAGACACTTGAACTTTCTCACTGAAACGCTGCCTAGCGGGGCTTCAGTCTCTTCAGGTGCACTGGAAATGCCGACGCCCCGGCTTCCCACCCTTTACTTCGACGTAGAAGGCCTGCCGCTGCCGCTCCCGCTCCGCAGAGAGCCCAACCCAGAGGGCAGCTGCAGGGTCCCCGCTGCCACCCGGCTCGTACTTCGCCCAGTCCTTTAGGTCGCCAGAGGCCGCCCCGCGTCAGACCGCAGCACTCCTCCCACACCCACCTGGCACCACGTGCCAACTGGAACTCACCGCTTTTCTGTTCCCCGGGGGCTGCCCTGCATCAGGATGCACTTGGGGTCCTGACCGCCTGAGCCAGTCCCAAATCAACCCACACACCTGCCGCGTCCGCTCGGGTTTCTGGCGCCTCCCACTCTGCCCCCCTTCTCGCCCTTCGCTGGGGTTTAGCAGACGGCCCTGGGGAGCCCCAACAGGCTTTGAGAAGCCCCAGCGCCCCCTCTGCCGTCGGCCGAGACAGCGGCGCGGCCGCCCGAGGTCACTCACTGTAGCGCTTGGCTCCGTAGGCCACGCCGAGGAACAGGGCGGAGTAGCGGCCGAGCTGCGGGGAAAGGGCCGTCAGAGGCGGGGTCAGGGTCCAGTGGGGGTCTCAGCCCGCGGCGGGGTCGGAAGCGCAGGGCGGGGATCGGGGGAGCGCGGGGAGGGGGGAGGGGGGAGGGCAGGTCGCACCCGCGGGGGCGCGGGTCCAGGGTTCCCTGAGGTCGCGCACGCGGCGACGGCCGCAAAGCCTAGTCACCTTGATGAGCGGAGAGACCTGCACCGGCGGCACCATCTTGACGGTAACCTTCACGCCGGAAGCACAATCAGAGGAGGACGCCGCAAGGGCTCGGAGAGCCGCGGAGACGTAAAAGCGTACCAGGGCGAGCGCATGCGCCGTTGGCGACGAGCAAGGGCACCGCTGCGCCCCCCGGTGGGCGGAGGTGGAACGGCGTGCGCCCGCTCGGGGCGGGGAAGTCACCGGGCGCGCTGTTCGCGACCAGCTGCGCGTGCGCGACTGCCGAGCAAGCCGGTTCTGGCTGGGCGGCGCGGGTGATTTTGTCCTGGGTGTGAGGCGCTGGCCTCCCGCCACGTCTCCTGCAGCCCCGGACGCTGTCAGGCCGGGTTGAGCAGCAATCGAGCCCGCCCATTATATGTCCAAATATTTGAAAACTACAAGTCAAAGTCACAAAGTGTAAGACAGATTGCACCGTATCCTCCTGCTTTGCCAGGGCTCTCCCGTCAGGGCCTGGAAAGTCGGGGAATGAGCCCACCACCACCCACGCCGGGCGGCTGGAGTGCGGCCTGAGGCCTCGCCCAGGCCTGTCCAGGTCCCTGGCCGTCCCAGGTCAGCCTCAAGGACCGACTGGGAGGGGGCCTTGGCCGGGAAAGGGGTTTGAGGTTTTGGACAGGGAATACCAAGTCTAGGTACTAAGTGTGACCTGAGCGCTGGCCCCCTGGTCCCCAGGCTCCTCGCGCATTTGGGGGGGGAGGGCGGGGGCTGTGGCCAGACCCTCTGCACTCAGGCCTCGCTGATTATGGTGGCCTCAGAACCCACTGCTGGGACGGCACTGCCTTGGGAGCCCCTTCCAGCCACCCCCCGCCCCCAGTCTCAGTCCCCAGTCCCCTGGCAGAGCAGAGCAGGAGCTTCTCCGGCACAGGGGGCTGGGGTCTTCCTGGGAGCTAGCAGACCTGCTCCCTGACTGCTGCCCTCCAGACCCTGCAGTTCGAAGCTCCAAGGTGCACCTCAGTCAGGGCCCCTGGGTCCACAGAGCCCCCAGATGGGCCCTCATTCTCCCACTTCTGCTGCTTAAGTGGGACGGGTAGGGGGTAAACCTGCCAGTTACTCTGTCCCCCTCAGAGTAGCCGGTTTCCCCCACTTCTGTGGCTAGTCCTGGTGAAGACGTGACAGGTCAGCTGCAGCTGTGCAGAGACTGCCCAAAGGTGGGGCAGTGGTGACCAGCCAGCCAGGCTCCCAACAGCGCTGGCTATGCGGATACATGGTTCCCAAGGCGATCAGGTGGGGGTGGGCTGACAGGAGGACCGCTCACCCCCTTGGGCCCTGCACGGATCCAGGCAGAAGCTCCCTGAGAACCAGAGTTTGGGGCTCACTAGGGCCCCCAATGCGACGGAGGGAGCCCACTTTTCCCTACTCTTCCATACCCTTCTGTTTCCAAAGACAGCTTAACTATAAATCTAAAGAGAATGGAATGCAGAGGCTAAAACTCCAGGGCACAAAGCAGGTGCTCAGTAAATCTGCATGGAGGGAGGCCCTCCTGGCTCGGCAGCTTGCTCTGGAGTCCTGGCTCTGGGACTCCAGCCGAGAAACTGGAAAATCACCTGCGCTGTTTCCTGGGATGGCAGTGGGAATAAGGAGGCCCATCCTACAGGGTCACCAGGCTCTTCCCTAAGGACTCTGAGACCTCTGCCTGATGCCTCCGCTGGTGCTTCTGCCTGGCCTGGGGTGGGGGGAGGGCCTTCCCAAGCCCCCTCATTGCTCCCTGAGGAGACTGTCCGCACATGTTGACCCCACGAGGCACAAAATAACCCTCTTTCACCAACATGCCATGCGGCAATCCAGAGTGCACACCCCTACCCCCTTGAGCAGCTAGGCAGATGACCTCGGGTGATGAGTATGTTTTCCCTTCCCTGGATTTTAAAATAAACAGGACTCCTCAGCAACTCCTGCTTCCAGAATCAAAAATAAATGTCTCTTGGGCTGAAGATGAGGCCAGAGTGCTGGTAGGGAGCACATACCAGTAGCTTCCAGTGGGGCGGGGGAGACGGGGAGGGGACCAGTGGAGGGCACACACAGGCACACGTGCCCTATGTACATGGCTGCCCAGGGAAGACCCCTAAAGCTGAGGGAGACTTCCTTTGGCCCAGGGCCCTTCCTGAAGGCTGAGGGGGCTCCCACCTGGCTCAGAACACTGGGACCGCCTGCTGATGCCCCTGCACCTGTCAGGGCCAGCTGTCCATGTTGAATCCCGATATTCTCCCAGGAGCCAGACTCCACGGCTATCTTTAGTGCTACCAGCCCAGGAAACCTCCCCAGGGTCCCTGCCAGTGTCTTCTGGCCTTCCTCACATCAGGGGCCTTCTGAGCACAGATCCTACGTGCCTTCCCTTCTCGTTGCAGTGGTCCCCACTCCTGCAGCCCTGCTAGGGTCTCCCCAGGCATCACGGTCAGACCCTGCCCAGCTGAGAGTGCAGCCCTGCCTGGGTCTCCCACATTAGTGACAGGTTGTCCCTCTGGGAGTCCTCCAGGCAGAACCCCAGGAAGCCCCCAAGTCCCCCCAGGCATGTCACGCCTCCCTAGGTTCTGCGCAGTGTCTGTTGTCTCATACTTAGTGGAGACCAACAGTGAGCTGCCCCTGGGATCGCCTCAGGGGTGTCACGTGATGGAAGGTATGTGCCCCAAGGGGCACGACCCCTGCTACAGTGGCACTCACATGTGATGTGGTTCCCAGACGCACCTGCAGACTGGCTGCAGCTGATGCTTCCCTACCAGGTGCAGGCACAGGGGCTCTGAGGGCTTGTTCCCCAGGTATGGAACTGCAGAATCCTGCCTGCCCACTTCATTCGGCCACCAAGCGCCCTCCTCCTGCTCAGCCTACAGACCCCACCCCCGTCCTTTCCCACCCCTGACCTTCACTCCCCTCAACCCAGGACCAGGACATCCAGCCCCCGATTCTGTGGTGACCTTGGTACCTGGCACCATTCACAGGTACCTGTGTGCCCTCCCCAGCTTCTGCCTGCTGGGCCCAGATGTAGGGGGGAAACTTGCCCGAGTAATGGCCCAGGGCCCAGCCCATGTGGATGGCCCTTCATCCCAGAAATGCTATCCCCACTGTGTTCCAGGCAAGGAGTTCCCTGCCATGGGGACGGGGCCCTGGGACTTATCTGCCACCGAGGCAGATAGGTGAGGGTGCACACAACATGCTCGAGGAGTGCATGGTGACCAGCCCCCAAGGCCACTCACAGTAACTTTGTGCAAATCTGGGAAAGGTGCTCCTTCCTCTAGTTCCCATAGCTCCCGGGTCTTTGGTCCACATGTAGGTGGCCCTGGAGATGTACAGAAAACAGGAGAACAAAAGCTTCTGGGTGAGGGGCAGTGGGGAGGTGCCTGGAAACCTGGGGGCCCTGCTGGGCAGGGCAGGATGGGCATCTGAGTCACCCGCCAGCTGCCAAAGCTCACTCTGCAGTTGTCCAGTCCCCAGGGTAGCCCTGCGCCTGCCCTTGTAGGGAGCGGCAGCCGGAGCCTGAAGTGTCCTGGGGGACTGGGTAGGAGCTTAAGACAGGCGACCTAGGCAGGGAGGGCACAGACCATCGCATCAGGCAGACCTAGGCATGGTGAGTGTGGCCCGCAGGCCACTGGGGCAGGAGCGAGTGTGAGTGTGTGTGTGTTTATGCACAGTGTGCGATTGTGACTATGTACACTTGCGTCACATGCACAAGCGTGTGGTGTGTGTGTGTGTGTGTGTGTGCACACAAGTTGAGTCTGTTTACATGTGTGAGGGTGTGTGCAGTGGGGAGGAAATCTGTGCTCCGTGGCTGTCTCCATGCAGGTCTGGGGCTGAGAGATGAGGGCCCTGGCCTTCACCCTGGCAGGGTCCCGAGAACAGCCCCACCCACTTGCTGGCCACCTGCACAACCCATCCGCTCCTTGGGTATTCAGGCCCAGCTGGTTCCTCCTGGCTGGATGGCAGGGCAAAGCTCGAGATGAGCTGCAGGTGCTGTGCTGTCAGGGCTCCTCACACCCACACCGGGCGCCTACAGCCATCCCAGCCCAGGGACCCGGGCTTGGGGTTCCCCCGGAGCCCCTGGTGCTATAGTCCCTGCGTCCTCTGCCTTGCCTTCCAAAATGCCAGCCTGGAGGGCCCTCAGCCTTGCTGCTCTCACATTAGGCCAGCAGGAAGACCAAGAAGAAGGAAGGGGGGGGCCTTCGGGCCCAGAGAGCATCATCCAACGTCTTTTCCAACTTTGAGCAGACCCAGATCCAGGAGTTCAAGGAGGTGAGGCTTTGCTCTTGTCCCAGGTCCCCTCCACCCAGAAGCTCCTGACTCAGGGGCCCCCTGGGAATCATAAGGCAGGTGACCCAAAGACCCTATGGGAGCCTCGCTCCAGAGCCAATGAGAGTAGATGCCTGTCCTGACATGGTGTGGCTGGCCTGGCAACCTAGTCACCCCGGCTCCGGTTTCAGGCATTCACACTGATGGATCAGAACCGAGATGGCTTTATTGACAAGGAGGATCTGAAGGACACCTATGCCTCCCTGGGTATGTGCCGTGGCGCAGAACCCCGCCACACCCCACCTCAGAATGTCCTCCAGCCCTGGAGAGCCTTGCTCTACACTTGGGCCCTACAGCCTGACCTGACATCCCACGTCCCATGGGCCATGAGGAGGTGGGCCGGGTCTCCCCTGGGGGACAAATCCCTCTCTGGTTTGGCCAGGGCATCACTAGATGCCCAAGCACAGGCATCATGGATGGGGGGGTTGGGACAAAAGCTCCAGGGAAGGGCCAACCTCCCAGAGGGACACCACTGCCTGGGGAGGCTTGCCCTCCTGCCCCCAGGCATGCTAAGGAAGCCCAGAAACAGACCCAGGAGAGAATGTGGAGCCAACCTATGCTCCTCTGAAGAGCCAAAGACTGGCCCTTTCCCCCTCAACTTCCCATCTGGGGCCATGTTCTCAGCCTGAGGCAGTCCCAGGGGAGGACAGGTAGGTTTCTTTCCTCTGGGCCCCCTTACACCCAGGTAAGATCACAGTCTCCCTGGACCCCATGCGTGGCCTCTTCCTCCTCCTCAGCAGTCCATCTCCCCGGGGCTCAGGTTTTGGGGTTATGCCGACGTGCAGAACCTGTACCCCACCACACTTGGGCCAAGTGTCCCCCCCATCTGCTCACTGCCCTCCTTCTGGTCTCCCCAACTTGATTCTGGGGTCACCTGGAGAATGATGGAGTTGGGAGGCCAGTGGGGACAGCAGACACATCAACAACAAGAACAGCCAGGGTGAGTGTGACATTCCTACCCAGCGTCCCCGGTCTTGTATTGGCAACAGGCAAAACCAACGTCAAGGATGATGAGTTGGATGCCATGCTCAAGGAGGCCTCAGGACCCATCAACTTCACCATGTTCCTGAATATGTTTGGGGCGAAGCTGACGGGTGAGAACCATGGGGTGGGGAGCACCATGGAGCCAGGCTTCTCCCTGGCCAGGGGCAGCCTTCAGGCCAGTCTGCCAAAGCCATCTGTATTTCATTAGCTCCTAACACTTACAAACCCAGGCATTTCACATAAAAATCCAAATTTTCCAATTTGATGAAAAGCCTAGCATTCTGGTACCCACATCTGTGGGCCACACGCCCAGCCTACCTCCCATCTGCCTACTGGTGACAGCCTCTGTCCCTCACTCGCTGAGCACTCGCTCCACCTCTGGGCCTGGGTAGAACTCTAGGGACCCCCAGAACAGTCCCCTCAGGGTGGGTAGAACTCCAGGGACCCCAGAACAGTCCCCTCAGGGTGGGAGCTGCAGAGTCTCCCAGGCGCTCAGGAGCTGGAGGGGGGAAGGCTCTGGGATGGCCCAGAGCAGGACTGGAGCCCTAAAAGCCCCTGGTTCAAGGCCTTTTGTGGGCAGGTACGGATGCCGAAGAGACCATCCTAAATGCCTTCAAGATGCTGGATCCTGAAGGCAAAGGCAGCATCAACAAGGACTAGTGAGTTTGGTCACAAACGCCTGGGTGTCTCCCCTGAGGGGCACCAAGCCCCCCCCCCAACCTGGCATCTCTCCTGAGGGGCGCCAAGCTCCCCCCACCCCGCCCCAGGGTCCAGGTGTTGGGCTGCCTGCCCCAAGGTCCCAAGTCCCTCAGGGTAACTGAGGGCAAAACCAGTCCTACCCACACCAAGGCCGGGGCACCCAGTAACCCAGCTGGTCATGCCACTTGTACGATCACTGGGTCTTCAACCCCCTTTGAGGGCTACATCAGCCAAGCACTGGGAGTGGGCACATTTGGTGTGCCAGGCACTCGCCTCTAATCCCTCCTCAGTCTCCTCCCTGCAGGTGGAGCCCCCCACAAGGGGTAGTGACCCCTGAGTGTCAGGAAGGACTCCCAGTGACCACTCCCCGGTGCCTAGGACTCCCCCTAGAGCCAGGCTTCCAAAAGACACCTGCACCGTGAGTGGGTGGGACTAGAGGGTGAGCGTCCCCCCCCTTGAGGCATCCCACACAGAAGAGCCAAGTCACGCGGCTCCCCTGGGGCCACCCCTCCGGTTCTTCTGGTGATGGTCCCTTTCTTCAGAGCAGCCTAATTTGGCTTCTCCCTCCTTGTCCTCAGCATCAAGCGGCTGTTGATGTCTCAGGCAGACAAGATGACCGCTGAAGAGGTAACGGTCCACTCCGCCCCCGCCCCACCCCCTCCCCCATGACCCTCCGTGCAGCTCCAGTGTGGCCCTCTGGGCTCCAGGGGGGATACTCCCTGGGCCTCCAGAAGCTGCACCATCAGGGTGGGCAGGACACCCAGTGGCTGGGCCCTGGTCCCACCCCTGGCTCCCCACAAGCAAAAACAACACTGGGAGCTGGCTGGAGTGAGTTGCCTGTAATTCAGCGGACCATTTTGCTCCTTCGCCTCCTCCCTGGGCCTGACCCGCCCCCACACCGCCCGGGCTTGCAGGTTGACCAGATGTTCCAGTTTGCCACCATCGATGCTGCAGGCAACCTGGACTACAAGGCACTGAGCTACGTGCTCACCCACGGGGAGGAGAAGGAGGAGTGAGGGGCATGGCCCCATCCCCACCTGGGCTGCAGCCAGTTCAATAAACGTGAACCCACAAACCTGCCTGCCAGTGTCTGCAGAGGGAGAGGAGGATGCGTCACCTGGGGGTGGGACAGTCTACAGGTGGGGAACTTCCGCCTGGGTGGGGGAAGTGTCTGCCTTGGCAGGGAGAGTGTGGGGAGGGTCCACTGTGGGTGGGAGTGTTTGCTTGGAACTAGGAGAGTCTGGAGGGGAAGGGCCTGCTGGGGTGGGAGCATCTGCCTGTGGGGTCCTCCCTCTGCTTCCCCTCCCCACCCAGCCTGTGCCCCCCCCCCCCCCCGCACTGTGCTAGCACTCATCCCAGGGCATTAGGCCACTCAGTGGTCAGCGGAGGTTGAGTAAAGCTACGGGTTAAGAGCCCCCAAACACGGCCTTTCTCACAACTGTCGACTCCAGACTCGGTCATGCTAGGGGCCCCCAGGGCCCCCAATCCCTCCATGTCCCCCTCGGCTCTTGTCTCTCTTGCTAGGTCCACTCCCACACGCTGCTCCAGCACCAGCCACCCTGGGTCTGGCCTGGCCACTGGGGTGTCTGCTTGTCGCACGGCACCAGCAGTTCTTGCCACAGCCACAGGGTCCTCTCTGGGCCACCCTGCCTTGCCCCAAGTCCCCCCGGCACCTGCATGAAGCTGTCACCCTGTGACCAAAGCCTGTCTCTCCTGGCCTCCCCTTCATGTCCCCAGAACCACTTCTTGATGCGCTAACTGCTCTCTTAGCTTCCAGATCTGGTCAGGGACCCTTGTGACATCTCTGCAAGTCCTGAGGGTTCCAGGGGCTCAGGGCTCCCAGGAACAAGAAGGCGGGGCCAGGAGAACAGCTCTAGGGATGAGTGGCCCCAAGCTTCCTAGGGCGCCAGTGCCAGAGGTCGTGTGGATGCCTCAGGGGGTGGCTGCCGGGTGGGGTTCGCGGTCCACGGTCGCAGGGGACATGTCCTCCTGGATGGAGCAGCTCGCACTGGCCTCAGCCTGGAGGCGCCGGTATGGTGTGTGGAAGAAGAGAACCAGGAAGCAGCTGAAGAGGGTGCAGAGGCCAGCCATCAGCAGCATGGACACTGGGGAGACACAACCCAGCTCTGTTCTGAGGCTCGCCCAAGCAGCCAAGCTCCCCACACAGGACCCAGAGTAGCCACACGGCTGGCAGAGCCCCCGCGGACCCCACTGGCCACGACCAGAGAGTGACCTGGAAACAGATCTTGCCCAGCATCCAACGGGCCCTGAGGGCATGTTCACAGACCCAGGTGTGGTGAGATCCAAGGTCAACGGCATGGGGTCCCTGGACGTGGCCATCCTCACCTCTGTCTCTCTCTCTCTTTCCTCTCTTTGCCTCGCTCTCTCTTTCCCTGATCTCATTTTTAAACAACTCACGTGGGCTTAAAAGTTGAGCTTTCATCAGGGCCTCAGGGCTGCTCCCACCATCCTAAGCCTTGGTGGGGAAAGGTCGGCCTTGTTGCCCTAGCCCTGTGCGTGCCCTGCACGTGCCAAGGGGAGCAAAAGATGCCGAGAGGAAGGGGCCCGTGGAAGGGAGTTTCCAGGGCCGGAGGTGGGGGGGCTAGGCCCTGAGGTCCCATGCAGGCCGGGGCACTCACCCTGCCAGTCCAGTGGGCCCTGGCCATCCTGGCAGGTGGAGACAGACGGCTCCGCACGGCGCACGGTCAGGGCAGTCAGCAGGACCATGATGAGCACGCCCTCGGCCTGCCTAGACAGCCACGAGGCCTTCAGCCCTGCCCCAGGCACCGCTCACTGCTCTCAGTGCCGTCGGTCATTCTGAGGGCAGCGTGCTGTTCCGGTCAGTGTGGACCCCAGCAGCCAGCCTAGGACTGCACGCAGCTCAGAACGTGCAGGTGACCCACTGTGTAGCCTGGAGTGGGGTGAGGGGAGGGTCTCTGGGGTCCCAGGGAGGTGGCAGAGGGACCGACACTCACCCCAGCACGAAGATCAGGCCCGCAGCCGCACCCTCACCCACAGGGAAGGAGCACTCAACGGCCAGCTCCATGGCAATGGGTGCCACCGCGAAACCAAAGAGGCCAAGCAGTGAGCAGATGGCAGCCAGCGCGAGGGTCTGTCCCTGCAGCTGAGACACCTAGGGGGCAGTGAGCCACACAGAGGGATGGGACACCCAGACCCAGCCAGGCCCTGTACCAGCACCCTGTCTGAGCTCAGCAGGGGACAGGGTCAGGGGACCGGGGAGCCCATCCCACCCAGGGACCACTCCGGTGGGCAGAAGGTCGAAATTTCTGCTTTGACCCAGTTGCCAGCTGCCCTGCCCCAGAGCACCCCACTCCCACCACTGTAGGGTAGTCTTGGTTCGAGGGGACTCTCACCAGAGCAAAGGCCACACAGACCACGGAGGTCAGACAGAAGCCAATCTTGACAGCTTCGGTGAAGAGCTTGGTCCGGTCCACATACAGGCTGAGAACCAGGGCCCCCAGGACCCCAAACACAATGAAGAGAGCCCCGCAAAGGCCTATAAATTCCTGGAGGGGAAGAGGGGGTGGGGGGCACCCCATCATTGGGGCACAGTGACACCGGGGCCCCAGGAGGAGGCACTCACCTTCAAGACACACACCATCACCAAGAGGCCCATGGCAGGGTGACAGGGAAGGCTCAGCTGTAGGATCAGCTATGAGCGAGGGGTAGCATGTCCTCCACTGGAGGCGCCGCTTTCCTGTGTCGCCATGCCCCGGGAACTCAACAGTTGCTAAAGGCAAGGGCCTGGTTGCTGTAGACACCCTTCAGTGCCCACGGGCCCCTCATGAGCTGGGAACATGCCAGGCCTGAATCCCACACCCAGGGCTGATGCCAGAGGTGGGAGGGCTTGGCCAGAGATGCTATGAGCAGAGCAAGGCCTTTCCAATCTCCAAATATCAGAAGAGGACCCTTCGGCCCTTCAGGGTTGAAGCCATCCTGGGTGGGACGCTGGGAAAGATAGCGGAAAGCACACACAAAATCCCAGGCCACTTGGGCACCGCCACCATCCCCTCCTCAGGGCCACCACTCATCCTCAGACTGTGTTTGGCACCTGACACAACTTTTCACACACGGCATCTCAATACCACCCACAACAGGAGGTTACCCTGTCTAGGTGTGGAAATGCAGCACTGGGGAGGTCCTGGGCCACCTGACAGAGGCAGAGGCAGACGGCCTTCAGGGTGACAGTAATGGCCCCCAAGCCCCACCCTTGAGCAGGAGAAAGGGCCAGGGTGGGGCAGCACTCACGTTGGAGTAGCCCCTCACACAAAGGACCTGCTCCAGGAGGGCCGAGAAGCTGGAGAAGATGCCGATGCCGCCCCCGAAACACACGGCCAGGACGACATAGGCTCTGTTACACGAGAGCTGGGGGAGAAGCGCCGCTCAGCACAGGAGCTCCCGCAGGACATGCAGAGGCTCCGACAGGGCCTGTCCTGACCCCCTTCCCTCCTCAGCTCCTCCCCACCCCGGTGACCCCAGCCCGGGATCCCACGGCACCGACCAGCTTCAGCCCATCCAGGAACTTCTCTGAGGTGGAGTGGATGGCCCTGGCGGAAGGTGGGGTGGGGGGCACGCTCTCCAAGAGGCAGGTGGTGGCCAGCAGGCAGGTGATGCCGGCAGGGATGATATAGATGCCCAGCTGGGGAGAGGGTGCACGTGAGTGTGCGTGCGTGTGCAAGTGTGTCTGCGAGCACACGAGTATGTGTGCGTGCGCAGGCCCTCGCAAACACGTGCACGTGCACACGAGGGCTTCACGTCCGCCGCTCTGGGCACCAGGTGGCACACAGCCCCCCTTGCTAGCCACCCCCACCGGCCATCCCTAGGCAGACAAAGGCAAGCCGGGGGGTCTGCTCGGCTTTGCTTCATCCGGAGCCCTGGCTTTCGAAATGTCACCCAGAGATGACTTCCTCGGTGACAACCTTAGCCCCAGACTCACCCATCCGCCTGCCAACTGAACCTTCCTTCCTGCCTTTGTGAATGACCCCAACACTTACCTGGCTGCACAGCTGGAAGCCCCTCGCCTCTCCCAACCTGGCCTGAGCTCCCCCCCCCCCCGCCCCACCCAACCGAAGTCCCAACGCCCCGCCTGGACACTGCAACGGCGTCTTTGGCTCCCCGAGTCTTTGGGCCAGGTTGAATCACTCTCCCCCTAGACACCCCCGGGGTTTCCATCACATCAATGGCAACCACCTACCACCTGGCTGACCCTTCCCTCCACGGCAGACACGCTGGCCTCTGGCTGCAACCCCTACCCCTCAACCTCACATCCACCTCAGGGCCTTTGTTGGTCCCTCGTCTCCCTCTCCGGCCCGCCCCATAAACACTGCCTCCTGCTCCAGTCAGCCCCTCAGCTCACCAAAGGCCTCTCCCCACCAAGGAAACCAACATCCTGGTCCCTAGAGCTGTGTCTGACGAGGTGCCTAGGACTCGCACATGTGGAGAAATCCTGCGTGCACCGGGGCCACTTGCTGGTGTGGCCACAGGGAGGGGCAGGTGCATACTCACACTGGCTCGTGCACACATTCCACACAAACACTCACGTACACATGTGTGTGCACACGCGAGCCCATCATGCCCACACACACACACCCCACACAAAGGCACACGCGTGTGCCTGTACCTCATGAGCTCCCTCACCATCATGGGGATGTCCTCCTCCTTCTTCACCAGGGCAGGTGACAGCAGGTTGGCCACCAGGATGCCCAGGGGGTTTGCTGGATGGACAGATGGAGACACATGTCAGCTCAGCCGTGGCCAGTCCTGGTCCCCAGCCCACAGGCAGAGCCCTTTGCTCTCTGAGAGCTGGGAGCACAGAGGTGGCAGGACCCTCTCCCTAAGCCGCGGGAGACCATCAGCCTCACCCCCCCGCCACTCACACATGGTGCCAATCATGTTGGCCGTGGCTCGCTGGTGCTCGGGGAACCACAAGGCAGCCAGCTTGGCCGGCGAGAAGATGACCAGGGTCTGGGCCAGGGCACAGAGGCTCTGCCCACCCATGAGGAAGGCAAATGGGTCCTGGATCCCGCCGACCATGAAGGGCAAGGTTCGGAACACACTCCCGACAAAGTTCAGCCATGCGCACACGATGGTCTGCAGGGATGGGGTTGGAGCGCTGCCTGGCCAGCCCGGACTCCCGGCCCAGCACCCTGCCCTCCGCCCTGCCACCCCAGTGGCTCTGCCTGGAGATCCCCAGAGAGGAAGCAATGGCTCTCGAGCCCTCACTCGAGGACCCTGCCCCATTCAAGAGCTGACCCTCATGTGGGGTCTGACTCACTGCCCAGCGGAGCCCAACAGAATCCAGAACCCAGATGGCCACCACGCCGGAAGGGATGGACGCCACGAGGTAGACTCGCGAAAGCCAGTTGATCTGCTCGGTGGAGAGGAGGAAGTGGTGGGCAATCATGTCGGCCACGGGTGCGAAGCTGAGCCACAGCTGTGGACACACGCTGGCGTCAGCCCATGGGGCAGGTGCCACGGACACCATAGCCACCCACTGTCCCAGGCTCAGCCAGCCAGTCTGAGGGAGAGAAAGTGCCTGGCGATCCCGTAAGGGCCAGTGTCTTCATCCAGTCACCTCCAAGGGAGTGCACCAGGTTGGGCGGGGGGGTGGTCAGACAGTGTGCCCGGGATGCAGAACAGCACCATCCTGCAGGTACGGTCCGGTGGGGGAGACAGAGGCTGAAGATCCGGCCAGAGCCTGCAGGATCGTAAGCCCTACCAAGACTGACCCTCTAAGGAGAAAGCCCAGGGGGCTGCCAGTGAGAGGCAGATGTCTGAAGGGGGAAGGGGAGCTCTACACAGTGCATGGGCATGAAGACGCCTAGACCAGGTACTGGACAGCACTGGAGCCTGGCAGGGTAGAAGAGGGGGTCTGGATCCTGGCATCCCAGTCGCACAGATGGCCCAGACTGGCTGGGCAGAGGAGCGCATCTGGGGGGACACTCGGTGCCTGTGGTGAATACCCAGATGGATAAGGGTAGGAGGCTGGGTGGGCCTGCAGCCATTGAAGGGATGTTTCCACGGGAGGGCGGGGGGGGGGGGGTGTAGAAAGGGGCCCAAAAGGTATCTCTAGCTTGTCTGCAAACTCAGTGATTGAGTCCCAGGTGGAAACACCTGGATTATGCGCTGGCCCTGCCCAAAGCCAGCCCCACCTGTCCTACAGGAGACCCAGGTGTTTGGGACGTGAGGCCCTCCCTGCCAGGTGACATTTCCCAGCTGTAGGTGCTGTCAAGTGCTGGGACTCAACTCCACAGACCTTCGGCCAGCAGACCTAAGGCAAGACCTTAAGCTCGACTGGGTCAGTGGGGAAGACCACTGACCTTCCTGGCGGAGCTGAGACCCTGCACGGGTGAGGCAAGAGGGGAGGAGGGGCTCTCCAAGGATTACTGCAGGTGGGAGAGGGGAGATGGGCCAGGGATGGACCAAAGACAAGGGCAGCACAATTCAAAGTGCACAATCACTGCAAATCTGAGAGACCCAGAAATGCAGGGGCTGGCCCCAGACCACACCCTCCGTGGTGAGGCCAGTGAGATCCAGGCTTGCTGACCCAAACAGACATTGACCACAAAGTCTCACATGACAGAGAACTTGGGCAACAGCTGCCTTTTCTTCCTTTTCCACCCCCTTTTTTAGGACAAAACAGAGGACAGATCTTCCAGGTTCAGAAAAAGACCTGTTCCTGCCCAACTGATCCAGCAAAGACAAACCGCGGGGTCTGTGCTCCAAACCCGCCCTGCTGAGCCGAGCCCATTCCTTGCTCCTCCCCAAAGCTTGTGGCTGGCAGGGCAGAGACAGGTCTAAACTGTGCAAGGCAACATGGGGACAACAGTTTATCTCCACTGCATACAAGAATTCCCTTCAGGCCACCCCAGCCCTGCCGGGTGCCTCCTTGTATCCCTTGAGTGTGCTGACAGATGCCCCACGTGCTGGCTCTTGCCCAGACCACGAGGCTGTCTCCTTGGGTCACTCTGAGGCCACCCAGACCTCACTCCAGACACTGTTCCACCTGCCTCTGACACTGCCCTCTCAGAACCATAGAGCTGTGGTCACCTGGCTGCAGACAAGTCCACGAGGGGACATGGCTGGGGTTAGCCTCATGGTCGGTGTTTATCGTGGTGACCAGAGCAGGGACCGTAATTCCCGATGAGAGTCCTGCTTGCTCCGTAACGATTTGTGGACCAAAGGAGATTGTGGACCAAAGGAGAGTGCAGCAGGATACTGCCTCAGTGTCCAAGGGACTTCTCGAGGCCATTCATGATACCCGTCCCCTCTCAGAGTCATCAGAGCAGTTCTAGGGGCTGCGTCCTCAGACCGCTGGGCCCAAAGCCAGCTCCGGCTTCCTAGCAGCTAGAAGCACCTGGCCGACAAGCCACTGTGCAGAGTCCCATAGAGAAAAGAGGTTTCCAGAGTCACAGCAGACTTCAGCCCAGGCCATGGATGCCACCTGGCCCCAGCACAGGGCTGGCTCTCCACACGCAGTCAGCAAGGAAAAGAGGCAAAAGGCCCTGATCAGTTTGGAATGACATCCAAGAGTGGTTGGACAGCTCCCTGAGGTGTCTGCCCACACTCAGTTCACCCCCACTGAGCCCGCTGTACGTGTCGGGCTAGGGAAAGAGGAGCCCGAACCTCTGCACAGAACAGCTGAGGGCTCAGGGGTGAGCTGGAAAGAAGCAGATTGGGGAGCTGAGCCCCTGTAAGTGGTAGACCCTGTTCTCACTGCTCGACCGGTCTCCGGTCTCTGCTCTGTGTGGGTTTCCAGGGCAGGGTCACTGCCAGCAGTGGGAACCATTCTAGAACAGGTAACGGGTCACTGGGGACCCCAGCTGGGGAACTGTGGAGAGGCCGTGCACACAGGTAAGGAAGGCCCCCTGTGAGGGTCCCACATACTGACTCAGAAACCCAGCGAAGGCTCCAGGGCACAGGTAAGCAAGGCGGCTGAGCCCTGCCTGCCTTGCAGACTGGGGTGGGGAGTTTGGAGAGGGAGGGCAGGAGCCAGATCATGAAGGCCTGTAGCCAGACGTTGGGTGTTCCGGAGGAAGACCCCTCTCCAGCTATGACAGTGACCCCCACCTCCTCCTGAGGAATGGAGGGACTCTTTCGAAACCACCACAGGTCACAGGACCCAGGCTGGGCCGCCTGGA
Source organism: Herpailurus yagouaroundi (assembly GCF_014898765.1). Taxonomy (NCBI): domain Eukaryota; kingdom Metazoa; phylum Chordata; class Mammalia; order Carnivora; family Felidae; genus Herpailurus; species Herpailurus yagouaroundi. Next base: position 168,923,637 of record NW_024412376.1, on the reverse strand, counting down.
GGACAGATGCCAGCTTTACTGCCTGTGCAGCCGCAGCGGGGAGAAGGGCCTCTGGTCCCACGGCCGCGCGCTGAGGTCGCCGGCGCCCCCACTCCCAGCGGTCCCATAGTGCACACCGACCCCGTCTTGGGTGCAGCGGGACACTGGAAGGTGCGACGCGCGCCGACTCAGGCGGGGTCCCAGCTCGGGCCGCCCGCCCCCGCCCGGAGGCGACCCCAGACCCCCATACCGGGGCATTGGAGACGGAGGCGACCCCAGACCCCCGCACCGGGACATTGGAGACGGAGGCGACCCCAGACCCCCGCACCGGGGCATTGGAGACGGAGGCGGCCCCAGACCCCCTACCGTGGCGTTGGAGAAGCTGAGAAGGCTGAGCACCAGCAGAAAGACCCAGCGACGCGCGTAGACGCGGTAGTCCCACAGCGCGCCCAGGGCCTGGGTCGCGTCGGCCCCCGGCCGGTCCCCCGCGGGCAGGACCATCGCCCGCCGCTCCCGCCGCCCGGGTTGAGGAACGCGGCGCCCGGGCCAGGACCGCCCCGGAAGGTGGTGCCAGGCGCGCGGGGCGGGGCGGGGCGGGACGGGGCGCTCGGGGTCAGTCCCCGCCCCGAGGGACGGCGGTCGCTGCTCCGCCCAGGGGGAAAGATACCAGTCATGAAGTTGGACCCAGCTCCGTTGGCCAGGATGGAAGTGTCTGCCACAAAAACAGGGACAAAGTCCCCTCGCCGAGGCGAAGGAGGTCACGGCCTCTGTGTGGTCGCAAGGCGGACACGCCCACGCGGGTGGGTACAGGAGAGGGCACCCATGAAGTAACTCTGCCCGGCACGAGGTCCGCATTTCCTGAAAGGGGTTGTGGAAAGGTCCCCTACACTTCCCCCCACCCCAATTGCTGCCGTCCAAACAAGTCACCAGGAGCGGCAGGAGGCCAGCGTGGAAGAGGAGGCTGGGGTCAGTTTGCCAAGAGCCTCGAATCCAGACAAGGCATTAGATTGGGCCCTTGTTGGCGGCAGGAACCAGGGGACTGGGCAGAGTTGGTGCTGCTCAGGAGGAAGGCAGGGTCCAAGGCTAGCCTGGCCTGCCCAGGGAAAGGGCCTGGGGACCTGGGGGCACTCAGCCTCCCCCATCCGGTTATTGTCTGCAGTTTGCAACTGAGGAAACAGCTGGGGCAGAGTGGGGCGAGAACCGTGAGCTGCAAGGCAGAGAGGAGGGGATGTCTGCTGTCTCTCCCACAGAACACGCTTGTGGTGGGCCAGCCTCCTGTCCAGCTTCCTCCTCACCCAGAAGTCCACCTCGGAAATCTTCCCTTCTACTCTCCAAATACTACTCTTCCTGAGGTCGCCCGTGATCTCTATGGGGCCGACATAAATGGACGAGATGCTATTCCTGTCCACCTCTGTGACCCTCCTGCTCAGCTTGAGAGGGCCCCTCCTCGCATCCTTAGGGCTCTTACATGGAGTAGGCAGTTCAGTAAGGTCGCAGTCGTATTTTTTCATACCAACGATGGACATGTGGAAACTAAAATTAAAGACACAATACCATTTAAAATTACTTTGGACAATTAAAAATTTTAATCTTTAAAAAATTTTACAAACCCTCCCCCCCCAGGTCAGTAAAAATTAATAAAAGGAAACCTCAATAAAAATGGAGTCAGTGGGGTGCCTGGGTGGTTCAGTTGGTTAAGCATCCGACTGCAGTTCAGGTTATGATCTCCTGGTTCATGGGTTCGAGCCCCACGTGGGGCTCTGTGCTGGCAGCTCACAGATCCTGAAGCCTGCTTCAGATTCTATGTCTCTCTCTCTCTCTCTCTCTCTCTGCCCCTCCGCTGTCTCTCAAAAAAAAAAAAAAAAAAAAAAAATTTAATGGAGTCAGGAGTCCAGAAGGGGGAGCTCTCATGCAGTACCATTCAATATCAGAAATTGCCAGTACAGACCCTAACAGAAGAATTGTCAACAGGAAAGAATCATCAGTTACAGGCCCCAACAGGAAAAGATACGCATGATGCATCTCCTACAAGGAATTAACCACCCCTGCAACTCAGCCAGTGAGGAACTGTCATGACTGTACACTCTTGTCTTTTTCCAGTGGACTTTAATTCAAAACAACCCCTCCCAACTTCCTCCTTCTCTTTAAAATAACATTCCTCTCCTTTGTTTGTTCGACTAGCCTGTGATTTTGGCCGTAGCTTGCTTGTCCCAAATTGCAATTCTTTGCTATTCTCGGGTAAACTCATTTTTTTGCTGGTAAAATAATTGACTTATATTTTTAAGGTCAAAAGGTATAAATTTAGCAAACTGTACACAGAACTTGTATGCTAAAAATTATGCAACACAAATGAAAGAAATCAGTGAAGACCTATAAAAAAGGGAGAGATGTACCATGTTCATGGATCAGAAGTCTCAACATAGTAAAAATGTCAGTTCTCCCCAGATTGATCCGTAAGATTAATACAATTCCTATCAAAAGAGTTTTGTAGGGGCGACTGGGTGATTCAGTTGGGTAAGCGTTGGAATCTTCTTGATTTTGGCTCAGGTCATGATCTCCTGAGTTCATGAGTTCCAGCTCCTGGAAGGGCAGAGCCTGCTTAGGATTCTCTGTCTCTCCCTTTCTCTCTGCCCCTCCCCTGCACACAAGCACACACATTTGCTCTCGCATGCTCTCTCTCTCTCTCTCTCTCTCTGAAAAGTAAATAAATAAACAATCAAACAAAGCATTTTTTAGACATAGAGTGGGAGAAAATATTTGTAAACCACATATCCAACAAAGGACTGGTATCTAGACTATATAAAGAACCCTCAAAACCCAACAGTAAAAAAGCAAAGCGAAAGTTCAATTAGCAAAAGACATGAAGAGACATTTCACTGAAGAGGAAATACAAATGGCAAATAATTATGAATGGCTAACATCATTAGTCATTAGGAAAATGCAAATTAAAACCACAATTAAAAAAACACAATGGGGACGGCTGGGTGGCTCAATCGGTTAAGCGTCCGACTTTCGGCCCAGGTCACGATCTCGTGGTTCATGAGTTTGAGCCCCGAAGCCAGGTTCTGTGCTGACCGCTCAGAGCCTGGAGCCTGCCTCAGATTCTGTGTCTCCCTCTCTCTCTGCCCTTCTCCCACTAAAGTGTGTGTGGGGGGGGGGGTGCGCTCGCTCTCTCTCTCTCTCTCTCTCAAAAATAAATAAATATTAAAAAAATTCTTAAAACCACGATGAGATACCACTACACACTTCTCAGAATGGCTAAAATTAAAAAACAATGACATCAAATGCTGGTGAGGTTGTGGGTAACTCGGTTACTCATCCATTGCTGATAAGAATGTAAACGGTACAGCCACTGTGGAAAACAGGTTGCCAGTGTCTTATAAAACCAATAAGCAGTTATCTTATGACCTAGCAGCTGTACTCTCAGAGTTTATCCCAGGAAAATAAAAACTTATTTTCCACAAAAATCTGTACCCAAATGTTCACAACAGCCTTATTTGTGATACCTAAAAACTGGAAATGACTCAGATGGCTTTTAGTGAGGAAATGTTTGAGCCAACTGCAATGCATCCAGACCGTGGAGTGGGCTCACTGGGAATGGACTGTTCATACAGGAAGCAGTCTGGGTGAATCTCGGGGCAATTACGCTGGGGGGGAGGGGCGCAGAATCCAAACTCAGAAGGTTATATCCTTTATGATCTATTAACTTTAGGGGCGCCTGGGTGGCGCAGTCGGTTAAGCCTCCGACTTCAGCCAGGTCACGATCTCGCGGTCCGGGAGTTCGAGCCCCGCATCAGGCTCTGGGCTGATGGCTCGGAGCCTGGAGCCTGTTTCCGATTCTTTGTCTCCCTCTCTCTCTCTGCCCCTCCCCCGTTCATGCTCTGTCTCTCTCTGTCCCAAAAATAAATAAACGTTGAAAAAAAAATTTTTTAAATAAAACTGCCACTTATTTTACCAGCAAAAATGTGTTTATTTGGAAACAGCAGAGAATTGTAGTCCAGGGCAAGCAACCTACTGAAAAACCATAGGCTAGTTTGGAGAACAAAGCAGAGGAGGCTCTTTCGGAGAGGAAAGAGAGAGTCAGGAGGGCAGAAAGTCCAGCTAGGAGCTGGAAGTGTAGTGGCTTCTCATTGGCTGGGCTGTGGCAATCTCTCATTGGCTGGGCTGTTGCTGGGGGAGAAGGAAACCTTCCTCCTGGTGGGATAATAAAGCAGTGGCAATCTAGCACTAACCTAGAAGGTCCCCCCCCCCCTCCTGTTGATTCTGCAATTAAGAGCTTCACTTGTGGAAACTCCCTATTCCATTTTAGTGAACTTTCCCTTTATTAATTTTCACAATTCCATTTGTTAACATTTTTGAAAAGATAACATTTTAGAAGTGGAGAGAAGATTAGTGGTTTTAGGCATGAGGGGGCAAGTGGGAGACAGGGTCCTCCTGGTGATGGAAATCTCTACCTTGGCTGTGGCAGTGGATACAGGAACCAATATGTGTGAAACAAGCACGTGAAGCTAAGTACACACATATGAGTGTAAGCAGAACTGGAGAAATCTAAGATTGTGATTCATCAATGTTGGTATCAGGGTTGTGATATCATACAGTTGTGTTTTGAAGATGTTATCTTTGGAGAAACTGGGCAAAGGGTACAAGGAATCTCTTTATTATATCCTACAACTGCATTTAAATCTGTAATTATCTCAAAATAGGTTTAATTTTAAAAACTCACATAGGGCACCTGGGTGGCTCAGTTGGTTAAGCGTCCAACTTTGGCTCAGGTCATTGTTTCACGGTTTGTGAGTTCAAGCCCTGAATAGGGCTCTCTGCTGTCAGCTCAGAGCCTGCTTCGGATCCTCTGTCTCCCTCTCTCTCTGCCCCTCCCTTGCTCACACACGCACAAACTCTCTCTCAAATAAACAACATGAAAAATAAAATAAAATAAAAACTCACATAGGGTGGAAAGCACATTTGTTTGGCAACAACTCTTTCCACTCTCACATTTTATTGAAATTATGGACAACTATCTCCAACATAGCATCTAAGCTTTTCAGATTTTGAATCCAGGTATAGCACCATCCACAGAAGTGTCTTCCTGAGCCCAGAACACATCCGCACACCTTTGGGACCACCGCGTCTTGAAGAGGCCCTTTAGTGATCTCCACCTGGTGTCTTCCTTTTGACATGAGCTTTAAAGACTTGTTTGAAATAACACTCAACACACAATTATGACTAAATGTGTTTCAGTTTTTTATCTCCTTTTTTCTTAACCAAATATAGACTCCCATCAGCAACCCAAACTAGCACTAGTCAAGACTTCTTCAGGCTACCCGTGTCTTCCCTAAATAGTGTCTTGTTCACAATTAAGCGATCGAGAGCAGTCCCTTTGCCAAGAATAGAGTAGAGGCAACGCCTTCTCCACTGACAGTATCAGGGAAGAAATCTCACCTTATCTGATGAGATGGCCACAGCCCATCCTGTTTGTTTGGTCTTTACTTGTCTTTTATCTGCTCCTCTCAAGAGAATGTCAACTATTTGAGGGCAGGAGCTGGTATGTCCACGCCCAAATCCCTGGAACAGGATACAGCCAGCACACAGCTGCGGGAGAAAATAGAAGTGTGTGGGGTGGGTGACCTTCTGGCCTGTCTAGCAGGTTCTCCACAGGGCGGCCCACTCCCCTGACCCCACCCTGCAACGCACATCCTGGACAACAGCCTCTGGCCTGTCTGATTCCAGAAGCACACCCTCCCTTCCCAGCACCCACACCTTCATCCACTCCGTGCTGCTTTCCCCGAGTTCAAGGCTGCTGAAAGCCCACACACACCAACACTGCCCCACAGCGGGGAACTGAGCAAGCAAGCAAATCAGAATCTGGATCCGCAGGCTGCCTCAAAAAGGACGGCGTGCCCTAGTCCTTATTCTTCTGGGAGGCCAATCGGGGAGTCGATCTGAAAACAGTTCACAAATCTGCACTGGAATGTGTACCTGTTTAGTTAAATGAACAACACCTCTGGTCGCTGTGGTCTGCACTCCAGTTGGCTCTCACCAGCAAAGCCCTTGGGGTTGCCTCCCCTAATCTGCCCTCTGTCTCTCTGCCACAGTCCAGGGAAGTCAGCCTGGGAGGCTCATTACATCTCAAAGTCATGACAAGTATCCTCCGCCCCAGCTGGCCAGCCCCTCCCAAGGAGGACTCTGGGGTCCATTTTTTTCGTGCTGCTCAGACCTGTTCAGCCAGCTAAAGAAGAGGGGGGATCAGAGTTCTCACAGGTGCATATGCACACACTGTGAAGTGGCCAGTTGTTCTGTATGTGCATGGTGTGAAGTGGCGTCTAGTATGTATACGAGAGAAATAAGGATCTAATGTTGCGCATGGCCTGATGTGCACCTGTTTTGTGTGTCTGGTACGGGATGGTATGATAGTGTGTGTTCGTGGTGCGTTATGTAAGACTGTATGGTTTTTGGTACGTGCGGTGCAAGATGGGTCTCTCGCACGTATACGTAATGGTGTGAAATGCGTATCTGTTTTTTTCTGTCTGAATGTGTGGGAAAAACAGGCATCTAATTCTTTGATGTGTTTTATGTGAAGGGTGTGTGTGTGTGTGGCATAAAATGAGCATGTGTTAAATCAGAAATTGTGCTGGGTCTGAGATTTTGCTCTACTTGTAAGCTAACAAGGTAGCCTACCACAGGTCACGTATGTGTGTATGCAGGAAGCACGGGACCCAGGTCAGAGGTGAAGGGCAATGCCTTGTGTTGGCTCCTCGGGTCTTATCTCCATGGGCAGACAGGTGGCATGCACTGCAGTGGGGTACGTTTCAGAGGAACCCTGAAATAGGAAACTCTTATCTTAGGACTACTGTGACCCTCCCCACCCTGCGTTCCAGAGAGAGACCTTCTCTTCGCACTGGAATATGAGCAAATCTTCTCCAGGGAGGGGAAGGATGGGTATTTTTCCTGACTATATTGGAATGTCTCTGAGACAAACATTCCTAATTAGGCTCTAAATGACTTTGCTCTGACGACCTGGACCATGCAGAAACAGAAACATGAGATATTCATGGAGAACTGCCTCCCAATAGGATCTACCCTTCAAAAACGCCTCCACGAGGACCTAATTTTTTGTTTGAGGATATGGCATGATGAATCTTTTAGCATGGTGTTCTGAGGTGGAAAGTATTGGGGGGGTGGAGAAAAGGGGGAGACATGAGTGTTTATTTGTGAGATGGGTGTCTAACCTTTTTCTCTGTATGGTTGAAATTAGTATCTCAGTTTTCTGTGTATTATGTGGTATGACATTTTGTGTAAGTATGATATACTTAGGAAATTTTTCATGTACATTGGAAATGAATGGGTATCTGTTTGTGTAGAGTGATGTCTTTATTTGTGTGTGTGCTTTGAGGTCATTGCAGCCCACCTGATTGTTGTTTTGTTGGGGTTTTTTTAAAAAAATGTTAATGCTTATTCATTTTTGAGAGGCAGAGATAGAGCATGAGTGGAGGATGGGGCAGAGAGAGGAGACACAGAATCCGAAGCAGCTCCAGACTCTGAGCTGTCAGCACAGAACCCACAGGGCTCGAACTCACAAACCATGAGATCATGACCTGAGCTCAAGTCGGGCGTTGAGCCAACTGAGCTACCAAGATGCCCCGTTTCTTTTGTGGTTTTATCCCTCTCTGTTTTATGAGGGGATTCAGAGAGACGCAGAAGTCCTGCTACTGCCACCAGCCTGCGGCAACCCACAAGGATTTTAACACGGGCAAGCACATAGAAAACAAGCAATAATCCCCATTTACTGGGCAAGTGGCAGCACTCTGCACACCCTCTGTCCACACTGCTTATCTCAACAATGTGGTCTGGCTCTCGTCGCTCGTGGCAACCCCGTGACAGCATAGATGGGTATTTGCCTCTCTGTTTGCAGCCGCGGGACCCACGGGGTGCAGACTCGATTGTTTATTAATTACCACATGTGGTACCATGTGGACTGGCTCGTTTTTTTCTATTACAAATTATGCCTCAATTAGTAGCCTTGTTCATGCTTCAAAAAAAAAATTTTTTTTTTGCATTTTTGCCAGTGTTTTACCAGTTTTCCCAATTTATCTTTGGGATAAATTCCTACTTGGGGATTGCTGGGCCAAAGGATAGATGCCCACGTAGTTTTGCAGGTTATCGTCAATCTCCCCACGGTTTCCAATAGCAACGTATGAGGGTCTTGCTATTATATATTGGCACCGTTTAATAAGGTGAGTTATCAAATGGTGAGGCTTTGTCACCAGACTGGTCAGGAGAGGCCTCAGGTGATATCTGACCATAGGCCTGAGGGAGGAAGGAGCCCCACGGGCACCAAGGATGGGCCATCCAGGTCTAGGAACGGCTCTGCCAGGCCTTGAGATGGGAGGGCCTAGCGTGTCCAGGAGAGCCATGTGGTTGGAAGAAGTGAGTTGGGGAGAGCAGCCAGGGCCGGGCCAGAGTCAAGGCAGGGCTTGGGCCCAACGCAAGACCTTGGAGGCTCAGAGCATCCACTGGGCTGCTAAGCAGAGGCCTGGCACCCTCTGACTTAGGCATTGAAGGATCAGCTTATTGGCTGCTCTGTTCAGCACAGACTGGGGGCGGGCACAGAGGCTGTGGAACCAACCCAGACAGGATAGGTGGGTTCAGGCCACGGCGGCAGCTGTGGAAGCCATGGCTGGATTAAGGCATATTTGAAGACAGAGCCAACAGGACTTCCCCAGGAATTGGATGTGGGAAAACAGAGAAAGAGAGTCATCAGGAATGAGTCCAAATGTTTGTGCCCCAGTAACAGAAAAGGTAGAGTGGCTATGAGAGAGGAAAATGGAGGGAAGCGGGTCACCCGGGAAGGCCCAGAGTTGTGTCCTGAACCTGGTGGGAATGATGTCTGCTGTCCACTGGAGGGACACATAGTGCATAAACATTGGAGGGCAGCCAGCATCTGGACTGAGCTTAAAACCATGGATGGAGTGGGGCGCCTGGTGGCTCAGTCGGTTAAGCGTGTGACTTCAGCTCAGGTCACGATCTCACAGTTCACGAGTTCAAGCCCCGTGTTGGGCTCTGTGCCGACAGCTCAGAGCCTGGAGCCTGCTTCAGATTCTGTGTCTCCCTCTCTCTCTGCCCCTCCCCTGCTCACACTCTGTCTGTCTGTCTCTGTCTCAAAAATAGGTAAACATTAAAAAAATTTAAAAAAAAATAAAATAAAACCAACAGGGGCAGAGCGATCACCGGCCAGGAGAGGAGCCTCAGGGAGAGGAGAGGAGGCCTGACAGGAAGAGCCCAGGAGGAGAAGAGGATGGCAGAGGGGCCAAGAAGGTGCTAGTCAGGGGGCAGAGCATGAATGGAGAACCAGGCAAAGGGAAAGTGTTTCAGGAGAGAGCAGCGCAGGGGTCACAGAGATGACCCTTGGAGATGGAGATGACAATGGCCCTTGGTACAGCTGCACAAAGTCTTGGGTGTCTGGACAGAGCATTTTGTTGGAGTGGGGGCAGGACAGAAGTCTGAGGGTTTAAGAGAGAACATGGAAAGGGAAAATGGAGAGGCTGAGTGTAGACAGCTCTTCGGAGAAGTCATGCTGTGAAGATAAGCAGAGAAGTACACCATCAGGAGACAGCCTCACTCTGAGTTTGTAAGCAAATCGAGTGACCCAACAGAGAGGATGGCCTGTGGGGGAGGGGGGGTGAGGAGGGACAGCTAGGTGGGTGAGCAGAACAGGCCAGTGCCCAGGGATGGCTGGGTGGCATAGGAGTGAGGACAGCTCACCTTCCAGGGAGGAGGGAGCAGTGGGCTGGGGGGCAGCCTCCTCTCACTGCTTGTACCACGGTCTCTGGCTTCTTCTTTCTTTACTGCTCTATCGGGGTATAACCACACATACGTAACCTGTACACTTCGATGAGTTTTGACCCACGGATACACCCATAAACTCATCACCACCATCAACACAGCACACATTTCCATCTTCCCAGGTTTCCTTGGGTCCCCTGTAATCTACCCGCTCTTGGGCTTTTGTTCTGAGTGACACCCCTTTTGAGCAGAGGAGAGACATACCTTGACTAATGTGTTCTGGCAGTTACTATTCTGTGTTGAGAATAAGTTGGGCGGGGGGCAAGGAAAGAAGCAGAAAGACTAGCCTGGAAGCACTAATCCAGGAGGAATCAGTGGACTTGGGCCAGGGTAGGGATGGAGAGCCATAGCCAGATTCTGAGGGGTCTGCTGACAGCAGTTTTGGGGTTGGAAGAAAAGACCCCCACTGTCTTGGCTTAGCCGGCATGACGGAGCCCTCTCCTCTGCAATGGGGGCTGGGGTGGGGAGCAAGGTTGGGGGAAGATCAGGAGTTGATACTCTGATATCAGAACCTGAGCTCCCTAAAGATATCCCAGTAGAGATGTGGCCAGCCAGTTGAATACAAGAGCCCAGGGTTCAGGGTCAAGGTCTGGGATGCTGTTGCCGACAAGGTCCCGGGAGAGAGCAGGCGGGCCAGATGTCTGGTCTGCATCCTTTGAGAGAGACCAGTGGCCATGCGTCATGCACACGCTCCTGGCTCTCCCCCCTTTGCAGACAGATGGCTACGGTGTCAGAGGGCCCTCAAATGACTTCCTAGGGCCACTGTGCCCTCCACCCAGAGCTGATCCCGGCCTGTCGTCCCCATTTTTGACATCCAGGCCTCTACTCCAGTCTGGGCCAACTTAGCTGCCGTGTCACTGGAAAATAGAGGCAGCTGGATGAGATGGTGCACAGACCCCCCACCTCCTGCATTGGGGCTGCCTCCTGCAGCGTGAGGGCCGCCACGGCCCCATCTCCAGATCTGGCCCCTGGCCCCAGGTGAGGACTTGGGCTCAGGCAGCCTTCCCTCTCTCCAGCGTGGCCAGCCTCCCCCTGCACTGCACCAGTACCGCTGAGGCTGCAGCCCAAATGTGAAGCAGCCCTCTAGTCCCAGAAGCTCCTCCACAGCAAACCACCTGGAAAAGTTGCCTATATTTACCCTCCTCTCTTGAGCCCACCACAATCCAGTTTTTACCCCTACGTAACCTGTACGTAGGCCAAGGCCCCAGAAGGGTCTCACTCCCCTTGCCCCTTTCAGCAGCTGACCAGACATCACTCCTTCTCTCCAGCTGTCTCAGTCTCAGTCTTTCTTACTGGATCCACCTGGACTTGCTGATTTTTCCACGTGGGCAGGGGGCTCAGCCCCCCAACCCTCACTCACTCTTTTGACCAGCTCACCCATCTCCACACACTGCAAACTCACACTACACGTACTACACAGCGGCTCCACTGGGGGGCCAATGCACCTTACAACTACACTCTTGACTCCACCCTTGTGCACTCCATCATGCTGCCCGGACTGTCAGCAGCTGCCCACCCTTCCAGTTGTTCCCCACCCATCCCTGCCTCTTCTCAGGCTGATCCCCCAGCAGTTCACACTTCCTCCCCTCCAGGGCACCACTTGCCTCCTGCTCTGCTCCTGCCAGACAGACACAGCACAGCCAGAGGGAGGCTTACAATGCCCGCACCATGCCGTCACCCCTCTGCTCATAACACCCAGGGACCTCTCCCTCCGACCTCATCTCCTGCCTCCTCGTGCCCCATTCCCTCTGGCTTCCATGCTGGCTCTCTTCAATCTCCCCACTGTGCAGCTTGGTGCTGGCAGGACAACTTGCCTGTGAACCCCACCTGCCGATACTTGCAAGGCCGTTACCTCTATGTTCCTACTCTGTGCTTCTATGGCTCCTTCCCTCTGTCCCTTCCATGCCCACCCACCCTATCGTAACTAACACTCCAGACATCCACGGCCTCCCCCAACCAGTTTATCTGGCTCCCACATTATATCAGATTTACTTTTTCTTGTTATTGTCACCCTCCCGCTAAGGTGTGGACCGCACGAAGGGGTGGACGTCACGCTCCAGGGCAGGGCCTGCGCAAGGGTGGACACACAGAGTTTCAGGGTCGGCCCTGCTGCCCACTGGACCGGGGCCCGGAAAGCAGGGCCCTGTCCGTGTGCGGCCCCCGGCTCCTGCCTGGTGCACGGAGAGCTCTCGCTGCTACGTCCCAGGAAGGACTGAATTGCAAGAACGAGACGGATTCCGCCAGAGGAAAACCCCGGTCAGGTGCCGGAGCCGGAGTCGGCGTCAGCTGCCTGCTGAGTCCAGCGTACAGCAAGACTCATGCCGCAGACCTCACCCCCTTGGTCCACGCCCCCTCGGGCCACGCCCTCACGAGCCCCCGCCTCCGTTGAGGGCCCCGCCCCCGACACCCTCCCCTCTCCAGATCCCTCGGCCTAGCCCTGCCGGAACGCGCCTGCGCCTTATGACCACGCCCCGGCCCCGCCCTCGGGCTCCGCCCCCTCCAGATCCCGCCCCCCTCCCGGCTGCGGGGTGGGAGCCGGGAGGGCAACGCGCATGCTCCATGTGCGGCGCCCCCGACTCGCCGCTCGGCTCCGCTCGGGCATTTCCGCCTCTTTGTTTTAAACTCCGGACGGGTTTTTTTCTCCTGCTCTTGGGGGGGACCCGGAGGGAGCGGCGCCCCCCCCCCCCGCTCCCGGCGCTGCCCCCGCGTGCGCCCCGCTCGCCCGCAGCCGAGACGGCAGGTCAGTGAGTCCGCACCCCGCCTGGCCTGGCCCGAGGCGCCCGCTCCTCAGGCCGCGGCCTCGGCCCGTGTGCGGGCCCCTGAGGCTCGGAACCCCGGCCCGCGCCCCTGCGCCCCTTGTTGGCCCGGCCCGCGGGAGCCCCGACACCGCTGGGCAGGCCCCGGGTGCGGGCGCGACCCACGGGGTCGGGACCCCGGGCAGGTCACGGGGAAGGTGGCCAGACCCCAGGACGGGTCATCGGGGAGGGACCAGGGAGGACCGGATCCCGGGACGGGTCAGCGGGGAAGGCCAGACCCCAGAACGGCTCACCGAAGAGGGCCAGACCTCAGACCCACCATACAGGGACCAGGAAGTGCTAGACCCTGAGATAGGTCACTGAGGAGAGTCAAACCCTGGGATGGGTCATCCAAGAGGGTCCAACGCCAGCTTGGGTCACTAAGGGGGATTGTGACCCTGAGACCCGACAGGAACCAGAGATGGCTGGACTCTGAGACAGGTCACTGAGGGGGGCCAGCCCCCAGGATCTGGCAGGACCTAGGGAGGGCTGGGACAGGAGGCTGGGTCACTAAGGAGGGCCAGGACACCGAGACTGGTCCCAAAGAGGGCTGGCATGCTGGAACAGTCCTGTGAGCACTTCTGAGACCCTGAGACAGCCCCTTCTGAGTGGGAGGCCAGGACCCTGGGATCTGCCATGAGGAGGGTTCATCCCATGTGACAGGCTCCGGGGATGACCAGGCCCCAGCTAGGTCATTTAGGGGTATCTGGATGCTGGAGCGGGACCATGAAGAAGCGAGGCTCTCAGGGAGGGCCAGGACGCTGATAAGAGCTGGAACTTGGAGACCGGTCCCTGCTAGAACTCCTGAACAAGTCAGTGGGATGCACCCAGATCCCAGGAGCAGAAAGGAAGGCTGGGGCCCTAAGCCAGCCCTCCAGGGGTTTGGACCCCTGGGGCAAGATCCAGAGGTGCCTTTAATGTGCCCATTCTGCTCAACTGGACCCACGGCTGTGAAGGCTTGGGGGCATCAGGGACCCTGCTCACCTGAGCCCCACAAGTGCAAACCTCCCTGAGGCCCCCGATATTATGAACACCTGGGCCAGCCCCACAGACCTTCTGACCTTCAGCAGATGCTGCCTGGCTGGGCCCCAGGGGCAGGTGTGAGGCAGGGTTAGGGTCTTTCCTCTTCGTTCTAGGGGTTCAAGTGGAGCTCCTAGTCCACACTGGCTCCATGCCCCGGTGCCCACTCCCCAGATCCAAGAAGCTGTCTCCTACCCTGTCCTTCCAGCCCCTACTGCAGGGCTGCTCTTCTTTTCCTTGTGGTCAGTGTCCATCACCTTCAACCACTCCTGGCTTCCCCGCCCTCCGTTGTTGGAGGTCAAGTGGTTGGGTGGGTGTACCCACCCTCCATCCAGGTGTGTTTTTAGTGTCCAGGAAGTTCCAGGAGGAGTGGGGTTCCTTAAGGAGTGTTGGAAGCTTAAGGAAATATTTGGGGGGCACTGGGCCCAGGGTAAGAAGGTTGGAGTAGGTGAGCAGACATGTCAGGTGAGTGGGTCAGGCACCTTCTCCACTCCAGGAAAGGAAAATATTAAAGGACCTAGCAATGGGGGTCTTTGCTTCTTTGAAACCTTTGGATGAGACTTTCGTCTAAAATTTGCCCGTGTGTTCCTTTAATTTGGAAGTGTTGATGAAAAAGAAGGGTATTCTATGTACTGCTCTTTGATTGGGTAATGACTCCAGAGCGTGTCCAGTAAGGTAATGCTGGAGGAGTTTAAGAGAATGAAGAGCCAGGAGGGCAAGGGCCTCGTCCAGCTCAGCTGCCAGAACTGGTTCCCTGGCCTGAGGTCGGCCGGCAGTGCAGGACTATTGAATGAAGTGAGTGCGTGAATGAATGGATGAAAGGCGGGAGTACTTTTAGAACTTGTGTTAAGTTTGCAAACTTATCCACAGGTTGGACAGTGGGATGAGGTACAAGTCTAAAACACTGAGCTGTATGGACTCCCAGGGGAGGCACCTGAATCGGTCACTTCAGCGTCTCATTTTGTGCCACAACGTTGCCGCTTGGTTACTTAGGAGAAAACCTAAGATTTGCAGTTGAGATTTTCAGATTGACATTTCATAAGACCGAATCTTAACCAAATGGAGTCCCTGAATGGTCTAGATTAGGAACTTTTATTTGCCAAATGTATCCATACTTGGGACCTTCCTACTCAACACTTCTGATTTTTTTTTTTTAATACACACTTTACCTTTTTAAAAACTTAATTTGTTTTGTGAAGTTTTGGAAAAGACTTGCAAAACTGGGCATTCAAGTTTGGTTAGGCTCTGTTTTCCTATTTTGGGATTTTTAAAGGTACAATAGTGCTGTGTGGTTGTATTATTTATATATTGCTGTCCAACAAATTACCCCCAAACATAGTGCCTTTAAACAACATCAGCTATTATCTTACAGTTTCTGTGGTTCAGGAATCTGGGCGCAGCTTAGCTGAGTCCTGTGGCTCTGGGTCTCACAAGGCTGAACTTAGGGCGCTGGCTGGAACTGTGGTTTCATCTGAAGGTTTGACTGCGGGATCTGCTTCCAGGCTTGCTCACTCAGCTGTTGGCTGAAGATGTCAGTTCCTTTCCACATGGGGCTCTCCACAGGGCAACTCAGAGGGAGCCAGTGATAGAAGAAGAGAGCAAGCAAGGAGGCCACAATCTTGATGACCTAATCTTAGTGGGGACATCCCATCCGTTTGGCCACATTCTCTTTGTTAGGGCCTAGTCACTAGGCCCAGCCCTCACCCAAGAGGAAACACGTGTGTACTGGGAGGCGGGGTGACACACACTGTGGCCATCAGGGTTCCGCTGATCTAGGGCCTGCACCTGAGAAATACCCAAGTAGATTAACACTTGTGTAGCGGGTAGCACGTTGAAGTACAAGGTTGCGGCAGCCCGGCTGTCTCTTTGATTGTATCGGTTCCTCTGTTGTCGCCATAATGACTGAAACCACTGGAACTTACACATGAGGGAAGATAACTTATAAATAGGGAAGATTGTTGGGAATTAACTTCTAATGTAACACACCTGTAGCAAACCGTGAACCGCCCCCTCCACCCCCACTCCCGCGCTCAAATTAAGTGAAGTGGTGTGGAATTCACTGATAGCTTCAAGTGCAATGATTTCAATGTTTCCCAAGAGTCATTTTATTCCTAGCAATGATTTTGCTCCAGAAATTGTAAACTGACCTTTGTAAGAAGTTTTTAAGAAGTCAGATCCTGAGATGTTTTGGATATTGGACCTTTGTAAGGAAGTCATGCTCCAGGAGCCTGTATGCAAGGTCCTCGGTGCTTAGGACCTGTGGCTCTGGGGTACCTCTGTCTGGCACTCTGGGCTGGGCTGTAGCATGGGGCTGGAAAGGACACCATCCGGGGCCCGTATGGGAGGCCTCCATGCAGGACTTGTCCCAGGAGCCCTACGTGGACGGAACTGTCACCTGTGCCCAGCTCTCTAGATCTGCCAAGACCCCACCCAGCCAGTGTGAGGCGGGGCCCTGGGCCAGTGACTGGAATGACTTATTTGGGTTGTTTGGGTCTATACTGTTACTCTTTAATCTATTAAATGGCAGGATTTATTAATTCATTTGGAGCTATTTGCTTAGTGGTGAGAATCAAATTTGAAGTTGAAAACGTATTTTTCTTTTACTGTTGAAATATGTTGAGGTTTGGGGACAGTTTCTTATTACCCTTCTGGTATTTGCTGTTAATAGTCCAAAAATGCTTCACAATCCCTTGTCCTTCAGAAAATGGAACCACAGGATACTGTTGTACAAGTGATAGTGTATCAATTCAATTGTAAGAAGACCTTTAAAAATAATAGGACTGTCATTTCTGATGTGGCATGTTCCTCCCTATAGAACTGAATTATCTGAAGGCCAAAATGACAAAGAGCTATAATGAAACACTTAACACATGATGAGAGAGTTAGTTAGGGTGTGAGCCTTGCTTAGACACATTTTCAGAATTGTCTGTTGAATTAAGCAACGGCGTCTGTTGAGAAGAACTAAAACTCACTTGAAAATACAGTCCTTAAAAACTGTTGGGTTGATTGTTTTTTTTGAAGAGAATTTCTAATATTTAGGTGAATTTGGAGAGTGGAGGTTAATTGGATTATTTTGCAAACGAATCAATATTTGCTGGACTTTGCTACATGAACAGCAAGTTCCAGATGTTTAGCAAGAAATATGCAGACTGTGGAAAGCTGTCTGCCTACTTCTTTGAAGCCCCTGCTAACTGACTGTGGGCTTCAGGGAGGCAGTGGGTGTTGTGGTGAATGTCAGCCGAGCCCTGGCTGGTGTGTGTGGTCCCGTCCCCGAGGCACGGTGTGTGCGAACCTGTTTAGTTCTCAGAGCCATCCTAGGACTGCTGTTTGATCCCCCCGCCCGCCCCCCATTTGCCTGATGAACATGCAGGCACAGGGCACAGTCACAGCTAGGAAGGCAGGAGCAGAGAAAGGGTAGCCTTTCCTTTTTTTAAAGTTTCAAGTGATTTCATTTTACTTCCCCCCCCCCCCCCAAGTTTTAATTTCAGAGAAAACACAGTGGAGAAGAACAGAAAGAATTCTGCACTGAGCAGTCTTACACCCCTGCTCTGACCCAACAGTTATTCATGCTTTGCCATATTTGCCTCATCTCTTTTTTTCTAAATACATATGTATCGTCATTGAATCATCTGAAAGTAGTAGCCACAGACAATCTACCGTGTCCCTTAAGTAGTCTAGAGCACACAGGTCACAGGACAACCACGACATCATTATCACACCCAAGAAGTGGGCTCTTACTTCACATACTAGCTGATTTCCTGTTCATTTTCAAGTCTCCCCCCTTGTCTCAAGAATGTCTTCCATGTGTTTCCCTTAACCAGACCCAGGCAGGTTCCTGGTGTGGCACAGCGGGTCACGTGCCTCCTGAACCAGACATAACTGGGTTCCCAGAGTGGCACTGGGGGGTCATGTCCTTCCTAAACCAGACACAGGCAGGTGCCCTGAGTGACACTTAGGTCATGCCCCTCCTGAAACAGACAGGTAGCTTCCCTGCATGGCACTGGGGGTCATGCCTTTTCGGAACCAGACAGAGGCAGGTTCCCCGTGTGGCACGTCCCTTGGTGTCTTTTCAGGTTCCCCACTTGCCCTCCACAGGGTTGACTTTTATTTATTTTTTTTTTTTAATTTTTTTTTTCAACATTTATTTATTTTTTGGGACAGAGAGAGACAGAGCATGAACGGGGGAGGAGCAGAGAGAGAGGGAGACACAGAATCGGAAACAGGCTCCAGGCTCTGAGCCATCAGCCCAGAGCCCGACGCGGGGCTCGAACTCACAGACCGCGAGATCGTGACCTGGCTGAAGTCGGACACTTAACCGACTGCACCACCCAGGCGCCCCCAGGGTTGACTTTTCTAGGCCACCTGTTACATCTGGATTTTTCTGAGTCTTCACTATTTGTGTCCTCCACTTTTGTCTGTTGTCCCTGTGTACTCTGTAAACTAAAGGGAACGAGGGAGAGGCCGAGTCAGGCTTGAGATTTGGGAGATCACTTCATAGGAGCAGTGAGTGAGTGCTTCGCGCGACTTTGGGGACATGTGTTCAAGCGGTGGTTACTCGGGTCAGTGCTGCAGGCCATACTTCTGGCGCCCCGGTCCCCAGTGCCAGGAGAGATGTGGAGCCCCAGCACAGGAACCCAGGGGAGAGTCCCACTGTCTTCAAACAAAAAATTTTTTTAATGTTTTGTTTATTTTTGAGAGAGAGAGAGAGAGTGGGGGAAGGGCAGAGAGAGAGGGAGATACAGAATCCGAAGCAGGCTCCAGGCTCTGAGCCGTCAGCACAGAACCCGACGCGGGACTTGAACTCAGGAACTATGAGATCATGACCTGAGCTGAAGTTGCACGCTTAACCAACTGAGCCACCCAGGCGCCCCAGAGAGTCCCACTGTCTTGCGATAGGGCATGTCCTTCCGGGCCACCTCATCCGTCTCTGATGGGGAGGTGCCCTTGGCCCTGTTAACCCTTCTTCACAGGCACACAGGGGCAAGTCCTACTTATCGGCTTCCATAGTTTTTAGCAGACTTCATAAAAGGTTTAGTGGGTGGAAAGTGTTTGAAATTGTTCGTGGAAATAGGACTTCTGCTGACAAATAACATTTCCCTTGCATAAAGCAAGTGCCTTTCTTGCTGTAGAGACACGGCTGGCTAGAGGCAGTATTTTTCCCCTGGCCTTTTATTGAAGGCAGCCTGGTGAAGAAGACAGACATCAGAAACCAGGAAGGGGCTCAGTCAGCTCAGCCGCTGCAACAGAACATCGTAGATGGGGTGGGGTGCTCACACGGTGGAGACTGAGAGGCGGCGAGCCCTCTTCTGTCTCTTGTAAGGGCCCACCCTTGGGAACCTAACCCGAATCGCCCCATGGGCTCCGTGTTTGGAGATGGGGGCTTAGGGTTTCAGCACATGAATTTTGGGTAGACACAGTCCAGTCCCCACCAAGGGGCTCTGGCTTCTTCTGCTGGTTTGTTAACCTGTTCCTTGTCGCTCCAGTTGGGAGAATAGTTGCCTAATGAAAATGTTTCCGGGGTTGGTGGCCACTCTGTATTTTACATGCTGGGGAAACTGACCCTGTCTTCTGCTATTAATTCCGTTTCTTTTAACACCGTGACGTTAATTTTGTAATTCTGCATCGCAAATTGCCACAGAATTAGTGGCTTAAAAGGACACCAACTCATTAGTCACAGTTCCATGGGTTGGAAGTGTCGTGCAGTGTGGCTCCCCCCCTTCCCCCCCTCCCAGGGCCTCAGAGGCCGAAATCAATGCGGTGGCTGGGCTGCAGCTCTCATCTGGGACTCAGGTCGTCTTCTGAGCCCGCCCGCTGTTGGAAAACCCATGTCCTGTGGTTGTGGCACTGGGGTCCTGCTGTTCTGCTCGCTGTCGGCTGGGGACTGCCCTCAGCTCCTGGAGGCCCACGGCTCCTCGCCCCAGGGCCGTGAGTGCTTGACGGATCCAGTTGCCCTGTGCCAGGCAAGTAGGACTCGTCCCTCCTCTTCTGCCACCAGCTGGGAAGAACATCGCTTTGAAAGGCCATGCTACTTGGCCAGCAGATACTTGCTCTGTTTCAAGGTCAGCTCATTTGGGACCTTGATTTGCTCCTTAAAAATCCCTTTGCAGCAGTGCCTGGGCTAGTAAGGCAAGAGGTATGTGTATGCCAGGGCCTTCTCGAGGCTACCTTGAAATTCCGCCTGCTACAGTCCCGGCCCTCTGATATTGATATCCCCCCAAATGCCAAACACACCTGCCCTTCTTCTGAGGTTCCCCGGGGTCTCCTCCCACTGCAGCACCGGCTCAGAGTCCCAAACCTTGCCTGAGTCCCAGAACTCCAGAGTCTCATCCCCTGGGTCCCCCGCTGGGTGCCGCTTCCGGGCACTTGCAGACCAAGCGACACAGTTCGCCTTCCCAGCGACCCCCACTCAGCGGACAGGTTGTGGGACCACAGGTGTAGATTGGCCAGTTCAGAAGTGGGAACTGGACACAACAGGAAGTCCTGGGCCCAACACGGTTCTGAAACCCAGCGGGGGATCCCCAGTCAGGAGCTCGGGGTGACCCCCCTGGCTCCCTGCTTCACTCCCTGGGCTCCCGTTTCTGCCCTGAGTCAGCCTTCCTCGTGAGGGGGATGCGTGTCTGTAGCTCAGCGTCCTCTGTTGGTAGAAAAGCTGGGGCCCCACAGCCCCTTTCACGGCATGTTTTTTGTCTTCTCCAGGGGTTGGATCTGGCAGTTAAAATGGATGTGATTGTATCATGATCTGTTATACAGCTGGCTTCTAATCTCCCTTCCTTTTTCCTTACATTGCCTGACGTTACTGTCTCCTGTTCCAAATTCTCAAGGGTTGCGTCTGAGCCCTTGTCCTCCCTGCTCCTCTGTCCTCGTCCCCCTGCCCTGTCTGGATGCCTCATCCTCCGGGCCAGCCGGCTTCAAAGTGGTCATAGTACGCTTTGGGGGATCCCTTGCCCCGTCAGTGGGGTGTCTGCTGCTCTGGCCCCTGCCTCCAGGCCCAAGGTCAGATGTCCCTCTGCACCGGCTCTCCTCTGGTCACTTTCTAAAGCAGCCCCTCCACCTGTTCTCTGCTTCGCTGCCTTGACCTACTTTCTCAGTGGTGCTCATCTCTCTTTGCTGATGAGTTTGTCACATCTCGTCACCAGCTGGAACGGAAGCTCCATGAGCACCAGGCCCGTGATAAGGTGTGAGCACCCTGGTTGGCTCAGTACGCATGCTTCGGCTGAGCATTTGAGCACTTTCCTCAGTGCTCTGAAAGAATCGCTTTCTTACTGGTAGGGTTCACTGTTGCTGATGAAAATGCTATCTGATTCCCAGTCCGTCGTGGGGAGGGACCTCCTCTCCTCCCAGAACCTTCAGGGCCCTCTCTTGTACCCTTGATGTCTCGAGATTCTAGGACTTGGTTAGACATGGGTCATTTTCATTCTCTGTGCCTGGCACTCAGGCCTTTGCAACCTCATGGTTCTTCCAGCGGGGGCAATACTTGGATAATTTTTTCCAAATCATGAAATAATAAAATATTAAAGTATATTTGGAAGCTCCATAGCTCGGTTTTCTGTTTTTTCTAAAACAGCTGTTGCTTGGATGTTGGCTCTTTTCTATTTCCTGTCTTTATCTGCTCTTGGAGAAGGTTTCTCAGCTTTATCATATTAACCCTTCCATTGAATTTTTAATACTGCCAGTCACATGGCTGGCATCGTAGTATAGGGAGATGGGTAGTAACAAAATAAGTAAATTATAAATTCGAGGGTAGTGTCTTAGATTTGTGGTGTGTACCCACATAGCATGTAGTTTTAAGTAAGATGGTCTCTAACAGTGTCGCTGGGGGTAACATCTGAGGAGAGGCTTGACAGAGATGAGGGGCCCCATGTAGCCATATGACAGAGAATGTTGCAGCTACAGTAAGTGCAAGGGCCACGAAGAAGGAGCACACCTAGAATGTTCTAGACCTAGCAGGGTCCACCGTGGCCACGGTGGACTGCGAGGCAGCTTGGGCATCGCTGGCCACTGGAGCCACTGGAACACTTTGGAGAGTCTGTGCCAACCTGCTCAGGTGCGTTTTCATGGGATCCCTGGGAGCTGCGTGTGGGCAAGTGTGGCACGGTATGCCTGGACAGCGGGGCCAAATGGGGTAAGTGTGAGGGGTACAGCTGCCCCTGTCTCTTGCACACGGGTGTGAGGTGGGCAGAAGGTGCAGGAAGGATGGCGGACACGCAGAGGAAACTTGGAGATGCTGGCACCCGCGTGGAAATGCCCGGCCTTCCCAGTGGAGCATAGGGAGTTGACGTCTGAATTTGGGGTCCGGGAGTGTCGAGCTGGAGGAACAGGAGGCACAAACACGGAGGTGGGGGGCCAGTGGGACGTGACTGGAAGTGAGGGTTGGCGTGGGCTCGGCCGCAGGGACTGGTGCCTGGGAGCAGCTCGGTCCGCTTGCGGTGGATGTCACTGATGTGGGCGGGCCTTGGTGCTGCTCAAGACATGTGCCTGGGATCCCACCCTGGACTGTATGTCAGGTCACTAAGTTACACCCAGATACTTGTACAAACTCTTAATTTAAGAAGTAAAAATTGGGAGTAAACTCACCAGTAGAAATGACCATCAGTCTGCCATGTCGTTGAGCAGGTATTCATCGAACGCATGTTAGTGGGGTACTGTGTGATCCTCCGAGCACCCAGTGATGCAGGAGGAGTAGCCGGGGGGCGGGGGGGCACGGTGTCCCTGAGTGGGGAAGCGAGGACGAGGCCTGGGGAAGGGAGCCCCGTGCAGCTTTCTGCAGGGCTGAGACCATGGTGACCTGGGGGTGATGGGATGGCAGGGGTGGAGGTGGGGCGTCGGGTCCAAGTTAGGGGAGAAGGTGGAGCAGGGATTTCACTGTCCTTTGAGTCACAAACCCTTTTGAGCGTCTAAATTCAAAGCACTTTTGTTATTTCATTACTTTTTTTAAAACCTTTGATGGTGGTATGTAGCCATGTAGAAATACATTTAAAGTTTCCTTTTTTCTCGTAATCTTGACCTGATTTCAGTGACCCAGGGAGGAACATCCGTGATCTGGTTCTGTTTATCTGGAGGTTGCGATAAATCCTGGGTGTTTGGCCCCCGTGCAGAACCCTGCTGGCGGCTCCTCCAGGCCCGGCTGGAGGACCTGGTGACGCCCTCACGGGGCGCGCTGGCTCGGCAGCTGTCAGTGCCACGGCCCCACTGGTGAGCAGGACTGCACCGCGAGCGGGCAGCAGTGTGCGAGTGAGTTAGCTGGGTGTCGGAGGGAGAGCAGTGAGGAGCCGGTGGTCTGGGAGGTAGGCCCCAGGCAAGAGGCTGCAGTGGACCAGGTGGCAAAAAGTAGGGTTCTTTCTTAAGCACCTGCTGCGTGCTGACTCGGGCCCTCTGGCCGGTGGGAGAGAGAGGCCCATCAGATGGGGCACGGCGTGCGGAGGCAGCTTCCCTCGGCCTTACACGTAAACATCCCAGACCGTAGCAGACTGGTTTGTGAGGCGAGGGTGTTGGACGTGGGGCAGGTTCAGCAGTTTGGTGATTTTTGTGTAGAAGTAAGTACAAACAGGACTTCTAGAGTGCTTAGGTGAAGATAGAAATCTCTCTCGTTGGTTGCTCAGTGTTGACTTCCTGAGCAGCAGCTCTGGGGCGGGCGCTTGCCGGACACGACGTCCCCCAGGGAGGTGCAGCCTCAGCCTGCCTGGGGGTTCACAGTGCCATGGGAAGCGGCCTGGGCATGGCTCTGAAGATGCTGACGGCGTGGGAGTTAGAACAGCAGCTGGCTTTAGACCTGGGGTTGGGGGGCCGGGCTGGCAGGAATGGTGCACACCGGTGGCACTGGTACGGACGAGCGCTCCGACACGGACGGGCTCTGCCCGTGGATGGAGCCTGACCTGGACAGACGTTGTTAATGGACGGGGCCGGTGTGGACAGAGCCTGACGTGGATGGAGCCTGACCTGGACAGACACTGATAATGGATGGCCCTGATGTGGACAGAGCCTGATGTGGACGGGGCCAGTGTGGATGGGAGCCCTGATATACATGGGGCTGGCGTGGCTCATCAGGAGTCTGGACCCTTTCAGGGGTTTCGTGCAGGAAGGACATGTCTGATTGGCTTTTCTACATGTTGCTTAAACTTGTCCATGAGACTGGGTGTAGGAAGGCCTGTTCTGGATGGGTCTGCCATCCAGATGGGAGCCATGGAGTGTCCAGGGAATGGCCGTGGGCTCAGAGGGCGTGGCATTCAGGGAGGAAGGGGCAGGACTGGGGAGAGGATGGTGTGGGGAGGAAGGAGAGAGGACAGAAGGACCCCCACAGGGCAGCTGGAGCTTGGAGGTGGCGGGCGGGGGGGAGCAGGTTGGCGATTTCTTAGAAAGTTGTCAGATAGCCGTGTGTGGCTCCCCGTGGTGGGCATTTACTCTAGAGCGTCTGTCCACCCAGAGGTGTGGCCGTGAGTGTTCACAGCAGCCTTAGTCCTCACAGCCCCACAGGAAACAACCCAAACATCCATTTGCTGGTGAGTGGGCCAACAAAATTTCAGTGGACGCTGCTCAGGAGGAGAACGAGCTGTTGATGTGACAACGTGAGCGAGCCTGGAAACAGGATGAGGGAGACAATTGTGCTGTGTGACCCACAAACACAGTGCCCAGAACACGCCCCCTCGGTGCAGTTGTTGGGCAGACCGGGGGTCTCTGGGGCGAGGGTCCTCATCTCCGTCGTGGTGGTGGTTTTCAGGCAAACGTCAAAACTTACCAAGTTGTCTCTTTAAAATACGTGCAGTTTGTTTTGTCAAATATTTCTCCTTAAAAGCTGTTTAATAAAGGTTATGGGATAGATAGATGAATAATCTAGAAAAATACAACTTAGCAAAGCTAATGAAAAAGCAAGTGAATGGGACGCATGGGGGGCTCAGTCAGTTGAGCATCTGACTCTTGATTTCAGCTCAAGTCCTGATCTCATGGTTCGTGGGATCGAGCCCCACGTCGGCCCTGTGCTGACATCTCGGAGCCTGCTTGGGATTCTCTCTCTCACTCTCTCTGCCCTCCCCTGCTTGTGTGTTCTCACTCTAGTGCAAAATAAATAAATATACTTTAAAAAAATAATTGGAAAACTTTAAGATTCTTGTAAGATGTGGTTAACGAAAGGAAGGGATGACCCCTGGGTGTTTGCACAAGGGGGTGGATGCAGGTCCCTTCTCCTGAAGGGTCCCCGGGGCAGGTGGGCCTAAGGAGGGTCCGAGCCGCACGGGAAGTTGGGACCAGCCGGAGGGGGTGCTTCCGTCGGGGACCCCACGGTCACGGAGCCGCCATCGTGCCCCGCATCTGTGGGCAAGGCACACCACATAACGCTGTCCTCACTCAGCTGCGGCTGAGGCCCGAGGGCCTGAGCTCTGGAGCCCACTTGCTATGTGTGCTGGCACGGGAAGGTACCCCCCGTGGTTGACTAGTTATAAAAACCGCATTGTAATGCATCATATCGTAGTCCGAGGTTGGCTTTTCAGTAAAGATGGAGATCTGTGTATACATGTGAAAAGTATTTAAGGGTGAACCCACAGAGGGAAATACACCATCACGCTAAGGACGACAGCTCCTTTTTGGTGATTAGGGTTGTAGGGTTCTTTTTTTCCTTAATATTATTCTTTACTTTCCAAATCACGTTCAGTAAATGTGCGTATTGCTTTCATATTGCAAAAGAAACCCAATGTACTCACCTAAAGGACAGTAATGCAGGATGTGGGTGTGACACGGGGAGGGCAGGGCGGGGAAGTATCCACTGAGCAGTGCCCAGGGGCTCGGAGGGAGGGCGTGCTCCGGATCGCGGAGCGGTGTGCAGCAGAGCGGCCGGGACGGAGGCACTGGCCTAACAGGAAGGACTGTTCGTGGTGGAGGAGGCTGATTGGAGGGGCGGGTCGAGGTGAGTGGACAGGGAGGCAGGACCTCTTCACACAAGTATGGCTGCCTCTGGGTCCGCGGTGTGCCGGACACACCACCCACACCCTTCTGGAATGCTCCGGCACCAGTGCAGCCAGCCTCCGTGCACCACGGCAGGGAGCCACGTGGGAGAGGCTCGGGTCTCAGACTGGAGGGGTTGGCCAGACCACGGTCGGGGCAGTGACCAGTGATCTTGGATACAGGTTATGTTGGTAGCGTCCTCGTCACTGGAATCTTGTCAAGAGCAGTTTGATGGAGTCAGGGGGTGGCAGATGCAAGGGAAAAGAGTGCGCTGGTGTGGGGGGCCTGTAACACCCTCACTGAGTTTAGCTTGCATTTTCTGGGTTACTAGTGAAGCTGAACATTTGAAAATATGCTTGTTTGGATTTCCCCTTTTGTGAAATGCCCGTGGTTCCTTGTACGGTCCAGAGCCGATGTTGGCAGATGTCTTGTGTAAAGAACCAGACAGCAAATACCTTAGCTTTTTGGGCCATCTGGTGTCGAGAGTCCTCAGTCCCAAAGCGGTCACAGATGGGACACAGGTGAGGGGGCGCAGCAGGCCCCATCTCGCTTTGTTTCCAGGCCAGCCTTGCCGAGCCCCGTCTGGACTGTAGTCTTACCCACGGGGGTGTTTTCGTCCACCGTGGCCTCTTCCACTCTTGTGGTTTTCGATTATCTGCTGCCCTTCTCTTTAACAAAGTTGCTCTTCTTAGGGTAGTCCCTCTGTGGTTAGCGCCTTCTGACTGTTTGGTAACCTTTTCTCACTGAGGTCAAGATGATGTCCTCCCCGGGATCTTCTCACGTTTTGAATTGTGCTTTCACACGTGGGCTTCATCCACCTGGAATTGATCGTTTGGGGGTAAGGTAGGGGAGATCCCTGTTACGAGGTAGTAAGAGTTGGTTTTCGTTTCGGTTTGCCTGTTTCATCACTGGGGAAGGTGTTGACGGCAGTTTTCTTCATTGTAAAATGCACTTTTTGTGGAGGTGTCGTCTACACAGCCTGAAGCTCACCACAGTCTTCGGTGTGGCTGGCGTCCCTTGGTGCATCTGTGACCGCACCCCAGTCCCGACCCCAACTGTTCATCCCCTCAGCCTTCCAGCCACCAGTCCCTGCCGCCAGCCGGTCCACAGGCACCCACATCTGCCTTTTCTAGAATCGTGTGTGTGCTGGGACACGCACTGTGTGGTCCTCGTGTCTGGCTTCTTTCCTGCAGCACAGATTTCGCCCCTTGTTCCTTTTGGTTGCTGAGAAGTACCAGCTGTGTGGATGGGGCACTTTCCGACTCCCACCACCCGTTGATGGGCACTGTAGCTGTTTCCAGTGCGGGCTGTTATGAATAAAGCTGCTTTGAACATTCAGGCATAAGCCTTTGAGTGCGTATTCGTGTTTGTGTCTCTTTTAAATTAGAGAATTTTTATTAGCTTCTAAATTGGTGAAAAGGTTTTGGGTGGGTTTTTTTAATGTTTATTTTTGAGAGAGAGAGAGAGAGAGAGCGCCCGCAAGCAGGGGAGGGGCAGAGAGAGTGGGAGACAAAGAAATCCAAACAGCTCCAGGCTCCGAGCTGTCAGCACAGAGCCTGACGTGGGGCTCGAACCCACGAACCATGAGATCATGACCTGAGCCAAAGTTGGACGCTCAACCGAGCAAGCCACCCAGGCATCTAAGAGTTTTTTTCAAGTCATGAATGGATAATGAATTTTATCAAATGATTTCTGTAATCTTTGGGAAGATCTTGTCATTTTTCTCCTTTTTTGTCTTTTGTGATATTGCTTCTTTTTCTCATATTAAGCCCCCTTGTATTTTGGGGTAAACCTAGCTTGTGAGGCACGAACCTCCTTCTCAGACACTGCTGGGTCAGGTGACTCCACGTGCTGTGACTTGGACACTAATGTCCACCAGTGAGATCAGTCTGATTTTCCTTCCAGTTCTGGTCTGGTGTGTGTGGATGTTAGTTTCATAAAAAGAGTTGGAAAATACTGTCTTATTGATTCTCCAAGTGGGTTTGTTTGAGTAGGTTTGCTTTGGCTCCTTGAACCCTTGTGCCCTCGAGATGGTAGGCCTTCACAGACCTTCCTCCTGTCTCCTTGGGCTTCATAACATGGGATGTCCCCTGCCTGCCCCCACAACTCCCACATGCTCCCCGTGCACTCCCCTGTCTCCCACGCCCTTCCAGCCCACCAGCCCCTGGGCCTCAGTGACACCAGACTGCCACTGAGATCTGCCCGTGTGTCTTTGGTCGATCCTGGTTCTTCACTGTCTCAATTCTTATTTTTCTCTGGGTTGTTTCAAGCAAGCAAATGAACAGACCGGTGTAACTGGGCAAAGCCAAAGCTGCTGGTCTGGGGACGTGGGGGTACATGGGCTCTGTGTGGTCAGCACGTGTGGGATGACGCTCCTGTGTTGTGTGTCTCCACAGGCTTCAAGATGTAGCAGAGGGCTCCGGGCTGCCGTGTACAGGTGAGTGCGGTTTGAATTTTCTTTCAGTGCACGCGAACTGCTTAAATGTACCTTGGATTGTACTTTGTGAGATTATGGTAGCCATAGAAGAAGTCAGTTCCTTCTGACTCCTTTCACACGTAATCTCTGACAGCTCTGGAGGAGATTAGGGCACAGCTACTTTACATATATTCAAGTTTTCTCTTCATTAACACTTCTGCTTGACTCTGTCGTGTTGTTTGCTACGTGGGACTCACCTAAAAATTCTAGAAAGAACTTAATGGCAGGACTGTGTGCATCAGACATAAAAGACGTGAAATAACACGTGCGTTTCTGTGCCAGAAGATGGACAGAGAGCAAGGGACGGAGGGGAGGCACAGAAGCGAAGACCCGCAGGGCAGAGTACGGCCGCTGGCGAGGTGCCCCAGTGTCAGAGCAGCGGCCTGAGCGCCCAATGCGAGGGCAGGAGGAGGGGGCCGAAGACGTCTAGAGGAGGTGAGGCACGGTGTCCCCAGGGTCCCCAACCCTCCGTTCCCACAGCCACTGGTGTCGGGTGGGGAGGAGTCCACAGCCGTGAGAAGCCCACCGTTGAGACAGGGCCATGTGCTCACATTCGCTGCCGACATCCCCTACTGTCCCTCCTGCAAGGAGGTCGGAGACGGGCCAGGCGAGGCGTCTCAGGGTTTGCCGGCGGGTGCAGCTTGTGGAGGGTGCGGGACTGAAAGCTTTGCACCCCTTTTGCTATTTGCACCCCCACCTGGTGTCCAGTGTCCGGTGCTGAGCAGGGGCCGCCGAGCATGGGAGGTGCAGGGACGGTGACAGTGGACATTTCCCTCCTGAGTGCAACTCCTTGTGGGCCTGGGGGCAGGACGGTGGCTGGCCATGGGGCCCAGCGTGGGCCGAGCAGGCACTCGGCGGCAGGGGTCTCTCAAGTCCGCTCTCGTCTCCGAATGCGGTGGTCAGCAGGCAGAGGGTTCCTCTTCCAGGCTGTCAGGGCCGTCCCCTCAGCCAGGCGCTGCGCTTGGGTGGCCCACCCCTCCACCTTCCCTTGTCCCCGGTCACCTCCCTCCCTCGGGGCTCATCCGGGGTTCCCTGGTGGTGAGACTCTTGTAGCGGGAGTCTCCGAGGGATGCTGTGTCTTTCGCAGCTTGAAGGCTCTCCTGCCACCCATCTGGTGCCCACCTGCTGTCACCTGGTCACTCAGTAAGTGACGTCTACGCAGTGTCTCCACACTGAGGCCCTGCTCTCACTCTGCCTGAAAAGTGGTAGGGGGTCTTTGAGACTGAATCTTCTCTTCCTCAACAAAGCCTCCACTGGTGACTCCCGAATAAATTGTCACCGCAATTACTAAGGTGGTGGTGGTGACTCCTACTCCACACGATCAGCTCACCTTCTGGAAAGACACGTGTTCCTTTCTTACTCATCTGTCTCCCTGTGGACTCGTGAGCTTCTGGGTTATTCTGTCGATTATAATCTGATTCATTCTGTTCACCTAACGATAGTTACTGCTTATCTTGAAGTTCTAGTTGCCCCGGGGTGTCTAGTGGGGCCCCTTTGAGCTGGGGCCAGGACCCCTGCTCCAGTTCTGTTACCTTCCGGGCCCAGCCTTGGGTCAGTCACCTACTCACGCACCCTGGTTCGTCATGGTGGATAGTGCTGTAAGCTGGGACCTAGGCTGCCAAGGAGCGCTTACTCCCAGGCCCTCTCAGTGGATAGAGCTGGGGAGTGGGTGTGGAGTCCACAGCCACATGCACCCACACGTCTTTATCTCTTTACCCACCTGCTCATAAGCATGAGCTCACACTGACCCTGGTCCCTCAAAGGGGCCAAAGGCCCTGTCAGTGCCAGCGTGACCGTGGCCTCTGTTTTGTCCTTATGAATCTGCTTGTCACCCTCATGCAGGGCCACGCCAGTCTTCTCCACGTCGTTCTGATTTCAGCGTGTGTGCTACTGAAGCGAGCACTGTTGTGGCTTTCGTTTCGTGGTTCAGTTACCTGGGGGTTGGGAAGACACTTTGTCGATGAGCACATTCCTGTCTGACGGGAATATTTGCGTGTGGTCACATCCTCAGTGGCTGGCTTGGAAACAGCTCCTATAGAGGGCTGTGGACATGAGGGCAGCACTCCCTGGGGCCAGCGCGGGACCTCACGTCAGAGTCCTTCATGTCGGCAGGGCCCCGTTTCCTGCTCTGCTTTGCTGGGGATGATTCCTGGATTTCCCTTCTCTCGGGTTGTTCTCTATCTGTCTTTTTTTTTTTTTTTTTTCCTTTTTCCTGGCTCCACACGGTGGTGCTGGGTTCCCAGGTCAGTCACCTGGCTGGCCTCAGTGCACACACTCGCTGAGGACAGGCTTTACTAGATTCCTAGTCACGTCCGTGAACCCTGACCCACAGACACACCTCGCTGCAGGGAGTTAGGAAGGGTCATCTCCAGTGGAGACCGTGTGTCTGCTGCAGCCTGATGTGCAGGGAGGAGAGATGTGGGCGAACGCCCAGGAGTGTCAGCTTCCACCTCACTCTCCGTGGAAAGCCCAAAGCGGTACTGTGGTCGAGAGACCCGCCGCGTTCCATCAGCGACGTTAGTGGGGCGGTCTTGCTGATTGCATTCGTTTGCTCTGATAGTTTGGGGGTGCCGCTGGGTCTCAGGACGGGTGACAGTGTGCCTCCAGATCCTTGCTCCCTCCGGGTCCCTCACCGCCTCTTCCAGCCAAAAGCCCTGGCCGGGCCCCCATGCCGCACTGCACGGTGGCGGGCGTGGCGGGCATTTGCCCTCGGACTTCACGCGAATGGAAGTGGGTCTGAAGTCCTCCAAGTGGTTTGCTTTCTTTTTCATTTTCCTTAAATGGCATTGAGCAGTGAATGTCCTCGCTGGCGGCCTGGGAGCCGTGTGCGTGATGGCTGCTGGGTGCGGCCAGCCACCCTCAGTGATGCCTTTGACTCTGATGTTTCGGAGCATCTGTTTCTGTTAGTCATCTTACCGGGAAGACATCCATTCTGTAAGTATTTTCTGGAGCAGCGTTTTGTGTGGGTTTCCTGCTGCTGCTGCTGCAATGAAGGGCCACAGGCTCAGTGGCTACAGCAGCACAGATGTGTCACCTGACGGTTCTAAATGTCAGGGGTCCAAAAGGGTCTCAACTGGGCTATAGTGAAGGTGCCCGCGGGGCTGGCTCCTCCTGGCTTCAGGGGAAAATGGATCTTTGTCTCTTCCAGGCACCCCACCCTTGGTTCATGGCCAGCAGCCTACCACTCCCAGTCTCTCTGACTCGGACCCTCCCATCTCCTTTTTAAGGGCCCTGTGATGACAGGGGGTCTGTGAGGTCATCTGGGACCATCTCCCAGCTCAAGGACTTTTTGCCTTGTGAGGTGACACGCAGATTTTGGAGTAGGACATGTAGTAGGACAGTAGTTACACCTCCTGACACAGCTCCAGAGATGCGGTGACAGAACCCAACCTCACGGAGCCTGTGGTCTAGCCAGGGAGACGGAGAAAGCTGGAGCAGAGCAGGAAGGGGCCCCGAGATAGAGACAACATGTCGGCACTTTGGTGCACAGATGATTGGACTTTGACGATGCCATGTTGTATGCAGTGCTGATGTTCTGTGTGATAGTGACAGGGATCAGCAGGCGGCCCAAGGTGGGGGCTTCTGTGTGCCCCCCTGCTTCTCGGCCTGGGCTTTCCTGAGCCAAGAGGCTCCTGAACCCCAGGGAGGGGTCCTGGAGGGCTGGTTGGGCTTTCCCTGGACAGGGCAGAGGGAAGTGGGGGAGGGTCTGGAGCTCATGCCGGCTAAATGAAATCACTTTCCGAGCCAGTCCTCGGTGGCAGTTTTCTGTGATTTGCCATTTGAAACAATTGCAGCGAACATCTTTTTTTTTTTTCCTTTTTCTTCTTTTAACGTTTACTCATTTTTGAGAGACAGAGAGAGACAGAGTGCAAGCAGGGGAGGGGCAGAGAGAGAGGGAGACACAGAATCTGAAGCAGGCTCCAGGCTCCCAGCCGTCAGCACAGAGCCCGACGTGGGACTCAAACTCATGAACTGTGAGATCATGACCTGAGCCACAGTCAGATGCTTAACCGACTGAGCCACCCAGGTGCCCCTGCGGCAAACATCTGTTGAACTTGTCCAGTTATTACGATAAATGTCTAGAATGGGATGGCTCCTGTTCCATCTGGGCACATCTGGGCCCCTCTTACTGCCTGCTTCCCTGGGCCTTGTCGGGACTGGACATTGACTTTCCTGACCCTTCTGATGTCAGAATCACGTGGTGTGACTGTTTGTATCAAGGTCTCATCGAAGGACTTTGCTTCTCCTTCAGGTTTGGCCGGTGCTGCCCTTGCTGGTGCCCGTTGGGGTCATTCATCCCCTAGGTTTACAGAAGAGCCAGAAGCTCTAGGAGTGACCCCTCAGCCTCCTGCCCCAGACTCAGCACAGCCCGCCTATTCTCCCAGCCTGTCTCCCTGCACCTTCACGATCCTCCTTCACTTGCCTGCCGCCTCACCAGCTGGCCTCAGCTCAGTCCTGAGCAGGAGGGGTCAGGGGAGCCGAGAGGGACAGTGCCACAGGTGGTTAAGGGAATAGTAACGTTTGCAGAGTGCTGCCCATCAGGTGTTGGGCGGGACAGTCCCAGTCCTCTGTGAGAGGACTTTTGGCAGTTCCTTCTCCAGACGGAAGTCGGCCCACAGAGCCTTTGTGGCTTGGACCTGCCGTGGCAGGTGGCAGCCTCTGTCCACATGATGCTGTGCCCTCCTGGAAGGATGTGCCGTAACTTGATTTACATTTAGCCTGAACCTTTGACAACACATGGGAGTATTTCAGATATTGATACTGGTTTTCTCTTCTAGAAGCCAAAGATGTTGACCAGAAAGATTAAACTCTGGGACATAAATGCCCACATCACCTGCCGCCTGTGCAGTGGATATCTCATCGACGCGACCACGGTGACCGAGTGTCTGCATACGTGTACGTGGAGAATATTCTAGAACATGGCCTTTGCCAGCTGTGGGGGGGGGGTGTGTGTGTGAACTATCTGCATATGTGTATGGTGGAATGATCTAGAACATCCCTTTGACACCTGTGGGAGGTGTGTGTGGACTGTCTGCATATGTGTATGGCGGAATGTTCTAGAACGTGGCCTTTGACAACTTCCAGCCTTATGCTTTCTTAATACTTGTGGTTTCTTATTTTTCCTTCCTTCCTTCCTTCCTTCCTTCCTTCCTTCCTTCCTTCCTCCACCAAAAGCTTTTAGCTCAAGCACAAAGCAAAACACAGAAGCAGGAATAAAGATCTTAAAAATAAATCCGAAAAATTACTTCAAATTAAAAACATTGTGGGTAATTTCAGTAGAGATACCATTTAGGAAAGCTAAGTACAGGAAAAATTTAATTATTTCTATATAACAGCAAAACCAGTAACTGTTATGACAGAATATTCATTTCTAGTGGACAGAAATGCTTACTTTTAAAATTTTTCCAAATGAATTCCTTAAACGTTTTAAACACAAGAATGTGGTTCGGCTCCTCACGACTAATAAGCCTGTGTTCTGATGTTTAGAAGACTCTTAGCTGTGCTGAGCTTGCGGTTTTAATGCCCCAGCTCAGCAGGAGATGCTGCTGTTTACCCCGAAGCATAGTCACCGCTGGGGTGGTTGAGGAGTCAGGCCGGAGTGTCTCCGCTGGCTGTGGTAGGCACGCCGTGTAGATAGGGTCCTTGCAATACAGCCGATGCGTGTAATGCAGATGACTTTTGACTGTGTGTTTTCCACTTCAGAAAATAAAATATTTGACCCCTTAGGTAGAACTTTCATTTTAAAGGTAACTATAGTTTTTGGATTATTATTTTCATTGAATTGCCTTGAATTTTGGTGTACAAAGAAAATCTTGTGATCTTTTTTTACACACATGAAAATTGTAATTATTGGCCCCTATGGTGAAGATATTTGGAGGAGACAAGTACTTTCTGATGATTTCTCAGCTCTTGGCCTCTGAACACCTATTCACTTAGGTTCTTCGCCCCTCTTATCCCTGCACCTCAAATCTGCCGAGTGAGGCCGCTGACTGAGCGCCTGGGGCTTCTCCGTCGTTGCTGAGACCTGAGAGGTGGCTGCTCCATCACAGCAGCCACGTGCAAGGTGTCCTGCGCCTCAGCCCCCGTGTGTGCCGAGCCCGAGGGGGTGCTGGCATCTCCCTCCCTGGTTACTTTCTGACACAAGTGTGCTTTTGCAGTCTGTCGGAGCTGCCTGGTCAAGTATTTGGAGGAGAACAACACCTGCCCCACGTGTAGGATCGTGATCCACCAGAGCCACCCGCTGCAGTACATTGGGTAAGTGTGCCCAGGTCCCGGTCCCAAAGCCACAGCTTCCGGCATCTCCCGGTGTGTCAGGGACCCGCCCAGCACGGGACACGTACGGCAGCCGATCCAGCCAAGTCAGGCCAGTGAGCGCTGGAGCTGTTCCCACAAGTTTCCAGGAATATTTGCTCAAATTGAGTATTTTGAGGAACCTCAGGACACACCTGTATTTCACTAGTCTTGCAATAAATTGGCTGAAGTTTACTCTGAAGTGGATAGCAGCCCCTGGTCCACCTTCCTGTCATGGGACAAGTGGTCCTAGGTCCCGGGTGGCTGCCCCCTGTGTGTGGCCTGCGTCTTGCTCCCTGCAGCTGGTGCTGCAAGGAGTCACCTCCTTTGGTTTGGGGGGGGGGTTGGACCCCCTTGGAATCAGCACCATTTGTGAGGGAGGCGCCAGGGAGTTAGCACGACCAGACTTGGGGGTCAGGCCATGATGGGCAGGAAGTGCTGGCTTATGGCTTTTATGCAGAGTTTTAAATGACTTCAGATTTGGCGGGGGGGGGGGGGGGGGGGGGGGGGGGGGGGGCGGGGGGCGCTCTAAAGGAAGCCAAGCGCTGCCTGCACCACATGGGAGCAGCAGAGGTAGGGCTGAATATATGTTTTGAAGGAAGAGTGGGACGTGTGTCTCTCCACTTCCCAAGTCGTGAAGTATGTCGTGTGCGCACAAGGCGTTTAAAAACACATGAATGGCTTATAGCGGCACAGCAAGAAACCACTCCCAGATGGAGAAGTAGAAATCACCAGGCCCAGAAGCCCCCGCCCCACCCTGGCCGCTGTCCCCACACAACATAGCTTAGTCTCCTGTGGTCCGGCTCGCTACATGGGGAACCAGCTGTGTTTTCGTGGCCTTTGCCCTTGACCCAGCCTGTTCTCCAGACTGGTCTCTGTTAGTGGGGAGGTCTGTGCAGGTGGACATCAGGGTGTCCTCTGTGGGCCCTCCGTGCTGCTCTGGGCATTCCCGTGCAGGTGTCCCCCCCTGTCGGCCCTCCGCAGGCTGCTGGGCTGTGGAGCTCCCGTGCCTTCCTGTGCGCTGCTGGGCTGCTGGGCTGCTGGGCTGCTGTGCCGTGCACCGTCTTGATGTGTCCTGTGGGTGCCTGTGGACTGCGTTCTGGCCACGTGGTGGCTCCGTAGGGTATCTTGGCCTGTCGCCCTGATTACCAGTGAGCACGGTCCTTTCTCAGATGTCACCTGGCCACTCGGGCTGCCGGGAGATGTCTCTTCACATCTCATTTTTCTCTTGGGCTCTTTATTTTACTTGTTTGCTTTGAAGAAATGCTTTATATGCTCTGGGTACTAATTGTTGGCAGTGTGTGCACGTTACCTGCGTTGGGGGCATAGTCTTGCGGAGCGCGGGGTTGCTTTCCTGACATGAACTGTAGAAGGCAGGTGGTGGTGGGGGCTTCGTGCTCGTGGGAAGCTGTGGAGACCCTGCCCCCACCCCACCCCGTGCTCTGGGGAGACAGCAGGCAGGGCTGTCTGGAGAGCTGAAGCCCTTTAGCAGTCTGAGACCCCAGTGTCCCAGGCAGAGCCTAGCCTGCTAACACACAGGAGGGGGCCGATGGGAAGAGAGCTGGCCAGGTGTGCAGGCCTGAGTCCAGAGGGCCAGGGCCAGCGAGACAGAGGTGCAGAGCTGGCAAAGATGCGCGGCCCCAAGGCCTGCTGTGGGCCCTGGGCTCCGGGGTGGCTCTTTCCTGGCAGTCCTGTCCCTTGCTGTTTGCTCCCTGTGCTCTGCCTAAAGCTACACTGGCCCAGGGTGGTTTTCTTCTCCCCTCCCGATGCCAACTCTGCACTTGGCTCAGAGCCTTGTTCCTGACGCAGCTTCTCCAGCCACACCTGGCCCAGCCTCCTGCTCGGATTCGCTACCCCCCACTGTGCAGCTGCCCCAAGGGAAGGGCTCTCAGCTTGGGGCTGGGGCAGTGTGGGGAGAGGGCAGTTAGGGCAGGGCAGCGGGGCCTGGTGGCACCGTGCGGGGCCCCGGGCAGTGACTTAGGCCTTACGAGGTGGGGTGATGCCGAGTGGTGCTGGCCGCAGGCGGGTGCTGGGCCTGAGCTCCTGGTGCCTGTTGGATCCCTGAGGCAGCTCCACACTTCAGGCCTCATCTTAAAGCCAAGGGCTCTTGTCACGTGGGCCCAGTAGAGACCTCGGCACAAGCGAAGGGCTGGGAGAGGGTGTGTGGCCTGTGGCCTAGAGTGTAAACACGAAAGCCTCTTTCAAGGGGCTGCCCCTCCAAGAGCCTGGATGTGGCTGACACCAAGAGAAGTGCGCTGTGCTGTTCTGTCCTGCCTGCCAGCACCCTTTCCAAGGAGAGCCCCCCCAACCCCTCCCCTCGGCCCTATGGGTCTGTGGCCAGGCAGGCAGGGCCTGGCACGGTCATTCGGAGGACCCAGAGTCAAGCTCTGTGGCGGGGATCTCTCCACCATCCTCTCCTCGTGCAGTGGGGGGAGCTTTCCACAAAGCCGTGGGGGTGTCCTGCGTGCTGCGGGCCGGCTGTGGTCCATAATCTTCGCTGTGGGCACGTGTGCATCGTGGTCGGAAATTTGAGAAACCCTGCTTTGGTCTGCCACAACACAGGCTGAGATGTCAGACTGATGTCTATTAGAACTTAAAAGTTCTTCCTGGAAATGGCGAATGAGGGTCTCTGCAGGCCCTGGTCACCCGCCGTTTGTGGCCTAACCGTGAGCCCATTGAGTGGCTGCTGTGTGCCCAGCCCTGGACTAGCCCTGACAGCTAAATGTCTAGAAGTTTTGTGGAACCCCATCGTTTGTCCGTTATTTACATGCTCCTTGTCTGGGTACTTACAGGTTTTCATTTTAACGCATGATGTTTGGAAATTAACGTTGATTTGAAAAGTTACTTAAACATATTAATAAGTTATGTTTAAAAATAGCAAACTGGAGTAGAAACTATATTTGAAATAGTGTGCTTATATAGCCTTTTCAGAAAACCTTTATAGGTAGATCTTAAAGACCACAGGGAGGGCCTGATCTTAGGGCCTTTCCTCTACATTATTCAGAACATGAAAGAAAAGTTTCCTTTCTAGTGGAGGCCCAGGAGGCACCCGTGGAAGAGGTGGGGGTGGGGGCCTGTGTGGCCCCTGGAGGCTGCATCTCTGGGTGTCCGGACCACATTCAGCAGGCAGAGGGCACTCATCATCTAGAGGGTCTTGTCTGTGCTGCCATTCCTTGAAACCTCTAGAACCTGAATTAAATGATACATTGATTCAGGTTGTTTATAACTTTTGCTAGCACAAACATTTTTTTAAGTGCAAACTAGAAGCAAAACTCAAGCAAAATTTCAAATTCGCGATTGTGGAGTCTGATACCGTTAATGGAAAATGCGCACGGATTGTGGAAGTGGCGTTTCTAGCTAACCTCCCCTGTTATGTTCTCTTTGCCAGTCATGACAGAACCATGCAGGACATTGTTTACAAACTGGTTCCAGGCCTTCAGGAAGGTAAGTGTCAGAACGTCCACCTGGACCCCTGAGTCTGAGGCTCAGCCTCTGAGCACTTTGCTCCTGGGGGTCCCGGCCCCGTCCCCTCTTTGGGAACAGCACCATCTCGCTTGTCCCTGCTCTGAACTCGTGAGCGCCGTGTTGCTGGCTTCTCCCACTGTCTCTGTCTTGCCGAGCGTGCTGCCTTGTTGGGGCAGTGGGGGCACAGCAGGGCACGGGGGCAGCCTCCTCAGTCACGCACACGGACGTGAAGCCGGTAACAAGTGTGTGGATAAAGTTTGACTGTATTTAAAGCCAAGTCTCACTGAGAATGAAGAAGAAACATTATGCAGTGCGAATACCCTCAAAGTGGAAATGGCTGTTCTTTTTCAACCTTTTCTGCAATTCCGAACGCAGAGACTGTTGCTCCCCCTCTTTGTGGGGCTGGTGATGGGGGAGGGGAGGGAGACACTGGCCTCAGAATCCCACTCAGGGTCTGATGGTGGACGGGCGTGGTGGTGCTGGCTGATACAGCTCAGGTACACTTTCTTTTAAAGATAAGATATGTTAGGGATTCACTTGCAAGGGCTGTGTTTTCTCATTGTAATGTTTCGGAAGAGGGTTAAAATTTAAAATACAGCTTACTACCTTAGATCAAGAGATAGATATTACACCTGGCTTTTCCTATAGAACTGTTCCCCCCCCCCCCGCCCCCGGTTTATTTATCCTTGAGAGAGAGAGAGAGAGTGACAGAGACAGAGCGTGAGTGGGGGAGGGGCAGAAAGAGAGGGAGACACAGAATCCGAAGCAGGCTCCAGGCTCCGAGCTGTCAGCACAGAGCCCGACGCAGGGCTCGAACTCACGAACCGTGAGATGACGACCTGAGCCGAAGTCGGAGGCTTAACCGACCGAGCTACCCAGGCTCCCCTCGTACAGAACTTAAAGAATAATACTGTTAAGGTCTTTTTTGTGCCATTCACCAATTCACTCATACAAGAAGAATTCAAGTTTCCCGTATAATGCGGACAGAAACAATCTTTTGATACCTAAAAGTTTTTGAGTCCTCAGAAAAGGCAAAGAATGCGTCAAAATAAAATGCCAGTACCTTGAAAAATGATCACAGGGTGTTTTAAACATAAGAGCAGGCAGAACCACATGTAGAACCCCATGTGTTTATTGCCCAGCCCCTGCAGCTCACGCAGAGCCCCGTTTCATCCTCTGCTTCCAGCCATCTTCCTGTCCCAGAAGATACCCTCTTTGTAACACGAGTAACCACAACACTTTGTAAACCTAAGGAAGTAATAGTAATCCCTTAGGATCAAGTACCTGCTCAGCGTCAGCATTTCTAGCTGCCTCGTGAACACCACATGTTTTGAGTTTCCTTGTTGTCGTTTATTTTAATCAGGGTCCAGGTCAGGTCAGCCCCCAGGCCGACTGCTCTGCCCCCTCTCAGCCCCTCCTGTCACCAAGTCTGGACTTGCTGAGGAGGCCCCATTCCTGTGAACTGCTGGCGTCTGCAGGCCCGACAGGATTCTGGCTCGTGTTTTTGGGAAGCCCACCCCCGGGGGTTATTCTGCCTGGACGGGTGCAGTCGGCCTGGCTCCCGTGTCACCCCAGCCGCCCTGCCCCGGCAGAGCATCAGTCCACGATTCGTTAGAAGTGGCCGACCCGTGCCTGTCCTGGCGCCCAGCCCGGCCCGCGTGCCAGGTGGACCGAGGGGTTCCTGAGGCCCGTTTTGTACCGACCGGCAGATCGGAGCCTGTCTTTCCTTTGCGCACGGCACGCTGCCTTAGTTCTGACCTCTCCGGCCACAGTCAGGGCCGTGTAAACGTACACGTGTGTTCACAGTGCTTCGTGGTCCTTGTCCTTTCTGAAGCTCGCGCCCCCCCATTCTCCCCCTCCCCTGTTGGCAGCTCCCGATACTGCCCTGGGAGTCTGGGGTGACCGGGCAGGTCCCAGGCTCCTCCTGTTGACTTCCTGCCCCAGGCAGTGCCGGCCATCTCCCCACGGAGTCCAGGTGCCCTAGTGTAGGGGTCGCCCGGTGACAGAGTTGTAATGGAGGGTTTGTGAAGAACGTGGTGCGGGTGTGTGATGACCCCGCATGTGGGACGTGCCCCCTCTTGCCCCTCGGGCAGGATTTCTCTTCCAGCAGGCACTCAGCTTCTCTCTTGCTCAGGCTCTCGGTCGCTTGCTGCCCCTAAGTAGAAGGAAACCCTTCCCGGCGGGAGGGCTTCCTCCACACAGTCTGTCTGCTTGTGCCAACAGTCGCAAACCCGGTTTCTCAGACAGAGGCCCCTTCCTGGCAGACGAGCTTCAGCTGACAAGGGCCGGGGGCAGCAGGACGCCTGCCCGTGCCGCCGTCCAGGCCTCCCGAGTGGCCGCTCCCCAGGGTTCGCTCCCCGCTGCTGGCCCGGCACCAACTCTGTTTCTCTGTTCCCTTGTAGACAAGGCCTTTTTGCCAGAGAGTTCATTGTTCAGTGGTCTGTTTCCTTTTTCAATAGTTTTTAAAAACCTGTCTTTTAGAGGCAGCATTTTAAGTTTTTATTTACTTTGAGAGAAAGAGCATGCATGCACGCGAGCAGGGGAGGGACAGAGAGAGACAGGGGGAGGGAGAGAACCCCAAGCAGGCTCCACACTGTCGGCACCCAGCCCGACACGGGGCTCGATTCCACCAACCATGAGATCATGGCCTGAACCAAGATCAAGAGTCAGACGCTCAACTGACTGAGCCCCCCCGCAGGCGCCCCAAAAAGGCAACATTTTATAAAATTTATCAAATTATTTTTTTATGTTGAGCCACCCCCTCCCTTCTTTGCCTCACACTGCCCAGCTGGCTTCTTCTGCCGGCATGGCCGGGACGCCGGGCTGGGCCCTGTCGTGAGGGTGGCTGCATGGGGTTTGCTCACTCCCGTATGCCTCCTGAGGGACACTCAGGACGTTCTTGTCCTTGGCTTTAACAGAAGAGGGGGTGCGGTGACACCTTTCGCGTAATTTTGTGCGGATGTGGGTGGATGTATTTGGCTTTAT
This sequence comes from Herpailurus yagouaroundi, assembly GCF_014898765.1. NCBI lineage: Eukaryota > Metazoa > Chordata > Mammalia > Carnivora > Felidae > Herpailurus > Herpailurus yagouaroundi. The sequence continues at coordinate 168,882,855 of NW_024412376.1, read as the reverse complement.
TCTGGAAGTGCAATCACTAGGCCAAGGCTTCTGCATTATTTCTTTCTCTTGCCTTTTCGCCCTGGCTGGAACAGGGTTGGCAAACTGCAGGCCAGATCGGGCTTGCTGCCCATCTTTCCATGGCTTGTGAGCCAGGAATGCTTTTTATACTTTTAAATGGTTAGAAAAAAGTCAGTAATACTTGTGATGTGAAAATCACAGCTCGCTCGCTCCTGTACCGTTTGTGTTCACGTCACAACGCAGAGCAGCAACCGGCGGCCGACGGGATGTGCACTGTGGCCGCTCCTCGCGCTGCAGAGCTCAGAAACGCAGTGCTAACTCGACGGTGTTTCAGGAGCCATGTGCGCCACTGGTGCGACTCTCCTTGTTGCCAGTTCGTACCCGTCATGTCGAAACAGGAAGAAGGGAGGTATGGACTTCAGATGTTGCCCTTTTAAGCCACAGTGAAGCGTGGACGGTTTTGTGCTCGTGAGCCGACTGCGCCATGAGGCGCGGCCGTGCCGAGCTGGAGGGGCAGAGCGTGTGCAGGCATCGCCAGACGAGTACACGGCGCTCCCAACGCACAGGAAAGCGACGTTTGGAAAGAACTGAAAATATCAAACGGAATACCTCATCGCGGAAATAAAATGTGGATATCAGGCTACAATCGAAGTAGGTTTCTGACTGACTCCTTTGTTAAGCCAAACGAGGAAAGTCGCTTCGTAACGTAAGTTAATCAGATCTCGTTTGATTGTAGCCGCTGTGCCGGTGCGTCCAGAGAAGACGGGCTTGTTTTGGGGAGGGAGCCTCTGGGAGGCAACATCAGGGGTCCACGAGAAAACGGGGCAGGCGGTTTTGAGTGGTTTTCCTTGGCCTTGGTGTCGCCAGTCTGCTCAGTTGTTCATTTGGTGAGTCCGAAGTGACTGAAGAGATAACATCTCTGAACAGTCTGCAGAGAGCAGCTGCGGGCAAGAGTGTCGTCCGGGGGGTCCAGAAAATACTAATTCAGTGCAGCCTGAAGTGGGGTCTGCCAAGACGTGTTCCGTCCAGCAGCACTAGAAGCGTCTGGGGGTCAGGAAGATGCTAACTCGGACAGACTAACCGAGCTGGCAAGAGTGTGAGGTATTCAGAGGGCATCGTATTCTGCATCAGAGCAGGTACTCTGTGGACGACGAGTCTTTCCTAGGTCACCGAACCAGCGGAGTCCGCGGCAGGCTTCCTTCACTCTTTCAGATGTCACTGTCGCCAGGGAGATGAATTTGTCAGGAGCGGAGCCTAAACACCCTGACTTTCTCCCCCAGACGGCACTTTAATAGTGGCTTAGTAGTGGTGAGTGTGTGTGTGTGTTGTTGTCATTTTGAGCTAAGGACAAATTGAAGTTTTTTGGAATGGAAAGAAGTTCCTTTAACCTGGAATGACTATGGAAATTAGCTTTTGCTAAAGATTTGATAATGTTTCCCAACATTATGTTGGGATGAATCCAGCCCAACATCATAAGGCACAACAGGACTACTTGTATGCAAACCTCTGTTGCGAGTGAAGTCACTCAACAGCAGTGAGTGCTGTCCGTGCTACGTGACTTCAGACATCCTGCTTTCAGAAGAGGGGGAGCGAGATCTCTGATCCCATTCAGGTTTGTCGCAGGCTGATCTGAGCTCTGGCTCCAGGCCCAGGAGCTCAACACACATGCGAAGGCAGTTTCCATATTTCGGAGTCCATTAACTGTGCCACGGAGGAGCTTTCGTCCGCCCTCTGCCAGGTGCGCTGGCTTGTGGTTGGCGCCACAAAGGCCAGCACCGGGAGGAGAGTCTGACGGAGCTCCCTGAGCGCCCCCACGCTGACGCACGAGCCACACAAAGTCACGTGCTCGTGGACTGAGGTCAGCATTTCCGTATGAAAAGACACTTCCAAAAATGAAATGTGTGAAATATCATCGAGATGAACACGTGTAGTCAGTTTTGATGATAAGGAACACTAACTTTTAACACCAATTAAATATTATTCCCCCTAAAAGGAGCCCATTCTTCTTGTCAGTAGCCTATATTACAAAAATTGTACTCAGTTATAATTACTGTTTTTTGAATTTCGTGACTTCTGGTTTCTACTTCCTCATATAAGGAACTCGGAAGTCTCCACTTTGGTCTAACAAATAAAAAGCTGAACAGCCCGAGAAGCCAGCCAGCTTTCTTGGATCATAAAGAGGGAGGGACACAGGGCAAAGTTCTGCGTCAAGAGTAGAGAGACTGACAGTGGATTTGGGGACACGGCTTCCCGGAGCAGAAGCCTCTGCAGGAACCAGCTCAGGGCTGAAAACCTGAGCTGTGGTTGTGGAGCTGCTGGAGGCCCCGTGTGGACAAGTCTGGAAAACCTGTAGGAGATGTAATCACGGCCAGGGCCTCACGGTATCGTGAACGTCACCTCCAGGAGCTCGGCTGAGGTCTCTCAGCAAATATCAGAGAGAAATCTCTCATGCTTCCAGCAGGGGGTAGAAAAGGAGCCATTCTGAAATATTTCTAACAAGGCCTGCCCCCGGGGACACTAGTTAACCAGAGCCAACCTGAGCAAGGGGAGCCGGTCAGCTCCGCTCACCCCTCCCCACCGAGGGAGAGAACACAGCTGGGAAGCTCTGGTGACGGTCAGTTAGGAGGCGCCACCCACGGAGCCCTTCCCCCGCCCACCCTGCCCCACATCACCGCTGGCCTGGGCACACCAGCTCTCTTCCCTGGCACATCACATCTGGCTCACAAGAAAAAAATCAACAGGGCACACTAAAAGACAAAAACACAGTTTCTAGAGACAGAGGAAGCATCAGAACCAGACATGGCAGGGATGCTGGTGTCGTCAGACTGGAATTTAAAACAACCGGGATAGGGGTGCCTGGGCAGCTTCAGCTCAGGTCATGATCTCATGGTTCAGTTTGTGAGGTCAAGCCCCGTGTCGGGCTCTGTGCTGACAGCTCGGAGCCCGGAGCCTGCTTCGGGTCCTGTGTCTCTCGCTCTCTAACCCTCCCCTGCTCGCACTCTGTGTGTGTCTGTCTCTCCGAAATGAATCTTAAAATAAAAAATAACAACTGTGATACATGTGCTAAGGGCTCTAACTGGTAAAGCGGACTGCGTGCCAGAACAGGTGGATGGTGGAAGCAGAGAGAGAGAAATGCTGAGAAGGAGCAAAAGATGCTGGAGCAGAAATGAGGAAAGCCTCAGGTGGGCCTCCTAGTAACAGGACTTGTATGTGGAAGAATCTCGAGGTTGAGGACCTGTCAGCAGAGACTCGGAGGCTGAAAATGAAAGAGCACACACTAAAACAAAGCCAAAATCTCTGAGGACATGGGGTGGCCCCAGAGGTGTGTTGTGTGTGTAATGGGAACAGGAGAAGCAGAAGAGAAGAGTGAGAAGGAACAGCAGTGAAATGAGAATGATGAGATTTTCCCCAAATTAATGTCAGACACCCAACCACGGATCCAGGAAGCTCCGAGAACACCAGACAGGGTAAATACCAAACGCACAACACCTATGCATGCTCTTTTCAAGCTACAGAGAAACAAAAACAAGCCAGAGTACAGAGGAACAAAGATCAGAATTCACCTGACTTCTCCTCCAAAACTGTGCCTGCAAGGAGAGTAGAGGGTGAAATGTTTAGTGTTGAGAGAGGAAGGCATCCACCAAGAATTCTGCACCCTGAGGAATTACTCCCCAGACGTGGAGAAGTAAAGACTCAGTCAAACAGAGATGAAGGGAGTTTGTTGTCTCTAGACCAGCTTTGCAAGAACAGTTCCACGAAGTTCTTCAGAGGAAGTATAGGTTGGAAACTCTGACCCACAGGAAGGAGCAGCAGTGAAGGTAAAGTGAGAACTTTTGTTTTTCCAAATCTGACAGGTGACCATTTATTCAAAGTGATAAGGAGCAAGAATGTACTCAGTGACTTACTATGCTCGTGGACGTGTGTATATTTCAATAAAAGTGCGCCTTCTTCCTGTTATACAAGTGCCTGCCTCGTTTCACAGTTTTGCTGCTAAGCTCACACATCCCCTCCTCTAAAGACGTTTGTCAGCCTGAGCTCTGACTGTGACGTTGAGTCCGAATGGCGAGCGTGGACGTGGACGTGGGTGGGGCCGGGGTGGGAATGCAGTCCACCTTCCACACCTGAGTGTGAGGTCGGCCATGGGGCCCCGTAGGTGCCCTTCATCATTGAGGAGGTGCCGAGAGCGTCAGGAAGGGACGCTGGCTTGTGCCCAGGGCCACATTGCATTATCGCTCCCCTGGATTCTCACAGCATGGTAGTCACACCAGGATTACGACTTGGAATTTTTACCTATGACATCACATAACCTGTCCTTTGCATGACAGCATGTCATGGTGCTGGCTCCACATCAATAAATATGATCTGTATCATTTTTTTAAGGTTTATTTATTTGGAGAGAGGGTGTGCGCCAGCAGGGGCGGGGCAGAGAGACAGGGAGAGGGAGAGAATCCCAAGCAGGCTCTGTGCTGTCGGCACAGGGCCCGAACCGGGGCTCGATCCCATGACCCTGGGGTCATGACCAGAGCAGAAAGCAAGAGTCCTGATGCTCAACTGACTGAGCCACCAGGAGCCCCTTAAATAGCAAGTTACCTTGCTGAAAATCATCCCAGTTAACATTTCTATGCTGGCATATTCCTGGCAGAGAATATTGTTATTTTCAATCTTTTTTCATTCTGACAGGTGAAAAATGTTTAAATGGGAATTAAAGCAAGGTAATGGGAGCTGCCCCATTTCTACAGGTGAGGAGAGAATTCTCTCTCACACTGACCAGCAGGGCTCCGTCACCCTTCTTGGAGAACCTTGGGAACAGCCCCACACCATCTCACGCCTTTATTCCTGAGCCAGCTCTTACAGGATTGTTTGATTTCTTTTCAAGCTAATCCAAATTTTCCAGACCAGCCTTTTGGTTTGGCACTTGCCGTATTTGGTTCCAGCAGCCCATCCCTCTCTAGTCCGGCAGTGCTGTCCCTTCAGTTCTGAGGGCCACCCTCTTTCCGCCAGAGCCCCACCCCCTGCATCGATGCGCTCCCACATGACTGGGCACGCCAAGCGTCTGTGTGGGTCCAAGATGTGACCAAGATGTATTCCTGGCTCCGTTGAGCTCATGGCATATGGAAGACAGACGTGCAGGTAAAAAGTGCAACAGTTACCAAGTGAGCTCCACAGAAATGTTTTTCATAGAGTGATTTGTAGGTTATTAGTTGGAGCAACTTGGGTGTGAATTTTCTTTGCTGCTGCTGTGCGGCCCTGAGCAGTGACTACTTACTTCATTCCCCGGGTGTTCGCTTCAGAGTCACTTGTTGCTAAAAGCCCATCCGTAGCTGCCTTGTGTCCTACGCTCCTGCCCTCTCATTGTCCGGCCCGGCCCCCGCTCCGTTTGGGGAGCCTCCTCCGGCGTAGCCAGCAGTGACTGGAGTGCTGACTGTGGGGAGCAAGAATGCTGACTGGCATTGCTTCTGAGGAGGAGATCACAGGGCCCTGTGGTGGATGGCCTCTGTTCCCCAAGGAACCTTCCTCTGGCTTCCTCCTCCGGATGCGGCGAGCTGTGATGGCTGGCCACGGACACCAGGGGGCAGCGTTGACACACCGCCGGGCACACCTGGGTGGCCATCTAGCTGTGAAAGCACAGTGCGAATCAGGGGCACTGCTGGTTTCTAAGCTGTGGCCGTAGGCGTGAGGTGCTAGAAGGCCCGAGTCTCCTACTGAGCAGCCTAGAGGTCAGCGGGTCGTGTTTGCTGTGCCCCTGGGGAGTCCCAGAATGTTGACCAGACGCCACATGTTGAAAACAGCAGTCTTGGGTCTTGGGGGTAGGGGGGGGATGGGGGCGGGGGGGGGGCATCTCTTCACACAGCTGCCCCGTCCTGCAGCCGGGAGTCTATGCATCGACGGGGCGGGGTGGCAGCCGCTCCAAGATCCCGAGGATTCGGTCCAGATTTCTTCTCATTAGTGGCAGCCGTCGAAACCTCCCAATCCCGATCTGTCGTTTTCTTCATGTGGTGTTTGTGAACAGCATTTTAACGTAATTCATTGCCTCCTTAAGATTAAAGAGTACATGTTCATTTTTAATAGCGGAAATGAGAAAACAGAGGGAATTCTACCACAAGTTAGGCATGGAAGTGCCTGGAGACATCAAGGGGGAGACCTGTTCTGCGAAACAGCACCTAGATCCCCATCGGAACGGTGAGTGGGCTTCTGCACACCTGCTGCCAAGGCCGGCCTTTATTATGAGCCCCTTTCTCAGGTGGCCCTGTGCCTCCCTCCAGCGGCCTCTGGCACTCCTGGTGCCGATGGGAATGCGGGGCAGAGCTGAGAAACGGCTTGTGGACAGAGGGGTCCTGTGTAGGCGAAGTGAGGGAAGCATGGGGGCCCCGAAAGTACCTGGAGGTGGGGTGCAGTGCAGGCGGGCCTCCTGAGACTTCCCCTCAACTGTCCTGTTGTAGAATGGCAAAATGACATTTGGATTCACTGAAAAATTAGTGGTATTTTTAAATCGACGTGCCATAACAAATTATTCAAATCTGTGATGCCATGGTACTTTTCTAGTGAGCACAGGGATTCCTGAGAAGCTTCTAGACCACTCTGTGTGTTTCCCATAATCTTAGAAGAAAGGAGAAATCCTGGCTGGGACCCCTGGGAAAGGTGGAGCCCTGCAGAGACGGAAGGAAGGCAGTTGGGGGCTGTTTGGGAAGCCAGGGGTCTTGTCCCAACTTCTTACATACAACGGAGTCTTCATTTTAAAAGTAGTGTTGGAACAATACATATTGTGGGAGTCCTGCATTACTCGTGGGTAGTTGGTGTGTTAAGCATTGAATAGTATTGGGTGTGGGGGGCTTCTCTGCCCCTTCCCCTGTCCCTGTCACCCTGCTGTGCCCTTGTTCACACACTCACAGACCCATGCACAGCTGACTTCAGCTTCCTGGGGCCCCTGCACTTAACAGAATATGGAGTTTTAGCAGGTGCTTTGGAGACCAGCTCTCCCCAGTTGCATATGCTCTTAAAGGTGCAACTGTCTTATTTGAGTGAATTTTTATAGCATTTTGAGTATACCGTACAGTTAAAAAAGGAATGGTTTAACATTCTGGATTTCATAATATAGTGTCTTCTGTTTTTGCTGAAAGGTGAAACCAAAGCAGAGGACAGTTCGAACAAAGAGGCCGCGGAGGAGAAGCAGGAGGAGGACAACGACTACCACAGGAGCGATGAGCAGGTAGGTGGCGCTCTGCCTCCATGGCCGCCCCGCCCGCCCCCTGCCGGTGCCTCGTACCCCTTCCCGTCCCAGCGAGAGAGGTGCTGCAGACTGTCCCGCAGGGGGCTCCCTCCACTTAGGAAGGAAAGGCCAAACAGCCAAGTAGACATGTTAAAACGTCCAGCGTCTTAGTTTTTCCTTCTCTTTCTTTTTTCTTTTTAATTGCCACAGTAATATCTGCTTACTATAAACCATCTTAAATATAAAAACATTAAAGTCCATTCTCCACACATCACTCCACAGGTGGGAAAATTTGGTGCCGGGCGTTCTTCCGTGCATGTGCCCATATTATATAAAAGAAGGTACGCTCCAGTCATGTATTAAAGGAAAAGAAAAAGTGCAACATTGAGGAAAATCTGTGCAGAAAATGTGTCATTTACTGCATTGCCAATTTAAAAAAGAAAACAATCACAGAGATGCTGTTAAGAGCATTTGATCAAGCCCTATAGCCATTCCTACCCAGCTTTTAATACAGCATCCTATACCAGTGAGAAAATTAAGAGGCCACAGAGTGGGGGAAAATATTTGCCAATCATATTTTTTGTCTTTTTTTTGTCTTTTCTATCTGTGTATCTATTATAATTTATTGTCACGTTAGCTAACATACAGCATATACAGTGTGCTCTTGGCTTCGGGAGTAGATTCCCGTGATTCATCGCTTACATACAACACCCAGTGCTCATCCCAAGTGCCCTCCTCGATGCCGTCACCCGTTTTCCCCTCCTGCCCACCCCTCTACCCCCACCATCAACCCTCAGTTTGTTCTCTGTATTCAGGAGTCTTTTATGGTTTGCCTCCCTCTCTGTTATAACTTACTTTTCCGTTCCCTTTTCCAATGGTCTTCTGTTAAGTTTCTCAAATTCTACATATGAATGAAAACATATGATATCTGTCTTTCACTGACTGAATTATTTCACTTAGTATAATACCCTCCAGTTCCATCCACGTTGTTGCAAATGGCAAGATTTCGTTCATTTTCATCACCAAGTAATATTCCAGTGTATATATAAACCACATCTTCTTTATCCATTCATCAGTTGATGGACATTTGGGCTCTTGCCATAATTTGGCTATTATTGATAGTGCTGCTGTAAACATTGGGGTGCATGTGCCCCTGTGAATCAGCACTCCTGTTTGGATAAATTCCTAGTAGTGCTATTGCTGGGTCATAGGGTAGTTCTATTTTTAATTTTTTGAGGAAACTCCACACTGTTTTCCAGAGTGGCTGCACCAGTTTGCATTCCCACCAACAGTGCAAGAGGGTTCCCCTCTCTCCTCATCTTCACCAACATCTGTTGTTTCCTGAGTTGTTAATTTTGGCCACTCTGACTGATGTGAGGTGGTATCTCACTGTGGTTTTGATTTGTATTTCCCTGGTGATAAGTGATGTTGAGCATCTTTTCATGTGTCTGTTGGCCATCTGGATGTCTTCTTTGGAAAAGTGTCCGTTCATGTCTTTGGTCCCTTTCTTCACTGGATTATTTGTTCTTCAGGTGTTAAGTTTGATAAGTTTTTTTCTAGATTTTGGATACTAACCCTTTATCTGATATGTCATTTGCAAATATCTTCTCCCATTCTGTCAGTTGCCTTCTAGTTTTGTTGATTGTTTCCTTCACTGTGCAGAAGCTCTTTATCTTGATGAGGTCCCAATAGTTCATTTTTGCTTTTAATTCCCTTGCTTTCGGAGATGTGTCGAGTAAGAAGTTGCTGCAGCTGAGGTCAGAGAGGTTGTTGCCTGTTTTCTTCTCTAGGGTTTTGATAGTTTCCTATCTCACATTCATGTCTTTCATCCATTTTGAGTTTCTTTTTGTGTCTGGTGTAAGAAAGTGGTCCAGGTTCATTCTTCTGCATGTTGCTGTCCAGTTTTCCCAGCATCATTTGCTAAAGAGACTGTCTTGATTCTGTTGAATATTCTTTCCTGCTTTGTCAAAGATTAGTTGGCCATACGTGTGTGGGTCCATTTCTGGGTTCTCTGTTCTGTTCCGTTGATCTATGTGTCTGTTCTTGTGCCAGTACCATACTGTCTTGATGACGACAGCTTTGTAGTACAGGCTACGAGGCTGGGATTGTGATGCCTCCAGCTTTGGTTTTCTTTTTCAACATTTGGCTATTTGGGGTCTTTTGTGATCCCATACACATTTTAGGATTGTTTGTTCTAGCTCTGTGAAGAATGCTGGTGCTATTTTGATTGGGATTGCATTGAATGTGTAGATAGATTGCTTTGGGTAGTATTGACATTTTAACAGTATTTGTTCTTCCAACCCATGAGCATGGAACGTTTTTCCATTTCTTTGTGTCTTCTTCAATTTCCTTCATAAGCTTTCTATAGTTTTCAGCATACAGATCTTTTACCTCCTTGGTTAGGTTTATTCCTAGGTTGTTTGGGTTTTTTTGTTTGTTTGTTTGTTCTTTTTTAGCATTTATTTCTTCTTGAGAGACAGAGCACAAGTGAGGGAGAGGCAAAGAGAGAGGGAGACACAGAATCCGAGGCAGGCTCCAGGCTCTGAGCTGTCAGCAGAGAGGCCAACCAACAAACCGCGAGATCATGACCTGAGCCAAAATCGACTGCTTAACTGACTGAGCCATGCAGGCGCCCCATGCCTAGGTATTTTGTGGTTCTTGGTGCGATTCTAAACGGGATTGATTCCTTGGTATCTCCTTCTGTTGCCTCATTATTGGTGTATACCAATTTCTGTCCATTACTTTATATCCTGTGACTTTGCAGAGTTCACATATCAGGTCTAGCAGTTTTTTGGTGATGTCTTTTAGGTTTTCCATGTACAGTATCATGTCATCTGCAAAAAGTGAAAGTTTGACTTCTTCAAACTGCCAATTTGGATGCATTTTATTTCATTTTGTTGTCTGATTGGCTAGGACTTCCAACACTATGTTAAATGACAGTGGTGAGAGTGGACATCCCTGTTGTGTTCCTGATCTCAGGAGGAAAGCTCTCAGTTTTTAACTGTAGGCCTTTCATATACGGCTTTTTTGATGTTCTTAATATTAAAAGAATTCTTCACCATGACCAAGTGGGATTCACTTCTGGGGTGCAGAGCTGGTTCAGTATTTGCAGATCAATCAACGTGATATATCACATTAGTAGAAGAAAGGATAGAAACCATATGATCCTGTCAATAGGTGCAGAAAAAGCATTTGACAAAATACAGCATCGTGTCTTTATAAAAACGCTTAAGAAAGTCGGGATAGGAGGAACACATATGTTAGAATGAACATGGCAGAAGATGCTCTTTTCCACAGTAGTCTGCAGAGCTGCGTCTTTGTGGAGAAAGTCACGTTACAATTGGGCTTCAGTAATTTAGGTTGTGCTTGCAGTGATGTGTCTGGTCTTCTGTAGTCTTTGCTGCTTTCCACTCAGAGTCCCCCTTAGGATCTCCTGCAGGGCTGGTAGTGGCCATGAACTCCCTTTAATTTTTGTTTGTCTGGAAAAGGCTTTATCTCTCCTCCTATTCTGAATGACAGCCTTGCTCGATAAAGGATTCTTGGCTGCATATTTTTCCTGTTCAGCACATTGAGTATTTCCTGCCACTCCCTTCTGGTCTGCCAAGGTTCAGTGCACAGCTCTGCTACTACCCTTATATGTCTACCCTTGTAGGTTAAGGACCATTTGTCCCTAGCTGCTTTCAGAATTCTCTCTTTATCCTTGTGTTTTTCCAGTTTCACTATGCTATGTTGTGGTGTTGACCTGTTTTTGTTGATTTTGAAGGGAATTCTCTGTGGCTCCTGGACTTGGATGTCTGTGTCCTTCCCCAATCTAGGGAAGTTCTCAGCCATAATTTGTTCAAATAAACCTTCTTCCCCTTTCTCTTCTTCTAGAACTCCTGTGATACAGATATTATTAGGTTTCATAGAATCACTTAGTCCTCTAATTCTCCCCTCGTGGTCTAGTAATTTCCTCTTTTTCTCAGCTTCATCATTTTCCATAATTTTATCATCTCTTTCACTTATTCTCTCCTCTGCTTATTCCATCCTTTATGTCACTGCATCTAGTTTATTTTGCCCCTCATTTACAACATTTCTTAATTCATCGTGACTATTTCTTAGGTCCCTGATCTCTGCAGCAAGAGATTCTCTGCTGTCTTCTATGCTTTTTTTTCCAAGCTAATGTCTTATGGCTATTATTCTAAATTCTTGTTCAGATATGTGGTGTATATCTGTTTTGAACAATTCTCTGGGTGTCATTTCTTCCCAGAATTTCTTTTGAGAATTCTTCCGTTTCGTCATTTTGGCTAGTTTTCTGTCCCTTATGTGTTTTAAAAGCTTGTTATGTGCCCTGCACCTGCAAGCACTACTATATTAAAAAGAAGCCATACAGAGTGCAATGCCTGACCCTTGAGGAGGTGTTTTTGGAGTGTGTTGCATGCTCTCTGTTGTTGTGACTCTGGTTGCTTTATCTCCCTATTTGTAGTGGTGGTTTGGGCCTTCCATCAGGTGTTCTTTGATTTGTTTGTTGAAGTAACCCTGGAAAAAGGAAAAAGGAGAGGGGGAGAAACATTATCCCATACAAAGAGAGAAATGAAAGGTGTGGAAAAAAAAGACCAGGTAGAGAATCGAAGAAACTATAAGGCTTAATCCAGAGAGAGAGAGGAAAATAAAGAAGAAAGAGATACAGAAAAGGTAAAAAGAATAAAGATGCCTGATTAAGCAAACAACCAGAACAGAGAAAGAAAGAAAAAAAAGAAAAAAATATATATAATAAGAATTAACCAAAAGTCAAATCAGAAACCATGAGGCTGATTCCCAAGGGAGGAGAAAAAAAGAGGAGAGTGGAAAGAAAAAGAAGGGAAAAGAGAGAGAAGAGAAGAGAAAAAAATAATAATATTAAAATTTTTAAAAGTACCAAACAAAACCACAGGACGATTCTGTGTTGGCGCCTGGGACCGGTGGCAGCTCTGGTCTGGAGGAGGGGCCGTCTGGTCGGGTCAGTGTCAATCTCACTCTGGTCGACACGCAGTTACCAGGCACGGGGGGGGGGGGGGGGTGGGTGTAAGCAGGCCCCGCCTCCACTGGGGGCCGCTGTCCTGTTCCCTGAAGCCCCAGTGTGTTGGTGATTGGGAGAAAAATGGCAACACCCCAGTCTCTCCTCCCTGGACTGGGTGTCCCAAACCACGCTGTTCAGGTGGTCCTCACAGAGCAGCGTGGGAGGCCAGCTTGTCTCGCTCCACAGTCTCCCGTGCCTCCCGGGCACTCAGCTGAGATTCGAAACCTGACGTCTTAAAGAGTCCCATTCTACACGGTCCTGGTTCTGGAATAAAGCCACTCCGCCCAGCCGACAAAGGGCATCTGGCTGGCACCTGCAAGGTCTTTTTTCCTTGAGGAGGGCAATACACCTTCTTCCCACAGTACTCAAAGGAGGGACCGCTCTCTCCCAGTGCGCCCCTGAGATCGCTATCACGCCCAAGCGGGCTCCCTCCCCACCAGGCCCATGCACCCGGCTCTGGTCTGGAGAAAGTCACACACCCCTGATAATTACCATCTTTAGCTTCTGAGGCTGTTTGCAAAGTAGAAACTGGCACTCTCTGTGTTTCTCGTCCCCCCGTCTGTGGTCCGGAGAGGTTTTTCTCTTGTCCAGATATAACGCCACACTTCCACAGCCTCTCTTTCTCTTCCTTTTGTCTCCACTAAAGGGTTTCCCCGCTCCATGCTTACGCTGACCGTTTTATCTTTTCTGATTCGCATACACACACCTCTGTCCTGCCAAGCTGTCTCTGTCCACCTGTGGAGATTTTTCTGTCTCTCCGCAGACTGATTTCATGGGTGTTCCACGTGTTGTGACGTCGATACTCCTGTGTTTGAGGGACGAGGGAAATTGCGATCCCTCTACTTCTCCACCATTTTGACTCCTCTGCAAATCATATTTCTGATAAAGGACTTGTATCTAGACTATATATCTGTTATAACTCAGTAAGAAGATAATCCAGATAAGAAATGGATAAGAGATTTCGGTAGATGTTTCACCGAAGAAGACATAAAACTGGTTAGTAATCACGTGAAAGGACGTTCAATGTCATGAGCCTCTTAGGGAAATAGAAATTAAAACTATAATGAAACCCCGTTTTATACCCACTAGGATGGCCGCCATCAAAAAGACAGCCACTGGCAAGTGTTGGCAAGGATGTGGAAGAATGGGGCCCTTGTAGCGTGCTGGCAGGTGCTGGCAGGTGCTGGCAGGAACATAAAATGGTGTGGCCACTTGGGAAAACAGTGTGGCAGTTTCCTAAGGAGTTCAGCATAAGCTAACCATCCAACCCTGCACTTTTCCTAGGTGTATATGGAAACCTATTCACACAAGGATTTGTACATGAATGTTCACAGCAGGGCTATCACACTCATGATAGCCAAGCCAGGGAACAGTGCGAACTTCAGATAGACAAAATGTGGTCCACGCATACAGGGACGTTCTGGTCAGCAGTGAAAAACAATGACCCCAGCACCTGCTACACCACAGTGACACTCGGAAGGACTTTACGAGGCAAAGAAGTCAGATGCAGAAGACTACATGTTGCACAGTTCCATTTGTGTACGCTGTCCCCCAAAGGCCAATCTTAGAAACAGGAGGTAGTTGGGTGCCTGGGGCTGGGCAGGAGCAAGGGTTGAGCACAAAGCAGGATGTGGGTCTTTATGGGGTGGTGAAAATTATGTAAAACTGGATTCTGGTGGTGGCTGCACAGGTCTGTAAGTTTACTAAATACTATTGAAGTGTATGCGAAAAACATACGTATGAATTATACTCCAATGAGGCCGTTAAAAACATACTTTAGTGTGTTTAAACAGGTGACACACTCATGTACTTCCGAGTTCATATCATATGAAAGATATAACCTGAGCACCCCTGCGACCATCCCTGCTGCCCCCACATCCACGCAAACCTGAGTGAAGCAAATAGTTTCTTACCCCCCTTCCCCTGTGCACACGTAGAGCCCAGCGGTGGTGCTTAGGGCTTCTTGTTGGTCTCTAACTTGCATCTGCTTACCGCACCCTGGTCTGCATGATGCCTGTTGCTCTGGGCTTGGGGAACAGATGGCCAGGTGTCCTGTGTCCTGACAGGTGTCCACTGCTGGCGACAGAATTCAGTCTGGCACTTACAGAGAAGCACACAGAAGGCCCCCATCACACTTAAGGATTTTACTGTCCCTCAACCTTCATTCAGTTTAAGGTTGTTCCCAGGTGCACTCAAGTTTAGAAGTGTTTCCCATCCTTAGGGAATTTTTTGTGATTACGCTTTCTTTCTTCAAGTCTGCTTTTTCTAATATCAATGTAGCTGTGTCAGCTTTCTTTGGTTAATATTTGCTTGGTATTTCCATTTTTTTCCTAACTTTCTTAAATGTGACGCCTGTCACAACACAGAACTGGGTTTTTTTAAAAAATCAAATGAGAAACTTTCTTTAGCTGACAAGTTATTTCACGTTTTCCATTTACCGTGATTAACAGTAACTCTGAGTTTCTTTGTGCTGTCCATTCATGTTTTTTTATGTTCCCCCCATTCTTACCTTCTATTGAATTAGTAAGTTTTCTTCAATCCCTTTTTTGCCTCTACTTAGCAACTAGTTGACAAGTTATATGTCCTATTTTTATTCTTTTAGTGGCTGTGAAATTCTAAAATGAATGTTTACATTTTTTAAAGGTCTGAAGTTAACGAGAATCTCCCTTTCCCCGAATGACACAAGGGCCTTGCTCACTCTGCCTGGGGCCACCCTCCCGCCTCCTTTCTCTCTTCCCAGACCCAAACCGGCCGCGGACTCTTGTCCCGCCTCCCGGCTCACCTTTCTGTGGCTTCCCATGTCTTCCTCCTGGACATGGGTCTCTTTTCTTCAACTGTACCCCCTCCTAGTCGTTCTCTGTTTTGTTTACAGATGGCTTTGTTTCATTTTAAGTCTTGAGTGGTAATTTCTCTGTGCATTTTCTGCCAGCGCCTTGCTTTCCAGGCTCCGTGGCCACATCTGGAGAGCTGTCCCCTGCTCCTTCCTGGCACCTTCCCCACTTGTGTGTAGGTGTAGGGTTCCTTTTCTTTCTTTCTTTCTTTCTTTCTTTCTTTCTTTCTTTCTTTCTTTCTTTCTTTCTTTCTTATTATTATTTTGCTTCCTAAATCTGAGAATCTATGTCCTCCATTATTTGGGGGAGATCCTTAGTCGTTATTTCTTAAATTTTGCCTTTCCCTTCTCCTGCCTTCTTCCTCCAGAACCCGTTACAAGTTTGTCAGACACCTCGGTCCATTACCCTGTCTCTTACTTTTCCTTTGTTTTGTTATTTTAATTGACCCCTTGGCCTCTGTACTTCTTTTACGTAATTTCTTCATATTGGTCTTGTAGGAAATTAGTCTGCCTTCAGCTGAGACTAATTTGTGGTTCGGCCACCTGTGAGTTTTTAGTCTAAGTGACTCTGCTTTTATTTTTAGAAGTTGTAGTTGCTTATCTTTTATACCTGTCCTTTATTCATAGTATGTTCTGTTTTTAATTCCTTCTTTTGTATCTCTAGTGATTTTAGGCCTACATATTTCCATTAATTCCTTGTTAATTCTTTTATCTGAATTTTCGAGAGTCTGTGCCAGCTTTTAAATATTTTTTAATCTTTGTTTTTGAGAGAGAGAGAGCGGGGGAGGGGCAGAGAGAGAGGGAGACACAGAATCCGAAGCAGGTTCCGGGCTCCGAGCTGTCAGCACAGAGCCCGACGCGGGACTCGAACTCTGAATGGCGAGATCGTGATCTGAGCCCCCCGGGCGCCCCTGATTGTGCCATTGTTTTGTGGCTGCTACTGCAGACTCACTCTTTGGAGGCGCTGTCCGGCCGGACCTTCTCTGCAACGCTTTGTGGCCTTCGTGGCCTGGGGTCCTTGGTATTGCATCTGCCAGGCATCCCGTGGGCTAGAATCCCTTTTATTTCGTTACCTTTTGGTTCCTTGTTACATGACCTACCGTGATCCCCTGTCCTGTTGATCATCCAAGAGGGACTATGAACTTTCAAACTTTGTGGTTTCGCTCGTGCTTTTTCCTGTGCTAAGAGTACTTTTTCTCTAGTCAGTCTGCCATCCTCCTTCAAAGCCATGCTTCACACTTACTTCCTTTATGAAGCCTTCTTTGGTGCATCTCGCGTAGGCAGGGGCACCCGCTTCAGATGGCCGTGTGTCCTTCCCCCTCATGCCAGCAGAACACTCGGCCCGGGCCCTGTGGGAAGACGCACATGTGTCCCACCAGCCGGAAGCTCAGGACAGGCTGTGTCTGCATCAGCTAAACTCTGAGACCAGCGCCATCTGGACAACGGATAAATAATTCTCAGATTTACTTTAAATATTTATTTGTTTATTTTTCTTTGAAAGAGCGAGAACACACACGATCAAGGGAGGGCAGGGAGAGAGAGAGAATCTCAAGCAGGCTCCGAGCTCGGTGCGGAGCCTGACGAGGGCTTGATTCCACGACCCTGGGCTCTAGACCTGAGCTGAAATCAAGAGTCAGACGCTCAACCGACTGAGCCACCCAGGTGCCCCTCAGATTTACTTTCAAGTAGTATGTTTATAAGACAGAATACAAGACACTGTTAGATTATATTTCACAAAATGGTAAACAGAGATTTTAAGAGAATGTGAGTAAAACGAAACCCTCTCCCACAGTGTTGAGGTCAGACAGACGTCTGATTTCACGAAGTCCGCATTCTCGCGTCTGACGTAACGAGTGGGCACGGGAGCAGGGGCCCTGAGAGGCAGCCTGCGGACCCCTGTCTGCGGGGCTGCCCAGCTGTGTCCTCCTCCCACAGGTGAGCATCTGTCTGGAGTGCAACAGCAGCAAACTGCGGGGCTTGAAGCGAAAGTGGATCCGCTGCTCGGCCCAGGCGACCGTCCTGCACCTGAAGAAGTTCATCGCCAAAAAACTTAACCTTTCGTCTTTCAACGAGGTAATAGTTAGGCCACAAACAGAAACTATGACAAACCGGTTCTCATTTGTAAAAGCGATACTTCTACGGTTCTTTGTGGGGTTTTTGTTGTTTTGACGTCAGAAAACAAAACTCTCAGTTTGTTTTGCGTACCACCAGACAGCGTGACATGAGACATGGTGATGACAAGAGTGGAGGGAAGGCCAGATGGAGTGTGGGGAGCCCCCACAACGGGAGAGAGTGCTGGCGGGCGGTGGGGACAGTGTGACCGTGCGGGGGGGTTTCATCTCAGAGAGACTCTGTTCTTTCACAAATGGAGGGCTGACTGCCTGCTGGGTGGCAGTGAACAGGTGGGCAGGTCAAGATCTTGTGGGGATGATGGGCGGCGGGTATGCGCGGGGCTGGTGGACGGAGGGCTGGGCGAGCACTTACGCTAGGATGTGAGTCGTCAGTAGGAGTCAGTTGTGCGTAATTAAGTGCAAGGAGAAGGAGGCAAGAGGTATAGCTTTAAAATAGTCCTCAGGCCGTGAGGAAAATGGGTCACTGGGGCCCAGAAACGGAAGCAGGAGAGGCCAGCAGGGGCATCAGTGGCAAGAGTCCAGGGGAGGCGGACCAGGGTGGTGCACTGCAGACGGCAGAATTGGACAAACTTGAGGAATGTTTCAGAGGGAGTAGTAGGTTGAGCAGTAGCCCCCCAAATATGTCCACATACCCCAGAATCTGTAAATGTGACCTTTTGGGGAAAAGTATTTTTTTCTAAATTGAGTAAGGATCTATAATTAAGATAAGAATCATGAGATGAGATAACCCGTGAATGTCCCGAGCGGGCCCTAAATCCAATGACGAGTGTCCTTACAAGAGAGAGCAGAGGGAATTTGAGACACACACACAGAGGAGGAGGTGATGTGAGGGCAGAGTCACAGGGGGTGATGTGGCCACAAGCCCAGGAGCACCTGAGCCACCCAAAGCTGGAAGAGACAGGAAGGATCCTCCCCTAGAGCCTCCAGAGTGAGCTCAGCTTTGCCAGGGCCTTGATTTTGGGCTCTGGACTCCACATCTGTGAGGAAGTAAATTCCTGTTGTTTTAAACCACCAGGTTTAGGGTACTTTGTCACAGCTGCTACAGGAAACCAGAACAGATTTTGGTACCAGGAAGTGGGGTGCTGCTGTAACAAATACCTAGAAATGTGGACATGGCCTTGGACTTGAATCACTGGTGGAGGCTGGAAGAATTTTGAGAGACGATGAAAAAGGCTGGGTTGCTGTTGGAAATAAGGTCATTTAAGGTGACTCTGGTGGCCCCAAAGGAGGTGAGGGGCGCAGGGAAACCACTCTGTCACCTAGGAGGATACATGTCACCACAAGCACAATGTTGGTAGAAATAGGAACGTGAAGTATGCTTCTGACAAGGAAGAGAGGACGCAGAAGAAAAGCAGTCACCATCACACGGTGGCAGCAAGCACAGGGGGACTGCGCCCTCTGACCACGTGGAGGTGATGAACTTGGGTATTTGGCCCAGGAGGTCTCCAAGCCAAGTGTGAAGGTGTGGTCCAGTGTCTTGCTGCTGTCAGTAAAATATGAGAGATATGAGTTGGGGAAGGGACTGCTAAGCAAAAAGGAGCCAGCACTTAGGCCTGTCCCGACTACAAACAGACCGGAATACTAGGGTTTCACTGTTGGGAAAGCATGCTCTGGAGGGAAGGTGGAGAGTGTGGCTGGACAACCTTTTGCTGAAGACATTGGATGTGTGACTCGACTGTCTCACAGAAACTAGGAATGGATCTGTGGAGAACCATCCTGTCTAATGGCCTGGATCCATAACACATATGGGAGACCCACAACGTTTTTGAGAATGTTGTACCAGCAGAATGACCATCACCTTTTCCTGAAGGGGACAGAGACGGGAAGAAACAAGAACAGGCTGTCGGACTTCCAAAGTTTTGCAGGCCGGAGATAGGCTGACAGAGCTACGCTTCGTGAAGAAGAAATGAGTCCCAGGGCAGAGCCTTAGGCCCAGATGGTGAGGCCGTCGTGGGCCCAGAGAGCAGAATCTCACTCAACCCACAGTGCTGTTTCTCTGCCTGGTTTACAAACTTGCTTGAGACCAGTGAACCCTCTATTCTTCTAATATATTACCCTTTGGAGGAGGAATATCCTGTGTTTTTCCCAACCTCGTATATGGGGAGCAGACAATGTGATTTTAGTTTCATAGGACCCACAGCTAGAGAAGAATTTCAACCCAGGTGGATACCCAGAGCCTCACCTCTGCATGATTCATATGCTTTGGAAGGGAAGGTCTGGGACTGTTGGCTAATGGTGTCCAAGGAGATTTTGGAATTTGGAGCTGCTACTGGAATGGGTTGAGACTCTTGGGAATGTTGGGATGGGGTGAGTATATTTTACATGTGGGATGGATGTGGACTTGGGGGGACCAGAAGGCAGACTGTCTGTCGCAGGTGAAATGATGACTCCACTAAAAGATGTGTTCATCTCCTAACCCCTAGAACATGTGAATATGACGTGATTTGAAAAAAGGCCTTTGTCGATGCGTCAAGAATCTTGAGATGAAGAGATCATCCTAGATCATCTAGCTGGACCCTAAATTCAGTGACAAAGGTCCTTACAAGAGGAGGGCAGGCACACATTGCCTCAATAGATTTTAAAAGATAGATACTTTACAAAGCACCTTCTCTGATCACAGCAGCGTGACATTAGAAATCACTAACAGAAGGAAGACTGGAAAGTTTGCAAAACTGTGGAAATTAAACAACTCACTTTTTTTTTTTTTTCAACGTTTATTTATTTTTGGGACAGAGAGAGACAGAGCATGAACGGGGGAGGAGCAGAGAGAGAGGGAGACACAGAATCGGAAACAGGCTCCAGGCTCTGAGCCATCAGCCCAGAGCCCGACGCGGGGCTCGAACTCCCGGACCGCGAGATCGTGACCTGGCTGAAGTCGGACGCTTAACCGACTGCGCCACCCAGGCGCCCCTAAACAACTCACTTTTAAAGAAGTCGTGAATCAAAGAGGAATTGGAAAATACTTACAGACAAATGAAAACAAAAACACAACTTACCAAAACCCTTGGGGTAAAGCAAAAGCAGTGCCAATGGGAAATTTACAACTGTAAATACTTACGTTAAGAACAAGAAAGGTCTCATCAACAACCTAGATTTACAACTTGAAGTAGAAAAAGAACTAAACCCAAAGCTAGCAGAAGGAAGTAAATAATAAAGATCAGAGCAGAGATAAATGGAGTAGAGAACAGAAAAACAGTAGAGAAAGTCAGCAGTTCTTTGAAAAGATCAACAAAGTTGACAAACTTCTAACTAATGGACTAAAAAAAAATTACTGAGATCTGAAATGAAAGTAGAGGCATTGTCATAGTTCTAGAGAAATCGAAAGGATTGTGGGGCACCTGGGCAGCTCAGTTGGTTAAGCATCCGACTCCTGATTTCGGCTCGTGTTGTGATCTCGCAGTTGTGGGATCGAGCCCCATGTTGGGCTCTGCGCTGACAGTGAGGAGCCTGCTAGGGACTCTGTCCCTCTGTCTCTGCCCCTTCCCCGCTTGCGCATGCACTCTCTCTCTCTCTTTCAAAATAAATAAATAAATAAACAAACAAACTTGAAAAAAATTGTTAAAATGATAATATTACCTAAACAATCTACACTCAAAGCAATGCCTATCAAAATCCCAATGATGTTTTTTGCAGAAATTAAAAAACCCATCCTAAATTTTATATGAAATTTCAGGGGACCCTGAATAGCCAAAACAATCTTGGCATAAAGACAGACATCTAGGTCTATGGAGTAGAATAAAGAGCCCAGAAATAAACCCTCACGTATGTGGTCAAATGACGTCCAGCGAGGGTGTCAAAACCACTCAATGGGGAAAAGACAGTCTTCTCAACAAATGGTGCTGGGGAAACTGCACATCCATACGCAGAAGAATGACGTTGAAGAGGTGTGTGCACCCCACGTTCACAGCAGCACTGTTCACATCAGCTAAGATGTGCCAGAACCCAGTGTCCGTCGACAGATGCGTGGGTAAGAAAACGTGGTCCATCCACACGGCGGAATGTTCCTCGGCCTCGAACGAACGGGAAAGACGTCCTGCTGCCTGCCACCACACGGATGGACCTGGAGGACATTGTGCTCCGTGAAATAAGCCGGTCGCGAGGGGACAAGCACCGGATGATTCCACTTACAGGAGGCCCGTGGGGGACGCAGATCATAGAGACAGACAGTGGATGGTGGGGGTCAGAAGCTGGGGCGGGGGGGAGAGACGGGGAGCTAGTGTTTCATGGAGCAGAGTGTCCCAATGATGAGAGAGTTCTGGAGGTGGAGGCTGGGGATGTTCACAACTGCGAATGTGCCCAATGCCATGGAGCTGCCCACGTAAAAAACGGTTAAAATGGTAAATTTTATGTGTATTTTATCACATTAAAAAAAAAAAAAAAAACCAGTAAAAAGGAATGAACTGGTGATAGAAAGCCCCAGAGACCCCAGGGGAGTGTGGCCTCCTGGCGTCCAGGCAGAACTCCAGGAGATTAAGTGTGAAGCCCCCCAGTGGTGGTGTTTCAGGGAAGGCACAGGAGACTGATACTGAGAGAGCCAAAATGATGTGCTGGTGTTTTCGGCGGGGCTACTAGAGGGAAGAAGGGTCGGGAATGAGCACCCAGGTGGACGGCCTCTCGAGACAGGCCGCTGTGGCCACTGCCTGCACACAGTGGAGAGGGAAAGTGGGAGGTGAGTGTCAGGGCCCCGGGTCAAGGTTGGGGTCCTTGGTGTGTGGTGCCATTTGGCCCCCGGGGTCATGGTGAGGTTGTCCAGAGGAGAGGGTTGGTGTGGGTGAGAGGCACGCCTGGGGGAGGTGGGGTTCGGCGTCAGGACAGTCTCCTCCTCCGAGTTGGCCCCAGGTGGTCCCACATGTGTCCCCTGCCCAGCCCTCATGCAAGTGTAGGGGGCTTCTTCCCCTCGTCCTGAGGGAGTTGAAAAGACCACTTGAGTCCACATCATTTGTCATCAGGGAAACAAATTAAAACAGTGAGATTACACTCCACACCTATCAGAACACCAAAGTCCAGACCTCTGACCACCACACGCTGGAGAGGGTGTGGAGTAACAGACCCCTGTTTGCGGCGGTGGCAACACAGAATGCTGTGGCCAGTTTGCAAGACAGGTTGACAGTTTCCTACAAAATGAATTACACTCTTACCGCATGATCCAGCAGTCCTGCTCCCTGGCGTTCACCTGAAGTAACTGAAACCTTACGTCCACACGCACGCACCTTGCCCACAGTGTTTGTAGCAGCTGTGCTCGTAGTTGCCCAAACTAAGAAACAACCAAGATGTCCGTAGTAGGCGATGATAATAAACTGTGATCCACCCAGACAGCGGACTCTTACTCATGCTAAAGAGAAGCCAGCTATGAAGCCATGAAGAGACCGGGGGGCGGGGGGGGGGTGGTGCGGATCTTAAATGCACGTTATGAGGGAAAGAAGCCAATCTGTTTCCAGCTGTGGGACATTCTGGAGAAGGCGGAACCACAGGGGCTACGGTGGGAGGGGAGGGGGGAGGAGGGTGAACAGCTGGAGCCCGGGGCATTTTTAGGGCAGCGAAGCAGCTCCGTGTAGCGCCAGGGTGGTGGGCGCCTGCCATCACGCGCTCGTCCAGACCCACGGGACGTGCACCACCAAGGGTGACCCTGCCGTGGACTCGGGGCGATGACGACGCATCAGCTCCAGCAGGTGCACCACCTGGTGGGGATGTGGGTCGCAGGGGAGGCTGTGGGGGGGCAGGGGGCGTGGGACATCCCCGTGCCTCCCTCACGTTTGCTGTGAGCCTAGATCTGCTCTCAAAATAGTCTTTTTTTAAAAAGAAAGGAGAAAGACCATCTGAAGAGCCCATTACCTTTCTCCACTGAGGTAAGAGGAACAAGCTTGGCCAAGAGGTGGACTGAGGTGGAGAGACAGGTGCTCTGGGGTGACAACAGCTGAGCGCCCCCTGGGGGCCGTGTGGTGGGTGTGGACCCAAGCTCCAGGTGCTTTTGGACCTGGGATAGGTTGGGGCGGGGCCTCCCGAGTGCTCCCCACCTGTGCCACCTGGAAACGGGGCCCGTCGGCCACAGGCAACTGACTTGTGTGACCCGACCGGCATCGCTGGCGCAGACCGGAGGCCACGTGTGCTGAGCGCCGTGCCCAAGGCACCCTGACTGAAGCCTTCTTCTCCCGCCAGCTGGACATTTTATGCAACGAGGAAATCCTGGGCAAGGACCACACGCTCAAATTTGTGGTTGTCACGAGGTGGAGATTCAAGGTGAGACCCGTCACTTTGTAAAGATGGGGTTATTTGATTTTCAGAATCTGCTACAAATGACAACTGCTTTTCTGTGCATATTTTCAACTAAGAGCTTAGAAATGACAACTCAGTCACAGGATTATTCTGGAATCATCAACACCAGAGTCGGTGTGGCCGGGGCCCTCAGGCGAGCACCGCCCCTCCTGGCCAAGCCGGCTGCCCGCAGTCAGCTGTGGGGGTCAGAGGACGCCCACAAGCCTTTGGGTACCGCTCTAAAGCAGGAAGCAGATGGCAGGATCCCCGGCTTGAGGGACAGCCCGGAGAAGGGGGTGACAGCCAGTAGGACCCCAAGAGGAAGGGCGGGACCGGGTGGGGCAGCAGCTGTGCAGAGGGAAGGGGCCCGTCCCGTCCCCCTTACCTGTCCCCGCAGCTGGCGATGGTGACGCGCCGCGCTCTGACTTTGTCTTGCAGAAGGCGCCTCTCCTGCTGCACTACAGACCCAAGATGGACTTGCTCTGAGCTCGGCCCTGGGCCGGCCCCGCCGCGCCCGGGCTGTGGCCGCCCTGCAGGTGTCGTGGGGACCAGATTTCTGAACAGAGTATTTATAACTTTTGTATGAGAGAACTCACACTCACCAAGACACTACCAGCACCGCGGTCACGAGACGACGAAACGCTTTACTGCACAGTCTTAGTGGCCGAAGAGGCGCCTCTCACAGACTGGATGGTAAACACAGTGGCCACGCGACCTTCGCTTGCTTTCCAGGCCTTGGAAATCTGGTCATTTCAGTTTAGTTGATGAATTAGGGTTCACGATAAGCCTCGAAAATACTTGGATGTTTATTGAACCCTTCCTAAGTTATTGAGAAAATATCTTTTCCTGGTGAATGACGCTATTTATGTTGCCTTTAGCTTCCTGAAGACTTAGAAGGTATATAAAGGTTTAATTTAAAAGCATACCAAAAGGGGTTTCCATTAATGAGTTAGCCACGGTATTTAATTTCCACATTAGGAAACGGGAAAAGCCGACGGCGCCTCTGCCTCGCCTGGCGCTCCGGGCTCCGAGGGCCACACGGCCCCGAGGCGAGGAAGGGCCCCCACCGCCCCCCAGACGCCCCCGGACGCGGCGCACTCAGCAGGGTGGGGTGGCTAGGCCGGCCGCACGCTGCCTGGCGGAGCCGCCCTTGTTCTCAAACATCACTGGTGCGCGTCGGGTTCCGAGGGCTGAGGGCCCCACTTAATTCTTCCTATCTGCATCTTGCTGAAGGGAGGGGTGGTGGCTCTGGGGGGTGTTCCCGTCGGATGAGGGTCGGTGCCCCAGGCGCACAGGCTCCGGTCCCCACCACGTCCACCCTTGGAAAGCTGTCCCCCGCCCCTGCTTGTGCACAAGGCTGGCACTCTGTTGCTGTTCCCAGCCGAGCCTGGGAGGAGCCTGCTGGCTGCTTTTTCAGTGACTTAATGTTCTCAAGTGCCGGTCACAGGCAGCACACATTTTGTCAACCCCTTTCTCCTCCCAAGTGTTAATATTTTTGTGGAATTAGAGAATAAATATTTGTTCCTTGAAAATAGTAACTTGGAACACGTAAAGCAAGAAGGAGAAAGCAACCATTTTCCGGGGCAGTGAAAGTGTTGTCCTGGGTTCTGTGTCTGTCCTTGTCCTCTGCCCCCCGCACCGTGCTTCCTCAGTGAGCTTTGGGTTCCTGCCCCCCCCCGACCCCCCGCCATCACCTCCGCTCACCCTGCAGGCAGGCTGGGGGCCCTGGGTCCATCAGCCCCCGTCCACCACCTTTGTTCATGGACTGTTTCACCTTACTGACCAGAATTTTTTTCTCCATTTGCTTCGAAAGTTACGGTTGGGTTTCTTCTGCTTCCCATTTCGTACAGGTCAGGAGCAGCTACTAACGAGACCTGATCTGGGTGACGAGAAAATCATCCCAATTAACTCAGTCCAAGTGATTCTGACGTAAGGCCTTTTACAAACGTAGCAACAGATTGTTAGGGATTGGTCAAAATTCACGTCTTCATTTAAGCCCATGGACTCCCAGTACTGTTCGAATTGTTCAGTTACCTAAGCTTGCTACTCATCCAAATCGTGTTTTAGAGTTGCTCTACTAGGTTTAATGAGTAGATGTGTATGAGTAAATATTACCTGTCTACCTCAAAATACACATCACTGCTGAAGCGCTCTGCACAACCATACATTACCACAGTGCGGTTTTAGGGTTAGCGTTAGAACTTGGGGATTTGCCTGTGTAGTTAGTGGAGGGGGGTTAGGGTGAAACAGTGTAAGCACCCAAATTCAAACAGAATCGGCTCACGGTTCAGATTAGACTGAGTATCGCCGTAATCCTCTCATAATATATATTTGTAACTTTGTAGCTATCTTTGAAATCACTTGAATTTGCTATGGTGCTAAGTGGACGTACTTAAATACACGGAGAGGTGGAGATGGTCGGAGCCAGTGCTGACATGGCCGGCAGGCTGCTGGCCCTCCTGTGACCCCTTTTGTAATCGTGTCAACCTGACGCAACCTCAGCAGCAGAAGTACCTATTTTTCTAAGATTCCTCGTGCAGACTGTCTTCACTACAGGACGGCCCCGGGGACCCCGCCCCTCAGCTGACAGGAGCCCAGAGCCTGCGTCCCAGGGCAGCTTCCGTGGCCCCTTCCCCGCTGTCACGCTTTCGTGTCACATCAAAAGGCTGAATTTAATTTCTTCCAGCATGAAAGCCAGGATCAGTTAGTGATTGGATCCTACGAGGTTTTTTTTTTTAACAGATGGAGTTACTGTGAAGTAGTTTTCACGACCGTTTATGCTGGTAAGCAAGAGCTGTTCAGTTACCTTCCCGCGTCACTGTCCGCGGCGGCGGGACTCCCTGCCCAGCACGTGGTCTCGCTAAATGCAGTTTTCATGAAAATAGAAAATTCAGATAGAATATATAAATATTGAATTTAAGATTTGGGGGGTTAAAAAAAAAGAAAACTTTATAAAATTATTTATTCTATTTTAAGCCTTCTATCATATTTTCCCATCCGATTGTTTGGTTTCCGTGGTCCAGCTTTATTTACAGGCATATAAAATGAAATTGTGACATGTTTTGCAAGCTTCTTCTTTTACTTTGAGTAGCTTTTAATTTGTACTTTTTTTTTTATATAGATACAGAGCACTGTTTATGCTTTTGTGCAATAGGTCCCAAGATGCATTTACTAGACATCTGTTTAAATTGTAATGCCGCATCTCTTCTGCTCAATTGAAAGGGAATGTAGGTGGAATTTCAAAATATGTACATTCAGCTATTTGGTTTCTCCTTTTCACTGTTGTTACGAGAATGCTGTTTTGGGGGATGGTGTGTGTGTGTGTGTGTGTGTGTGTGTGTGTGTGCAAGAACACCTGCCAGCAGTATCGTAGGGCACGAGACCCAGCAGGCCACCGTGGAGCGGCACGTGGCCGTCCCGGACCGGCCTCGCGGCCACCCTGGGTCCCCTATTTTCAGACCCCGTGTGCGGCCCTTGGGTGCCCTGCCCCACGCCGACCAGACCACGGATGTGTGGGTGCTACTTCCACAGGGGCTCCCGAGCCCTCCAGGGCGTGTGGCCTCTGACGCCTCCTTGTGGCGAAGTCTTTAGAAATCCATTTCGTTTCTTCCTCAGAGTGCACAGGATGGCATTTTATAGCAGTTTAAAACGTGTCATTGGGCTGAATGTTCCAGAAACGAGTCAGCTGATTTCTACTTTACATGCGAGTGTTAGATGTGCTCTTAAGACACTGAAAATAAACTTAGCTCAGAACAAATCCTGTTTCTGTTTCCTCAGGAAATCATTTACGCTCCATCATGTGTGACCTTAGCGCCATAAGCCAAGTGTCTCTCTGCCTTGGGATTTAAACCAACTACGTAGGTCAAGATCAGATTAGAAAACCGTGATTCAAACCAGCCGTCATCTTGACACATTCTGTCCCTGCGAGGCAGGGACAGGTGTGGCGCGGCTGTAGCCTCCGGGCCATCAAGGAGGCTCTGTTTGTGCGAATGCCCGCCCACGCTTGGCCTGCATCACGTGGGGTTCGCCACGTCCACGAGCGCATCTGAAGGAGGGACTGTGGTTTGAGTGTCCCCTAAAACGTGTGTAGCGTTAGTGCAAATGTCTGTTCCAACAACTGAATTGGGTATAAGAAAACCATTTTTCCCCAAATGGTGTAGGGTTCAGGGGTGTGAGCCGCCACTAACCTGACCGTCACACGTGGCCACATGGACGCTGTCGCGGTTTGTTGAGATGAAAATGCAGATACATATTTTTGACTGTTTAATTTGAAAGTTTACATTTTTTATGCTTTGTGTTGGTGTGTAATTTTTGTACTATTGGTGGCTAGTTTTTGTCTAAAATCTTTTTTGGAATATTGCTTAAACGTTTTGATTTTATGATAGTGAAGCTTGTACTCAGTGTTTTGCCAATTAATATTATATGCTTGTAATAAAAGCAAAAGAAAAACATACCTAAAGTTTTTTCGGGCTGGAAGTTTATAAAATATTTCTAGGAGCATAACATGGATGATCTGTTGGCACCGCAGTGAACTGAAAATTACCGCAGGCGCTGTTGGCACACACCCCTCCCCCATGCCCTCCCCCACCCCGAGCGCCAGTCCGAGCCCGGAGCCCTCCCCCACTCTCGGAGCCCCGTGCCCTCCTCAACCCCTCACCCCCGAGCCCTCCCCCACCCCCAGCCCCGAGCCCTCCCCCGCCCCGAGCCCCAGCCCTCCCCCAACCCGAGCCCCAGCCCTCCCCCACACAAAGCCCCGTGCCCTCCCTCACCTGTGCCCTCCCTCACCCCATGCCTAGCCCTCACAGATTAACTACCTTCTCACTCTGCCTCACACGGCACTTGTATCTTGGATACAGAACTTCACTGAAATTGGTCCAGTGTTTGGACCAGAGGTTTGGCGGGAACCGTGTGTAAAGTCCGTGCTGCTCATCTATTTGCTTGCAGCAAGAACTCACTTTGGTTTAGAGCTGCACGTGCCGATGAAAATACTGTTAAAAAAGAACCTGCTAATCCCTGTGGGTGGAGTGACAGCGTTTGCTTCCCTCTGTTAAGATGTTAACGGGCGTTCTCCAAAGGAGCAGAACCAGTAGAAAATACGTGCGTATACATATCTGTGTGCCTGTGTGTTCACGAGCATGCTACAGAGCACACACGGGTCCTGATTTCCCCACGGTGTCAACTTTGTTCAGTCGTAGAGCAAGGTTAAAGCAGGTTTACATCTAAACTCAGGGACATTTCACTACACATTTAATTTGGCTTCATACACAGCACACAAAGCAAAGCACATAAAAAATCATTAAAAAACAAGATACAACTAGGGATAACAAACCAAAGCTAACAAACCAAATGCAAAGTCAGTCTGAGTGTGGAGTGGAGTTGAGGACTTCTTCCGGTCCAAGTCTATGCAGACTGCTTATTCGGTCCAAGTACTGGAGGAAATGTTCTGTCCGAGGAGTAGAGGGTCTCTTCTGTCCAGGCAATGGGGGATCTGTGTTCTGTCCAGGCGGTGGGGGATCTGTGTTCTGTCCAGACAGGGGGGGGATCTGTGTTCTGCCCAGGCGGTGGGAGAATCTTTTCTGTCCAGGCACTGGGAGATCTGTTCTGTCCAGGCACTGGGGGATCTGTGTTCTGTCCATGCAGTGGGAGAATCTGTTCTGTCC